>NC_089017.1:32036682-32396549 GCF_963932015.1 Anas acuta
CATAGGTGACTACAAATCATTTTATCTTACTTGCCTTTTGGAACAATGTTAAAAAAGATACAGATAAGCCTTTTTTTCCCCAAAAAACTTGGCTATATAATAAAACAGTTTTGTCACGTATATCTCATTGTGTTTCATGAACAATGAAGTCAGTATCACAGCCAAACAAACAACTACAGAATCCTGCACAGCTGTCACAGTTGCAAAGTTTACAAATATGATGTCTCATTCCATTTTTCAGAACAAAGAATACACTTATTTACATGATACGCAAATGTCTCAGTTTAACAAAGAAAAAATTGAGGTTACAGTGTATGAAAACACATGTACATAGGCAATATATCAAGGTTTATCTAATCCCCAAGAGAAAGACTACAAAGTTGTGTACAGACATTAGTTTACAACAGAACATAGGGTATGGGATATCCTTGATTCCTACAAATGTAATGTAAATGCTTCTTTTCACATAAGAAATACCCCTACTCCTTAAAAGATACCTCAGTTCAGAGGAAATCAGAAGTTGAAACTAGAAAATTTACTTCAGTAGAGATCAACTTCAACCTACTACAATTATTTCATTCATGGTCAGTTTAAGTTCCTGTTTAGTGACATTAATAATCTCTGAACATTATTAGAAACAGTTTATGAAGTAACATTCAAATTGCAAATGAACCAAACTTAAAAAAAAGACTTTAAATATTTCCAAATTCAGGAATTACTGCATAGATAGCATCTCCTTAAAAAATAATGGACACTACTAGTACTTAGTAATTCTGGAAGTCCAGACAACACTAAATAGAATACATCCTCCTGGCTTTGAAATACATTTCTTATTTTCATATACCTGCTTTATTTATTCATACCATAAATAACTTTGAAGTTACGTGACACTGTACATCAGCTTCTGAACCAACAAATGAAGATGACCTTGATTTCTCTCAGTGTAACTGTATTATTACAGATTCTGCATCATCATTGCCAAACGCAAGGCAGTAATAGTGCACAACTTGCAGTATGCTATTAAGAGCCAAACCTAGTCACAGGCTAAAATCCTGGCTAGAATGCTATATTAAAGCTAACATCTTATGTTACTCTTAACCCTGTGGAACTGGAATTTGCATTGATTTTGATAAAACCTCAACAAAATTGCAAGTACTATCCTCAGTTTTCAGAGACCAAACTACATTTGTGAACGCTGGGTGTAATACTTGCTATATAGATCCATCAATCACTTTCAACTGTAGTTAACAACTCATTTAACTGAAAGTGTCACAATTATTTTCCTTCTCTAGATAAGACATGCCTCAACTCTTCAGTTGAAGTGTGATCTTCCCAGCTTTCTCCCTACCTACATTTTCAATGACAACTTCAAGACAGGAGCATTTTCAAGTTCTCCTACCTCAAGCTTACTCTAACCCCATTTTGTCAGAATTGTAAACCAATCCTTATTTGAGATATTTAAGTAGAGTTCCATTATGAAATTCTGCAAGAAAGTAATTTGAATAGGCTGGTCCTTACCTGGGTAGGAAGACGCTTTCCACTACATAGAAGTCTTGCATAAGAACATCTCTGTCTGGTTTTGATGTGAGGTTTCCTACTGTGTATCCTATTCCCAGCTGGATAGCACCTTTAATAGCTGAGGATGCAGTCTGCATAGAAAGTAAGAATTCAAGCATCAGTTTGCTACAAGCAGATTTCTTTATCAGTAATATAATACACTAAACACATAATCGTTATCATAATAACAATGCTACATCATCTTTACCTCCTTGCCTTCAAGAGCAGAGAACATTTATCCAGAGATGATTTTTTTTTTCAATTACAAAATTTAAAGAAATACTAGGCTATAGCAAAAGCCACAAAAAAATACTCTGTACAGACTGAGAGCTTTAAAACTGTCTAAAGAATGTAGACGTCAGGTTCTAACTTGGACACTTCCAATATAATTAGACATCCAAACCCCTTCCCAAGTCTGAAACTGCATGGATTCTCTTCTAGGAAAAAAAAAAGAAGTTACAAATTGCATGGGAATGTACATGCATACCAATGTGTATGTCACTATGATGGTTGCTGTTCTACATACAAATTCTGGGTACAAATGTATTTACTAAATTCTGGTTAGCAGTCAGTACAAGAGGTGTACTGACTGGGGGGAATCCAGAGAGAAAGCAAAGTGATGAGGAACAAAAAATCTCTATAAAAATCTATGCACAGAGAGTGAAAGACTTAAGTGACTTAGATTCAAGTAACAAGGTTTGCAGGGGAACGAAGGGTTCAAATGGGCAGTGCCAGATTGTTTTAGACACCATATATGCAAACTGAGCTCATCTCTGATATTTTCTCATGCTGACTAGACAATCCTGCTTTGATGGATAAAAAAAAAATGGTAGAAGTGAGTCAAGATAAGAAATTGCCCAAGAAAGGAACTCTGAAGAAAATATGGAAAGATTGACTAATGGAAATGATTGGGAAGGCAAAGAAGGTTGTGAGGAAGGAAATATCTTCCCTTAGCATGGTATATTTTCTCTAAATTGAAGACACTATTTTGATGCCTGTTTTCAGGTTTTGTCTCCCACCCACCAAACCAGAGATTGTATCAGCAAAGCAAAAAACACCAGAAGCTCCATGATCAGAACTATTGGAGCACTCAAAAAACATTTCAGAAATGAGTGGGAATTACATAACAAAGAGTTAATGTATACAAAACTACTTTTGTTTTAGTTCTCAGAACAGCTTATGCCAAAGTCACTGCTTATTTTTAGAAAAGAAAATATGGAGATGTGTAGTTCCTCATTAATTAAGACTGCACACCAAGCAAAACGTGCACTTTTATAACAGTTCTGAACAGGCAATTTGGTGGGAACAAACAATGCCACCGTTCTTAGACTGATACTTTGACTAGTAAAAAGATTTGGCTTGTGTTGTAAGATGATTCACATTTTTCTTTCCTAAAAAGGCCTCTATTCATGAATGATTAATGCCCAACAAAAGCAGTAATTATGTAACTTCGATCAAACCAATACACATACAAAAAGAGTCTGTGCTTCATAGCTGGACCCCCATCCTGTTCACTGCCACAGTGCGGGACTATGTCTGAAAACACAACACAGACAAACCAGTACTCTATTTTACTGAGACAGGACATTCAAAAAACAAATAAAAATGCAGGTAACCCAGTAATGTGATTCCAAGAGGACAGTACTGGATCACCATTCTGGCATGTAAAAAAAATTCTGTAGGATTTCTGCAAATACAGACCTTATCTACAAGGTTATTTTCTTGTGAATTTCCACTCCTATTCAGGGGTGACATTAGTAATCACCCATAATCACAGCAATGGGTTTAACAGAAAATCAATGTTATTAATTATTCAGGATATTTTAAAAACTGTTTTCAAACAAATTGATAGAAGTTACAGCATGCTGAAGGCAATTGCTGACCCAGGTCAATTGCTTATGAACTACTGTCATGAGTTAACAACCCTCACAAAGGCTGGTCAACCAAGACTCCCTTACAAAAGGCTATTTTTTTTTTTTTTGTTTCCACAAGCCTTAAAATGAAAACAAAAATCTTGGAATTTATCTCAATACAAATGCTTGTTTTGGTCTATTGTTTATTATTATTATTGTTTTGTGGTTAAGAATGGAATCCAAGGAGGAGAAAAAGAGCTGCTCCTCAGGCCTTAGGGAAAATGTTCTTGATTCATCCATTTCACTGCTGAACTGCTTAAATATATATATTTATTTATATATATATATTTATTGGAAGTCAGTGTCTACCAATGCAAATGGCAAATATCCACTCTCAGCGTTCATTTTTCCTTACTCAGGCACTTCTTCCAATGCTTATAAAAGCAGCAAAGTCTAGTTTCAAACCTAAAACCCTCATATCTTTCAATTCCTCTTAAATACTCCCTACTGTAGAAAAAGCAATAAAGTTTAGCAATCTTCTGTGGCAAGAATTCTCCCTTGTAGAGACTGAAATATATATATATATATATATATATATATATATATATTTATACTGGTCTCATGCGGATGTTCACAAAATTGCCTTGGGCCCATGTATCAGCTGTAACTGTGCAGCAACTCTTGGATCATTTACCAGGTTATCATCACCTTCTGAAGCTCTAAGAAATCAAAGAATGAGAATAATCAGGAAGATGAACAACTTCAGTTCATGAATTATATACCCTGGAACTAACTGGATTCATAGCAAATAATGTATGCCCTGACAACTGTCTTTGCTACCTAAAGTGGAATAACAAAACAAATGCCTATCATCCTTCTTTTACTGATTAGGGTATTCCTACCTACTGTACAGGTGTGCTCAATGTTATGTTTTGTACTGACAGTGGGACAGAAACCCATGAAAATGTTGCCAGTTTCATACTGGACTATCTTTTACTGACCCTAGTACTGCAAATCCTAATGTGTCAGGCCTGAAGTTGTCCACCTCTGAAACATTAACAGCATAAACTTGAATGGGCATAAGCACACATCCTTATTTTTCTCAGATCAACTCAAATCCTAAGTGTTATTGACTTAATACCTACTTCTAATCCTGCTGTTGAAAAAGAGATTTGCTGTCCACTCTCCAGCCCACAAAATATATGCAAGCTACCCATCACACTGTGCCAACAGCAACATCTATGTGGCCAGACAACTTAAAAAAGAGCTGATATAAGAGCAAGTTTTCAGCAGGATCAGTTCCCTGATTCATATAAACAGTTATGTCAGCTGCCTAGCTGAATGCAAGTATCACACCCTCACAGGCTAAAGCAAATTTCATGCTGTTTAAGGTTGTCCTTCTACTGGCTGAGGGAGTGTAAGTGAAATCTGAACTAGCAAAAAGCCTGCCTATTCAAAATTAACATATCATCACTTCCTGAATATATCCTAATAGACACTGAATGGCACGCTAGCTCAGTGCTTTGTCATATGGCAATCACATTCTTGACTTGGTAGTGGGACCCCTGGACTTCTTTTCAATCCACAGTCAGCAAGGGGTATAGTTTCTCCCCAGCCTAGTTTTTCAACAAAAGTTGTTTCAGGAGAGAAAATGTTTTCACATAAATTCAGGTTAAATGTAGATACTAAGACATAAGGCATGCAAGTATATCATTAAGGATAACTACAATTTCTGCTGCCATAGAAATTGAGAAATTACCCATTTCTTCTGCCCTTACCTCCTCCACCTATCTCTCCAGAATGCCAGTATTTTAAAGCAGGTAGGGACAGTTCTCTTCCACCTGCCACCAATTGCCTGTTAAGTGGGAACAGTTCAGCAAAGAAAAAGAGATACATTTCAGGAAGAGGTACAATAGTGATAAAGAGCTCCAGGATCCTCCCAGACAGAATTCACCAGTCCCATTTAAATTGAACACAAGTGGGGTCACCCTATCTGGATTACTCTATATAGAACCACAGGCTTCTAGAATGGTTTGGGCTGGAAGGGACCTTAAAGGCCATCTAATTCCAACCCACTGCCATAGGCAGGGACACCTCCCACTAGACCAGGTTGCCTAAAGCCCCATCCAGCCTGGCCTTGAATACCTCCAGGGATGGCCTCCAGGGATGGGGCATCCACAGCTTCTCTGGGCAGCCTGTGCCAGTGACTCACCACCCTCTGAGTAAAGAATTTCTTCTTTATATCTAATTTAAACCCTAATTTAAAATTTAAACTTCGTAAGTTTAAAGCCATTACCCTTTGTCCTGTCATTCCACTCCCTGGTAAAGTCCCACCCCATCTTTCTTGTAGGCCCCTTTAACATTCTTGAAGTCTGCAATAAAGTCTCCCTCTCTACTCTGATCGTTTCTGTGGCCCTCCTCTGGACTTTCTGGTCCATGTCTCTCTTGTGCTGGGGACCCCAGCGCTGAACACAGTGCTCCAGGTGGGGTCTCACAAGAGCAGAACAGCGGGGGAGAATCACCTCCCTTTGAACAAGTCAAAGTAATGGATTAACAAATAATAGTGGAACTTAATTGTAATGCCTTTTTTTTTCTCCTCAGTCAAGAAAGTATCTTTATTGTGTCTCATAACGTTTAGAGAATTCTACCTTTAGTATTCCTATACTTTTTATTTTAGACATCTGCCTGGTTGTCCATGATGCGAACATACTGGAAATGAAACTTTATTCTTCCACTGCTGCCTACTGCCTCTCCACAGTTTTATCCCTGCATGTAAGAGAATAAAGTCTTCATTCTGATGAAATGTTATTTTTGCCCCTTTTTGTCACAACTAACTGTATCTTTTCTCTGTATTTGTCCTATATCTTTGTTAAAAGGCCCATAGAGATGAGATTTGATATGCAGAGTTAAAAAGCATAGTGAAAGGCTTAAGGGTGATAAAATACACTACAGTACACAGTTCAGAATACAGAATATCTGCATCAGAAATAAATATTTTAGCATAAATTGTACTGTTACATGAAGTATTGTTTTGTACAGATGGGTCTTCTACTCTACATGACTCCAAGATGAAATTGTTTCAGACCAGGAAAATAAATGAAAACTTAAATCCTTTCAAGTTAGGTATAAAGTTCGTGCATGATCCAATAAGCAGGACTTTTATACTTCCTCCAAATATTCTTTTTCAAGCTAGTTCTCCAAAACTTGTATTTGTTATTTTCATTAAAAAAGCATTAACCAGATAGATATAACATGTGTAAAGGCCGTTTATGTTCAGTAACAACAACAAAAATGAACTGAAGCTATTTAACAACTGGGTACAGGGCTATTGAAAAGACTATGAAAATATGTCCTTTAAAAACAGGGAAAAAAATTCAAGGACAACAGAAATACAGGTACTACAGTTACTAGCAAGTATGTTACATGCTGCCAGATAATTATTTCCATTACAATTTGAAGGTCATTGCAGCTTCCATGTAAATGTCTAGCAAACCTAACTAGCCACTGATTTGAATGGCTGGCAAACTTAACGAGCCACTGTGTTCACAGTGAACAAAGACTTTGGATATGGTAAACATGTTTAAGAGAAATGTTTTAAAGTATGAACAAGTTCTCTGTATCTGAATGGGGCTATTGCTGTCAACAAACAAATTATTTAAAAACAAACAAACCATGAACAGAGAAGAATTGTGTGAAATGTAGGCTTCATTTAATTTATAGTTGTTCCCTCTACTCTTATTCACAAAGCTATTTTCCCATTCTTCTCCCACAAGGAGCTCATGAATAATGTAATTCCACATTTTTGCTTTCTTTAAAAGTAGACATCCTAGGAATGTCATATAGGATTGCATGAATATAAACTTTGTCCTTGCTTATCTGTTAGCCCTTTTTATGACTCATTTTATTGCAGCTGAAGCTTAGCCTATGAACTTTCTGGGTCAAAGATGGTGATGCCTGGCTTATTGCAGGTGCTATAAAGCAGCTGCTATAATGGTCATACTCTTTGCCTCAGAAATTTCACCTCATTATCACTCTGGAAGGCAAGATGATATTTGCTTTCTCCCACCCTCTGTACTACTATAAGTCAAATAAATACAGGTAAAACAATGCAGGTTTTTGAACTCTGCTTAATGAAATGATAGAGATGCGTTTTTATGCCTCTTCTGTGAATGAGACAGTGAGCAGACAGCATCTGAAGTGAAACCACCATTGATTAACACTGTTCTACAGCTATGCTTTCCACACAGTGGCTATTAGTTCATTTCTTTCTACTACCATCCGTGGAGAAAAGATTGCTCTTATCTCTTTCACCAGCCCACTCTGCTGCTTGGAGGGACTAGATCAATGAACTGGTGGTCTACCTCACACTACCATGTTAAAATACTAGCTGGTACTCATCTTCATTTAGTTGGAAAACAACTCATGAAAGAGGTCACACTCCTCCCCATGCTTAAGATTCTAGAGCTTGAATAGACTTTAATTCCTTAACACCAGTTATTTCGTAACACCCTAAGAATGCATTTTCACTTTGAACCTTATAAATCTATTACACTAATCTGAAACCACAGTGAGAGGCATAAAGAAGCTCAGGTTGGCAGTACAGGAAAAAATTTTGATGAAAGATATTCCTTGACTCGTTATTTAAACTAAGACACAATGTACACACTTCAAATTGTCAATCACTTAGATTGCTGAGACCATAAACATTGCTCCCATGTCCCAGGGGACTGGTGTAAAGTAACTGCATATAGAAGCCCTCCTGCAAGCAGCATACGCAGTGAAGTAAAATAAATAAATAAATCCACAGGGCTTCAACTCATCAAAAGGATTATAGCTGTGTGGATTTGGACAGATCTGAATTGTCTACTGTAAGAAAGCATTTGTTCTCCAGTTATACTGGTTACCATAAGTACCAGAAATCTACACATACTACAACTTCTACGTAAACATGGTTTTTAAAGACCCCTGAAAAGAAACTAAGCCTCCAAAAATAGCATCAACACTTAAGCCAAACCACCTGAGGAGGGTGCCTGTTGAAAAACAAGATGTCTTCTTCAAGCAAGATGCAAAAAACCCCACCTTTTTAACATTAAGAAATTGCCATTTGATCCAGGATGCATCCAGTAATTGTACAGTCCATTGCTTTTGTACTAGAGCTTTCTTGTCTTTGGGTGCCTCCTGTACTTAAAGTCCCATTGACAACACTTCTTACATCTGCTTCTGTTGATGCTTCTGTAAGTGGCTACCATATCCCAGCATGCTCTCTACAGCTGCCACATTTGAGCTATCAGTTTGCTTTTATGTTAAATCACAGACAGGGACACTAAAATAGGACTACTAGAAAACTAGTGACTGAACTGTTTTTCCTGTTTCTCCACAACTTGGAGTAACATGGTACCCCTTCACTCACCCTTAAGGTTACGCTACCTCTCTGACAGCTGCTTATCCAGCTGCTGCAGGTCACATTTCATCAAAATGGACTTCTGTCCATCCCTCTCACCTCTGGATCTTGGTGCTGGGGGCAGAGGTTAATACCCATTCCTAAGCTGTTCTTCCTACAGAAGAAGTTACCTTGTGCTGCTGGTCTGCTTTGCAAGAAGCAGCTGGGTCCTCCAGATGAAAGCTCTGCACAATGTTTTTGTTACAATAAGGCAATTCATAACTCAAAATAAACAGAAAATCAGACAGGCATCCAGATGTAAGCAGAAGTAGTGTCACAGACCTAGCAAAATAAAAGGCTGCAGCAAAGGGTAAAAATATCCAAGGTATATTTACTCTTCCAGAAAGCTATTCATTATACTGGTCTATGCCATGTTCTTTGGCCATTCTTTTTCTTTGCACTGTAGAGCTGTGCCAGAGACCAAAGTAATGCAGCACTACATGCCGCTCTACAGTGTTGGCTGTGCTTTCTATATTAAACATATCAATCGCTATGATCCTAAAATATAAATAATAGACCACACCCTTATCTAGTTACTGTTCAAAATTGGCAAAAGCTGTTTTCTTGTATTTTTTTTTTTAATAATGTTAATAATTTTGCTGGGATGTTCTCCCAGAAAAGAAAACACACCCATGTTAGATTCTTTCACTTCCAGCTCAGTTACTATCAGAAAGATTTTATCACCCAAGTTGAATATGATCTTCCTTCCTATTTAAAAATTGGATTCAGCTGACTTCATGGTTTTCATTTCAGTTAGTTATTTCTCTATTCCAGAACACTTATGCCAAAGCTTCAGAAGTAGCCATGAATCCAAGTACTTTAGTTCCTCCACCCCAGGCAAAAAAATAAAATTGAGTATGGTAAGTCTGGTAGAAGCCACTGCCACAAGCAAAACCATTTAAACCAATTTTGTCAATATCTTTACAGATGTACAAAGCACTCAGAAGTATGCCATTGAAAATATACATTCCAATGCAGCACAAACTCCAGGAGGGAAGTTTCATTGTCTACAATAGCAAGTATTCTATCTGTACACATCAGACTCAAGACATAATCCAGTGCCATCAGTGATCCAGCAATGCTACTTGTACATGTTTGCAAGCTCTAACAATAAGTGGCTGATTTCCTGTATTCAGATAAATTCCCTTTGCTCCTGGGCAAAGTGACTCACACATGATATGCAGTTTTGAACAGGTTACGTAAGATGCTTGCTGTAATACACTAGAAAGTAGAACTGTAAAATATTTAACAACAGGAAACAAAGTCATGCCACACATATATGCATGTGCGGCAGCATTCAGATTACAAACAGATTTTGGTAAACCAGTAGCAGGTTTCCACAAAACGAGCACTATGTATTCTGGTGTGATTTTCTTATACACACTTAACATGCCCTGACAGACCTGTCTGTACCTCATTCTTGCTACCAGCATAGTAAGTTTCAAAATACTACTGAAATTTTATTTGTCAGAAAGCAGATTAAGGAACAACCATGTGATTGAAGACATTGAAATGCAAAAGCTGCATTGCATGTCAGCAGATTCTCACAACAGAGTCTGCAAAATATCAGGAGGAAAATAAAAGAAGTGGCTGTTGCATACTTGAGATTTCAGTAACAAAATTGTGACTGATATCCATGAGAAGCTACAGTCTGGTGACTCCATTTTGCTGTCAGGTCTCCTTGCTACTTTGCTTAAGATCCTCAGGCATCAAATGATGCAAATAATCTCAGCTTCTCAATGATTTCTCATTTTCTTTCAAAACAAAACAAAAACAAAAAACAACAACAAGATCCAGTGAAACCAACCAACCAACCCTCTTCACCTTCCCAAAGTACCTTCAGAGTTTGCATACTTTGAGATTTCTTTGATCTCTAAATTATTTCAATCCTGTACCTTAACTTCCCAGGACACACAACTGTGAAGCTTCTCTTCTTTTAAATGCATTCTTTGATTAGACTGATTGAAACATTTTTACGGTATTCACAATGTAAACTTAACTTCATGAAATTTATGGATGGAGAGAAAACCCAGGAGAAGTCCCAGAGATACGCTTGTAGAAAATGTCTACAGTTGAACAGACCTACAGATGCATTTTGAATAACACTTTTTTAAATAGAGGATACTCAAGAGAAGGTTGTGGTTTTCAAAAGGAAAAAAACAAAACATGAAGTTGTGTCATCTTTCAAGGACCTTTACTAAATATTAGACAATTAAAAGGTAGAAGAGCTGTGTCAGACTGAGGTGGCAGAAAAAATATATTTAAAATATCATCTTAATGAGTAAGAATTATTCAAAACAAACTGTCCCATTGTCTTCATCTAGTTATGGATTTCAGAATCTGTACAGTTAGGATGTTTTAATCAATGCTTGTGCGAGGCCCTAATGTTTTAGTAAACTAAGACTTTTTTTGAGCTCAGAAGTGTTCACATTCATGCAGCTGGCAAGGCACATTTTTTTCTACCAGGGATGTGGGCCAAAACATTAGTGTTATAGGAAACTGAAGAAAAACATCTTCATGAATTCAGATAAGGATGTTACCTACCTCTATTTTAGCTGAGCTAAACAAAATCAAAAAGGAAATACTTGAAGAATCTGACATCCCAGAAATACAACTGACAGGTCTACAGGCTACTTATCCTTACAGAAAGCTTTACCCTAGAGTCAGCAACGGTCTGCCAGAGAAAGATTCTTTTACCTGACTGAGCCAAACTTAAAAGTATAATTATTACCGATGTTTGTAATAGCTCTTATGAACTAATCTATGTAGATTGAAGACACATTTGGAACATACTGGCACTGCACAACAAAGACACTACAGAAACAAACATTTTTGTTATTAACAAGATTCCTTCAGTACTGTTTTTGGCTGGGAGAGAGTTAATTTTCCTCTTAGTAGCAGATATGATGCTGTGTTTTGGGTTTAGGATGAGAATAATGCTGGTAACACACATGCTGGTTTTAGTTGCTGCAGAGCAGTGCTCACACAGAGCCAAGGCCTTTTCAACTCCTTGTGCTGCCCTGCCAGCGAGGAGGCTGGGGGCGCACCCAGAGGGGAACAAAACCAGGACAGCTGGCCCAGGGTAGTCAAAGGGAAGTCCCACACTCATGCTCAAAGCTGGCGGTAGAGAATAAGTGGGTGGGAGGGGATGTTTGGAGTGATGGCATTTGTCTTCCCAGGAACTTGTCACATTGCTGAGCCCTGCTTTCCTGGAAGTGGCTGATCATCTATCTGCCTGCTGGTGGGAAGTGGCAAATAGATTCCTGGTTTGGTTTTGCTTACATGTGCAGCTTTTGCTTAATCTAGTAAATTGCCTTTAGCTCAACCCACGAGTTTTCTGTTTTACCTTTGTGATTCTCTCCCCCATTCAGCTGCAGGGGAATGAGTGAGTGGCTCCCCACCAGGGTTAAAGCACACCAACTTCTTCCCCCAGGATGAACAGGCTAGTAATCCTTTTGTGAACTCTACTGAGGCCAAACAATACCATAAAGAGTTACAGTGCACCAAAGTATACTGATGTATATACACATAGAAAGGATTATCACTTTTTGAAGTGTTCCCATTTTCACCCAGTGAATGATTCAGATGCTTCTTCTTAAAGAACTACAAACTAATTTATCACTGTTAACCAGTCCTCTAAACACTAGATGAGAAGATAACCCACAGCAGTGCGCAGCCTGACTGCGTGAACAGGATGCAAAAGGCAGAGTTACAGAAAGGAGATGAAACAACAGAAAACAAAGCAGATTAGTCTTTAGGTTCAACTCATCCTAGAGCTCCTGCAGCAGTTGAGTCCCACATTACTAGATATAACTGCAGCTGTATAGCCCACTCACACTTCAGTCAGTCAGTCCAGTTGCTGCTTAAGGCAATATCTACATCACCTCCAGAGACTTCAGAAGGTTAAGTAATCCACAAGGAAAAGGTAGTGAAGGTTTTCTACATGCCCCAGCAGAAAGTTGTTTTTCTTCAAACGGTGATTAGAAATAATTCGTTCTCTGATGGAAATGTGTTTTAGTAAACTATCATTCATCTCAGCGTCAATGAAACTGACTGTATTGCGCTAAGGAAAGCAGTGCAATTTACATTAGAATCAAGCTACCTTTATCTCCAAGATAAAATAATGATATTTAAAACTTACATAAAACAGGTCAAACCAAAAGTCAACTATTTGCAATTATTTTCTCTAATTTTCCTTCATGTTTTACTTATGACTGTAAGGAATATCTATGTTTTCAAATCAAGCAATGAAAACACTGTTTAATATGTATTGATTAGTTAGGTTTATTTCTCATTGGATCTGGCAAATGGAAAATGCCTCTAAAGCTATGACATTTATTTAATTTTCTCTTATGGGTCATTGAATTTTACATCAGACATTTTCCATGCATTATGTTTTCCATTTGTATGCACCTATGTATAAATATATACATATTATGCATTTATATATATATATGATGAAAGTTGCACAGACATAATCCTTGCATGCTATTATGAAAAACAGACACAAGATATAATCAATCAATATATAATTAAACAAAATGTAAAATGGTTTAAAGCAAAGTCAGTTTGCTTTTTAGATGATATTGAGAAATGTCACCTCTCCCCAGCCAACAAGCAAGGAAAACAATCTTTCAGTAAGGCAGTATCAGCACATTACTTATCCCTACAGATAAGTACATCCCTACATCCCTCCTTATCCCTACAGCATTACAGTCATTCCAACATATAGTTGAGTATCATGTTTGTTTGTTTTTGCCACAGAGAAGCAAGCTCCTTTACAATTGCTGGGACAGAGAGGCTGATGAAGCACACTGGGGCATTTTGCTCTGTGAGAAAATGAAGGGTTCAAAGAAGACTTTAAAGTTAAGACCAAACCACACAGGTCATGAAAGAGTTGCTGCTGAGTTCTCACATGGAACCATGTAGCCAGGAAGGCCAACAGCATCCTGGCTGATATCAGGAATAGCGTAGCCAGCAAGACCAGGGAGGTGATCGTTCCCCTGTACTGTGCTCTGGTAAGGCTGCATTTTGGGGACTGTTCAGTTTTGGGTCCCACATTATAAGACAAACACCGAGTCCCTGAAGTGTGTCTAGAGAAGGGCTACGAAGCTGGACACAAGTCCTGTGAGGAGTGGCTGAGGGAGCTTGGGTTGCTTGGTTTGGAGAAGAGAGGGCTCCAGGAGACCTTATTGATTTCTACAGCTACCTGAAAGAAAGGTGTGGGGAGCTGGGGGCTGGCATTTTCTCACAGGTAACTAATGATTGGACTGGAGGGAATGGCCTCAAGTTGCACAGGGGAGGTTCAGGTTGGAAATGAGGAGACATTTCTTCTCAGAAAGAGCAGTCAGGCATTGCAACGGGTTGCCCAGGCAGGCGGTGGAGTCACCATCCCCGAAGGTGTTCCAAGAAAGGTCGGACGTGGTGCTTAGGGACATGGTTTAGTGGGTTATACTGGTGGCAGGGGGACAGTTGGATCAGATGATCTTGGAGGTCTTTTCCAACCTTAATGATTCTATGAACCGAAGCAGTGCATCCCACATCAGGTGATGTGGGAGAATGATATTGACTCTTCCTTCATTACGCTCTCTGCTTTGGAAGCACAACCTTTTACCTGGGGTAGTGTTGAGACTGAAATTGTCAGCACATTTCAGGATGGTTATCTCCTATTATTAACACTAGAAATCCCTTCAATCCCTTCAAGATTGAAATCTTGGCATTACAACACTTTTCTTATGTCAGTGTTTCTGAACTACCCGCTAGTTATCTATTCTGCCTCCAGTTATTCTATTGGTCTGTGAACCCCCTATACTTGCATCTAATGATACGACTTCTTTGGCTACCAGACCAATTACTGCACTGTCTTTAGTGGAACACTTCAGTGGTACAAATAGTCAAGGTCAAAGACATACATCCAGGTCTAACATGACACAACCCTTTATAAGCTTACTCAATCCCATCTTAACAGGAGATACACAGCTACCTCTTGACGTTGGAGGTCAAAGCAGGGCAGATCTAAAGCCCAAACTGTCACAATTCAAGCCAAAAACTGTATTTTGCCCATTTTAAGACGAAGAGCATATGCTTCTTCAGCTTTAATATGTTTAAAAAAAAATATGGAAGGGAGGCCGCTGAGAATGCATTAACAAGCATGGTCTGACCTCAGAACTACAGGAGTATCTTGCCTAAGCATTCACACTGCTGTCAAGTGCAGTGGTAGACAGAAACAGGAACTGCCCAAGTAGCTGAAAAAGCATCAGCTGAGGAAACAATCTCATCCCCAGCCCAGATTTCTGGAGGAAGTGGCACAGGAAGTCACAGGTCAGAATGGCAAGAATTTTCCAGCCAAAAAAGTGGCATGAAATGCCTCTGTCAACTGCACATCCTGCCAGCCTCATCTCACAAATAACCTTCTAGACAAATGCAGTTGATTTATCTGGACTTCTGTAAAAAGTATGCAACATAGGGTATCTGAAGAAGGTGAGAATTAAGAGAAAGCGCAATGTTTGTAAAGAATTTGGCTTATGAGGAAAGATATACTATCAAAGCAAAAGCATAATGCAAAGACATGCTACCATGCAGCTTTGTGCATTAATTATTGGGTCACACTTTGTTTTTTATTAACATTGGCACAAAAAGCAGAAGCATAAGCACAACATTTGGTGGTAACACTGAACCACAGGGTATCCACAAAACAGGATGTTGAGCAGAGAACAACGGGATGTGTGGATATCACTAAAGGAATTAAACTGCCGTAAGAGTCAAATACAGGAGTTCAGGGGAAAGGACAGAATTTGGAGATGACATACTGTGATCTCCTGGTATTGTCAGAGATGCATTTCTAGTAAAAACAAAGAATTGTTGCCATGTCAAGAAATCTTTATAAGGCTTACTCTGGAGTATTTTGAATTTAGAATTGAATGGGAAAAAAGTAGGGCATGTAGGATGAGTAGGAGGAATGGCAATTCTCCCTTGCTGGGATTACCAGGTTTTGTATTGTCTAGTCTAGCATTATAAAACTGTGTAAATGTCCACCTTGGGCTCAAGAAGAGCTTCTTTTTCTTCCCAGTACCAAAATGACAAGAGCAATTTAGACTGCGATATTTTACAGTTATAAGCAGGGGGACCAAACAAAACCTGTATCTAAAGAGAAAAAAAAAAAAAAAAGCATTTTCTCAAACATTTTCTTTCATTTCTGAGAAAATTAACAGAATGTTAAGGCCAGATAGATACTTAAAATGCAGCTGACAACGAAATGACTGGGAAAAGAAATATAGCTTAATATTCTCCTTAATTTTACCAGCAGTACTGTAGGCAACATTCAGAAGGAAAAACAACAACAACAAAAAAAAATACACCCTACCCTATGGTATATACTCTACAAGCATGTAGATCTCAGTGATACATTATAAGAAAGAAAAAAAAAAATCACCACTTCGAGACAATCTGTCAGGAAAGTGATCAAATCCAGCAGCTAACAATTGGCTTATGTAAATATGTACACATACATATGTACATATATCTTTATTTACCAACATTTCAAGGTGGACATAAATAATGTTGCTCTCAGAGAACCAATGAGAGAAAATCAAAACCAAAACCAATACCACTCACCATTACAACATCTAAATACTCCTACTGTTGATGCATAATACTACATTAATTATAACATCTCTTACATCTCTTTTTTAAGAAAGAAGTCAAACAAAAAGAGCACTCTTTGGAAAAGCACTTGGAGGTAATAAGGCAAGTATACAGTTCAGACATATGGCATAAATGTTCAAAGCATTAGCCAACTCACCGTACTACGTTTCTGACAACTGTCCATGTGCCCAGTTATCTCTGTTGCTAAGAGCAAAGGATTTCCACCAATCTAGCAAGAGTATGTATTTTAAAACCTTATTGAACTAGCTTTCCAACAGTCAGCTCAGTAGGTAGAAATGTTTTACAGTTTCACAAAGGGAGTAAAATACTTTCAAATAATCCACAGAACATGCTTTGTTTGTTCTTGTGTTTAGTTCTGAAGCGTAGTTCACTCACAGTAGGCTTAAGTTCTCAATATGAAAGGAAAAGCATGTAATGAAAAGGTTATAAATCTTATTTACCTTTTTGTATGTTTTCTCTTCATTTGGCTTTCCAGCAGTAACATCTCCATTTTCAGTAACAGACGACATCTAATAACACAAGCTTAAGTTATAAATAAAATACTTGCTTAAGAAAGCATTCAGAAGAGATCATGCAATCTGTTGTCAAATTCTTGCTAATATCAAACTTTTTAGAGGATGGCAAGTCACCAAATTACTGACAGTCCATAAGGATTCTTTTCTTCTCATGTTAACTTAACCTTCCATTTTTTTTCTGGTCACTTGCTCAAAACAACATCCAGAGTTGTAGAAAGTAAGTATTTTAGTTAGGATCACCTCTTTCCCTCTTTATAGGGGGAGCTGAAACTCCACTGGCATAGCCTATTTGCCCTACTGCAACTAAAATTCACTCTTCATTTCAATTATTGAACTAATTGTTAATTCACTCATTTTGTTTTACACTATTTTATATCTTTTTCTTTGAATAAGCAATATTCTTTTAAGCATATCACCTATATTCCTTGCCTTATTTGTTCCTGATTAATTCTTTTGCCACTTTTATGCACTTCTCTAAAACTTCTCAGCTGTAAGCCAGTGGGTACAAGACTTCGTCAGTTAAGTAATGCCATAGGCAGCAAAATGACATCCCAGCTGTGAGCAGGCCACTATCACATTCAGCAGGAGCCACACCTACCAGTTTCATCCTCTCTTTACCAAAAGGGTAAATATTTTTGCTGTGCATCTACCATACAACTATCAGTTGCTCTGTGGCCCTCCTTTAAATAAACCTTCACTTCCTCAGAAGCAAACATCCCAATGTACCTTGCCATCCAGGTGTGTGCACTCTACTCTCACCTGACCTCTCCCAGCCCCGCCTATGACCTGACCCAGAGACAAAGCAACTGTGGCTTCCCACATCAAGGGGTTATCAGATGCCAGGAACAACACCTCAAGCATTAGATATGCTCACATCAACCCATTCACCAGCTGCCTCTCATTGGCAGGGCTGGGACTGCTTTTATTGCTGCCATGGCTACTACCACCAGCACGATCCTCTGCCACTGACTGGTAGACACTGCACTGGGTCTTTCATGGTACATGCAACACCTATTCATTTAGCTCCATCAGTGAATTCAATTACTGTCATGGCAATGTTATCTTTTAGATTATTAAATAAATACTAACTAACACGGGGACTGACAGTAACATTACAAGTAACAGGACAAGCTATCGTTTTTCACCAGCTCTTTTCTGTGAGTTCTTGACTTCACTTCTGAACTGCAGCAGGTGTAGTTTAAGTCAACTTTCCATTAAATTGTCTTAGTTTCTAAATTGCTTGACTGGTAAATTCTTTAGAGAAGAGTGATGTCTATTTATTAGATGCCATAAGGTGGCAACCAAAAAGAGGAGCTCCTAGACATGCTGTTATGAAAAAGGATAGGGTTTGGTGGACTGACCAGATGCAACATTTACTGGAACTCCGTGGAATTTTACTTTCTACATTTTTTTCTAAGTTATGTCAGTAATGCAATCCTCTCCCAATGCAAATGTACTTTTTCCTTCTATTTCCCACAGTTTGGTCACTGTACAGTTTTGATAAAATCAATATGTTGATTACATTCATACCGTCTTTGAAATTCTCATTTTGAGCCAGATCTTTAAAATTCTGATTTTCAGAGACAACATTTTTTCATGACTCTCCTCAAAAATCACATACATAAGAGAGGCAAAATTTCTTCTCTGCTGAGCTGCTATGCAAGCACCTTACATATCTGCTGTGCAAAACCAGTACTCAGAAGGATCCCTTTGGGAACGATTTTCCAGGCAGAAAAGGACAACATTCCCTCAGGCCCATGTCTGGCACATGACTGATTCAATATGAGTGTCTTTTTCTCCACACCAGTGTTCAGCTCCACAGGAAGACTCCCCAGCAGATTGCATGGGATGAGCTTGAAAGGTACAATGATGGACAAAACTAAGAGGCATGTGAGCTACATTTTCAGAGGCACATCTCAGAGACTCCAGGTCTTTGGCTGTACTGACACTGTATCTCCCCCAAAGAGCACAGAAGTTTTTGACATTACACCTTGTCATGGCTGTAGAGCAACATTAGAGCAAGAATAAATAAGTAAGTTAGAGATCACCTGGGTCAGACGGTCAGACACTCAAAGTGTGGTGGTGAAGTTAAAATAAAACTTAATAAGCAAAAAAAAAAAAAAAAAAAAAAAGCACACACGTACACAAAAACAGCTCAAAAAGCTACAAGAAAATGTTTTAAAATCACTAGATTTCACTAACACTTTCACAATGTAAGTATACATACCCTTATAAACACCAGGGAAAGTCATCTGGAGCTGAAAGCAATAATCAAGCCATTCATCGGCGTTGTTGATGTTTTCCAGAATCTATTAAAAGAAAAATCTGTTACCATCTGCCTGCCATTACAAATGTACACCTCACAGAATAGCGTTCAACTTCCTTCTTCCATTCTTCAGACGAAGTAAGGATCTAGCTAGAAGCAATGCTTTTCAAGAACTGTCTCAAATAGTTTGGTCACTAATATCTCAATAATGTACTTAGGATACTAGCAATATTACAAAGAATAAAATAATTGCAGTTCAACTTGCCTCTGCCCTAGAGATGTCACTACTATGGCACAAGCATCCCTACTATGAAATTTATATTGAAGAGTTGCCACATATGCTGTGAAGTGTTGTGAAATTACATGCTGTCTTCCATGAAGAGTTTCAAAATTAAATACTAATCTGTATCATCCTCTTTCCCTGGGGATAGCCCAAATTCCACGAAAAAGATAAGCAATGAGAGTGATGGTTTGCAGGACTGGATTCTGAATAGTTGTAGATAACAAGTAAAACCATTTTGGAAGTTTTTCACAATGGTAGCTGCTGTCAGCATAATTTCTGAGAATGATGTCGAGGTAAACAATTTCATATTTAAAATGATTTGAATAAGCATGAGACATATTTAATAGTCAAATATTATTCAATACGTCTTTGGAATGAGCTCATCCTCCCATATTCTACATCTGTTTTAAGCTACATCAGTAAAGCTAGTCCTCAATTTAATTTCTCAGCCACATCGGAAGAAAACAAATCTCATTTGCCCTTAATCAGTACAAACTACATCTTGTATGTAACTAAAAATTGATTAAAAAAAAATCCACAGCCCTTTGTTCACTGAATTTAATTTTCCAGTAATCTGAAAAGTACCCATAACACCACTAGAAAGCCTTTTCATAAAAGACTTCAAAAGAGTATTTACCTCCCCTTCAGTGATGCAGAATAAAAATTGCTCTTGAGATTAAAAACAAAAACAATAAATAAAGGGACAACACAGAAACATAGACGGCTGGATTCTCTGAGAATAAAGGCTTCCTTAGAAACATGTTATGTAAGGTCACATACCAGTATTTTCCTATTTCAGTTAGCTACATTGTTCTTTTTAGCCTTCAAGCAAAAAATGTATCTCAATCAATAATTTCTCTACTTGGATAGGGACTGCCACCATGGTACACATGAAACTTCTACTTAAAGTCAACTCAGTCCTGATAGCTATTAAAACTTTCTGTAGTTTATCTAGCTTATCTATCTGTATTTATAAATTTTATGTCATTAACTGATCCATGTTTATAACTCTATCAGTACACAAACACAGACATCAAGAACATCTATTAATACAACTTCTGTAGGAGGAGGAAGACTCTTTATTATACTGATCCCTGGGTAAAACTCTACCTAAATCACTGTCCTCCACACACACACAAGATTATAAATACAGTATCTTCTACTATTCCAAATCACTTCCTAAAATATGATCACACATACTCAGCAAAAGCTAAACACAAATGCAGCATGGAAACTTTCTTTCAGTAAGATGCTGGCTGAAGAAAACACTCATGCCAAATATGGAAGAAAAGCTTGTTTTTCCCCAGTACAGCCAGATAAATTATTTAAGAATGCCTCATCCATGTGAAAATACACAGCTGTAATACTAACAAAGATAGGAAAACAGACAGTGAGACCCCAGCTGAAGCAACTACCAAATACAAAAATTCACACACCATGAATAAAGTGATGTTTTTATACCTATGCTGGTTATTTCATTCCTAGAGGGAACTAGAATTATTTCAGTTCATAGTCTTAAAGAAAACAGATCACACAGTTCTGACTTAATTGGCATTGTGCTAAATACCTTTCAAGATCTTCACACTTGGACAATGATCTCATACTTCCTACAAATAATCTTTGGAAAAGGCAGTGTAACTTAAGAGTGTTTTCTCCCTGCTCTGCAGCAACACTTTGTGTGCTCTACGCTGTGTGTATCAAGAGCTACTGTTTCAGTACTGCTGAGCTTTAGCAGTACAAAGACAGGCCAAAACTTACAGTTTTGGAACCCACTTCCAGGTTGAACTATTGATCGATTGATTAATTACAACAGCACAGAACTGCCATAACTAAAGCATCAGGTCTCTGCATGCATCTGACAAAGGGCAGGCTCACAATGAAGTATGGCTGGGCTGAGGATGGAGGAGGAAAACACATAGTTGGAAAAATAAAGTGGGCATTCAGAGAATGACTGGGCTGTACAGATCTGTTGTTGAATTTTTCAGACATCACACATCCTATGTCATGACATAAAACAGAAACATTAAAATCCAGTAGAAATTTAAAGGGCATGAAAGAGCATAGAAATACAAACCGCTGAATCCTCCACTTACTAACGCAATTTGGTTCTCTGTATTTCAGATAATCTGCTTATTAGAGGTAGATACTTACTAATTCTTACAAAGTTATCTTCCAGAAAGACAAAAAATCCCCAGAATGGGGAAGTTTACTCCTTGAAATAATGTATATAATTTTGTGTTGTATTCATTACAAAGATATTAAGTCAACATCGGACCAAAAATGGAGATAAGAATCATTGTTTTATTCACCCTTAGCAACTGCAAGTTTTTAACTTAAGATTGCATTTTTGACAATGGCAGCTTGCCAAAACAATGTATAAAGATTTTGTCAGGCATGTCTACATTTGTAAGCAGCATTTGAAGTGAATTCTATTAAGGAGAGTAATCATTACCACAGTTAATACTTCGCTAGCTTTTGTCCCTCTTCTACTATGGCTTTAAGGCAGCATCTCTTAACACAATTAGGAATATCACACCCATTTCATTTACCACAGAACTCACTTTTACTCGTAACATTTGCCCAGTCATACTTTTTCTCGTGGCGGTAGCTGTGAAGCAGCTTGTCAAGTCCATTCCTCAATTCAGTAAAGACTTATATATCTATCTGGAAAAATACTTCAAGCCACATGGGGCAGAGTCAAAATGCTGCCAGGTTTCAGGTACAGTGTGAAACTGGAAATCTTTGTCATGCAATGATGTAGGAAGCAGAAAAATTTCCAAACCAAAAGTGTTCCACAGAGGAGGAAATCCACCAAGACTTACTCATTAATGAAAAGCTACTGTCTCTTTAGGTGCTTTCCTCTTGAGATGCACTGATTCCCTCTCTCGCTGCCCCTGGCAAACAGACAGCAAACAGCACTGTACCATACTCCTGTCTCCTCATACTGCACTTTCCACTTTCAAACCTTTTTCACTCTTCTTTTCCTTTACCAAACCCTCTTGAGTTTTTAAAAGTAAGATTAATTGACCAGACAACAGGCATAATATATGCAGCTGCCTGAAGCTTTTTCATTCCTCTATTATCTCTCTGTTTCAGAAACTGACATCTAGTAGGCAGTGTGATCACAGCTTGGAAGTTTAGAAAGATAGCAGAACCTGGATAAAAGACTTTCATTAACTACCGTATTCTCACACCACCACAAGAAACAAAAAAGAATGAAAAAAAGACGAAACTCCAAGAGCAAACGACACTAATAAAGCTAACTCTCTTAGCTTGGGACTAGGGGTGACTAAGACTGGAGCTCATGCCTTATTTAGCGCTGAACAACCTACTCCCACAAATAATGCAATTACAAAGCCTCCCTTCTGTCTGGATTCTCTCGTAACTAATACAGTATGTATATCAGTAGCAGTATTCCCTGTTAGGTGTCATCTCAACTTGCCTATTTTTCCATGAAACTTGCTGCAATGCTGTGCCACTGTAAGATTTTGTTGCTGGTCAATTAGAGCTGACAACAGCTTTCCCCTTCCCTCTGCAGTAGAATTTGAAGAGTAAGATTATTTTTAAGATTATTTGTAAAGGAAGAGACTCAGGACGCACAAAACATCCTCTGACACACGTACAACTTTCATGCATACATCTTGTTTCCATAGGAATTTAAGTTAAAAATATCAGTGTGCTTCTGGGTGTCCCTGGGAACAGGAATTGAAGAGGGGACCTCGGAGGTTTTTCATGTTGTGCTATTTTCAGAACACTCAGGAGGTAGCTGAATATTTAAAATGAGGTGAATAGTGTTACCTAAATTGTTAGAACTTGTCAAAATTAATACAATTCCCAGGCAGAAATTACATGCTACTTCCTTTCCAGAGTTTTTCTTCAAGCATGATGATACTGATAACTATAATTTTCATGATTTAATTGCCTCTGTTCCAAGGTGAATGGACAATTTATGGTAGTGCAAGAATCTGCAAGCAATGCTAGCATTGTGCCAATAAGCAGATGTAAATAAGAGAAAGGAAGCATAATTTGGTGTCATGTAGAGAATAAGAGAAGAGGTAATAAAAGAAACATACTATAGTTTTCTCAAGGGTCATAACAAGTTAACCTCATCTCCAAGACAGTCTTATTTTAATTTCAGTTAATATTATTTGCACATGAACAGCAGGACAGTTGCATAGCTCTTAAGGAAAAAATTAGGTTGTTCATGTGGCCACTTCAATATAAAATACATAAAAATCATATTTGTTTGTTTGTTTTTCTCTTTTTTTCTTTTGTTTTGTTTTGACAGTATCCCAGACAGTAGTCTGTGAATTGGACTCAATTCCTTACAGCCTTCTTAGCTTCCTTATAGCTTATGGTTACATTCATGTAGCCATCTAAGATCAAACATTTTTACATGTCCACATACCTGACATATACCAAAGCTGGTATTTACAAACCAATATACCCTGAGAATTAAGTCAGTGTTTACACACTTCAATGCACATGACAATCATTAGAAGTTCTGATGTTTTAATTCTGAAAAGCTCTATTTTCCTCTTTCAATTATCAGATTCAGAACTTCAGTCATAGTTGCACACTTATCTGGTTCTAAAGCCTGTTTTTAATCTCTATTGCCAGCTGCCATGACTTCAGCTCTTCCCGGAAGCACTGAAGGATCTTTTGTCTTTCCAGGCACCAGCCGTGAAAGTAGACAGAAATTTTTACTGCATCATATATACCACTGATATACCCTGCTAAACATGTGTCAGAAAAATATATTGTATGAATTATGAAAGAGGGTAGGAAAGGAGCTAAAAAACAATGGTTAGGTCTTATCCTGGCAAGTCTACCTCCTACTGCCAGACTGGTTATGGCACTTTTAAGTGTGATTAGAAGTCAGAACTTTGGGGTGAAATTTGTGATAGTACTGTAAAGGTTTGTGCATTAGTGAAAACTGGAAAAGGTTTCCCTTTTCATAAAACAAACAAACAAACAAACAAACAAACAAACAAAAAAAAAAATTCTTCCTACACCCCTCCTTCCCCCCAAAAATGGAATTATTCCTAAAACAACCCAGCTTATTTTCTACAGTTTCAAGCCCTGGCTAACATATAAATCTTTCTAATTACTTTTAAATCTTGCCTGAAAAAATTAGAGGGACATACATATAACACAAAAAGCAAATGATTAAATGCATATCTGAAGTAAAACGGGGAAAAAAAATGTTTCTTCTCATGGTCTGCATAATAATGAGAGGGCAGCACAAAGGCTACAGAGAAAAGCACAAGCAAAAAGCATCATAACCCTGTGATTCAGATTGTTCACATAGTTAAACTATCTCATCTGTTCACGCCACCTTTGTTTACGTAGTTTAATACCACACACTAATTTCAATGGCCTGTCAGATTTTTAGGCTCACAGTACCTAACCCAAGCACAGTGCTGAGATTCTGATACCATTTGATTCTCTTGGCAACCCCCATTTCCAGGAATATAGGATAGCATTTGAATTAAAGCAGACAGGAAAAGTAGCAAATAGGAGAAACAATCTTAGTTTGCAGGCTGAATTTGAGATTTATCTGAGTAATTTGAGTTTTAAAGCTATATACATGTATGTTTCTATTGTAATTCTTTGATTCACTGTAAGAAGTATCATATCAACTATCCCCCTGTAGCTTTCAGAAAGGGAACACACATTAAAAGGTGTTTATCAGCAAATATCTCCCCATCCAAGTTTACGAATACTCATAATAGAGTTTAATTATCTGGGAGATTTGACAGTTTACAAAAGCCTGGCCCTCATGCACTTAAGGTGGTACTAATTGCACATTAAGCTGTTCTCTGGTGCAAAACAGCCTACAAGTGCAATAACCACAGAATCACAGACCACAACATCAGAGGTTATAGCTGCATATTCTGTTTTTTCACAACAAATCACATTATTTGTTCTGAAAATAATCTGCTGTGGTTTTTCATGGAAACTTGCTTAAAAGAATGGAAATAAAACTTCAAATTTGTGAAAGTAAACACAGTTTACAAATCCTTAGAAAAAGCTTGCAGTGCTCCTACAACAATTTCCATTTGTAACTTGTTCGAAATTCTGCATCTCATGGATAACATGAAAGCCCTCTAGAAAGTATTATTTTTTTCTCCACAAATTATCATATTCAGACCTTCATTCTAAGTCTTAAATCCATCTCATTCCCCTGACGCCATGTCTTCACTCTTCCCAGAAGCACTGAAGTATCACTTATATCTTTCCAAACATGACATGTAAAAGCAGAGCAAACTTTCTACAGCATAGTAAGTGGTGTTCATGCATTAAGAACTATGGGACTTTTCCAAATCACTGATACTAGACCAGCAATCAGAAAGAACAAACATTTGATCCCTAATATAACTGACGTCACACTGTATTTTGCAGAAATTGCTAACAAGGCCCCCTTTTAGAGTGGAATGGCCTCATTAATTTCTCATTATTTTGTAACAGACCAAAACCACACAAAATAGAAAGGCGTATTTGTACATTGCCAAAGAAGGGTTCCCAATTTGTACTGTTGTATGTTTCAATAATTGAGATTTCATATTCCAACAATAACATTTAGGAGATTAGCAGCCTTTTTAACAGCCAAGTGCAGTGGCAAGGTAGAAGTATCTCAAAGCCTAGAGTCAGAGCTCTGCTCCATTATTTTGGGAATTTCAATATGACAATGGTCCTAATGCTATTAGCACATAACTGCCACTGCATTATTTTGAAATAACATTACCACGTAAGTGCATACTCTCCAACTAATTACTCCAGGATGCTAGGACAAGTGATTGATTAACAAAGCAAAGAACACAATCAGAGAAAAAATTCTTCTACATTTGACATTGGCAGTACTTGGAAAATTGAATGGCAGGGATCACATGCTTGTGGCTGTGATGTTTGGAGGGAAAGCAAGTCAAGCAGTATCACTCAAATAATTGGGAAGTGATATCCAACAGGAATGATGTCGCATTCAAGGGAAAAAGGAGATCAGTTGAAGCATTACTTATTTTCTAAAGGAATGACACAAGCACCCATGCAAGCAATCCCAGCTTGCTGGGTGGAAAATATCTATGAAAGAGGAGTTCGGTCAAGCCATCCACCTTAGTGACCTCAAACTCTAGAAGGATTTGTACAAAAAATGGAGAACAGGTCAAATGCCTAAGGATAAACATACACAGCGTAGAGTGAAGACAGAAGACCAAAGGAAAAAAGCATGGAATGAGACACAGACAATCAGAAATGAAAGAAAAAATAAATAAATGCAGCCAATAATTTTTGAGACACAAGACAGAGTTTTTCTCAAAAAGTCAGCTATCACTGACGCCACTGGACTTCAAAATACACAGTATGCCTTTGTAAATACTTCACAGACTTTGACTGGGCATGGTAAATGGTTGCAAGCTATCAGCAACCGCAATGGGGTAAGTACTCATGCTAGAGACGCCACAGGAACTTTCAAGTTTTAACAAGGAAGTCCCAGAAACAGAGGAGACACATTGAAGATCAGCTGACAACTAACAAACACGGGGAGAACCAGAACAAATTGAGTACAACACTGCCTCCTTCTCTTTCTATCATGCAGAGTGTTCAGTGGATCTGAAGTGTAGGCAACAATAAGGCTTCAGTCACGTTTTCAACAGTATCCCACGAAACATTCTCAAAGCTTGCTAGAAAAGGTGGTCAAGGTGAAGCTCTTCCACAGCACCAGTAAGGTTCAGCTGGAGTACTGTGCCCAGTTTTAAGTCCTGTGTTTTAGGAAAGCTAGAGTAAATTGGAGATCATCAAGGTAAGAATGAAAATGGTTAGAGATTTAGAACATGAACTATGTAGGAAGGTGTAAAAGAACTGGAATTCAGTCTAAACAAGAAAGAAAAAAGACTGAGGAGAGACATGATAGCTAATCACAAGTTGATGAAAGAGGAAGGGAACAATCCATTTCTCAGGACCAATAACAAATTACTATAATGAGAAACATGTATAAAAGAACGAGAAATTCATGTCAGTTGTAATGCTCTATTTCAAGACGTTTATCTCTTCTCCACTCACCCTGACCTCAGCAAAATGTCAGACGTAACATTTTTCTTCACCAACTCAAAATTACTGTGCAAACATAACCACATACAGAAACATATAATGAAGAAAGGTAATAGAATTTAGAAATAGAAATTAATTGCTTATCTATCACGAACATTCCCAAAAAGATTGTTGGCAGACAACATGTAAAAGCCGTGGTTAAAAAAATTAGCATGCAGTAATACAGGCTGCGTAATTTGTTCATCAGTTTTCCACAGGTTAGTCACAACTTGAAAGTGAAATGCCTCTGGGAATTACTCAGTCTTTTAGCACATTACCACATAATCAATCCTAATAGTTTGCAGACGTAAATGCTGTGGAAACCTGGTATTGATGTTGAAGTGCATTATTGTGATCTTCAAGTCACCTACGTATTCTCACCTGGTTCCTGCAAGCATATCTTTTTTTTTATATACATCTTTAACTGAGTGTTAGCTAAGCTTAGCTTTTTGGAAGCCACATTATCTAAGAAATGCAAGTCTTTATCCTGTTTTAATCTCTATTTGAGGGCCCATCCATACAGCTGCAAAAGACAGTTGAAATATGGAACAGATTGCCTTGGAGGATGTAGTGGTAGTGTTTGAAATTTTAGAATGGATTAGACAAATATTTTAAATGTAGTTGGTACTGCCGAAGGAAGGGAAAGGTCTTAGTACCCTTTCATGGTCCCTCCTAGCATCACCACATAACATTTAGGCTGTAGATCTGTAACAGTCACATTTGGTGTTCCTATCTTCCTGCCCTCCCAATGTGCATTTACTAGCTTCCTTATTATAGCACCAGTGCTCCCCAGGCCTCAGAAAAACTCACCTAAACAATTAAAGTAACAAGAATGTAAGCTATCAGAGAACAATAATCATAATGGAACTCCTTCCAATTGCAAGCACCGTTCTCACTAGAGCTCCCATAAGATAAGAAGAAACTGGGAAAATGATGAGGAATGTGATGCAACAGGTCACATGCTCTTGGTCCATGCTGAACAAGAGATCCATTGCCTCAATTATTTCAATCACTTACATACTTTAATACAATCTCATAACTGCACTTCCACTTGTGACAAAACTGGGAAGAAAGTCTGGGATAGATGAAAGTAGTGCTAAAATCAGCATTCAAGAGGCTGCACGGCAACACCAGAACAAAGGTAAAAATTAATTTAGAGGAAAGATCTGCTATAACACGTCTAAGCTTAGGTTCCTGAACGTATTTACACAGGTGCCTAGCCTGCCTGAAACCCAAAGTTGTTCAAGAATGGATATAGAAGACTGACGTAAGCTCCAAGTTTGAAAATTACATCTAAATTCAGATGAGAGACACTCATCGTTAAGTTACTCTGTGGAACAATACATTTCATTATGACTAATTAAAAAACCACTGTTTTCTCTCAGGAAATTTACGACTGAATTAGCAGAAGTTTTCCCTGGACTCCCCAATTTAATTTTAGTTAGAAATTAAAAGAAAGCTGACTATATTCTCAGAAAACAGTAAAAAATAATAATAATTAAAAAAAAAAAAAAAGTAAAGAAAAATCCAGCCTCTTGTACCATTCTCAGTACAGAACAACTGCTACATCACTGAAATTCCTTTGATTAGATCAAGTGTTCTCAGTTTCCTATGGAGCAGAAGTTGCTCAGAGACCATTCAGAAACATATGCAAACATACGGAAAGGGAGAAGATAGATCCTATTTTATGAAATAATTTATAAAATATAAAGCTGGAGCCTTCTTCTTTTAAATGGGCCATCTTGAGCATTTCATTTTAAACTACAGAGAAAACTTCAAGGGAGAAAAAAATAATCTGAGAAGCTGCCTCAGGTAAGAGGCAACAATAATAATAAAATGAGTAATGCAGTAAAATCAAATCCTGAAAACAATTAAAGAAAGAATTATTACTCAGCATACATGGAAATAGCTGCTATTTTTCATGGCTGCTGTCTAGTTGTCATCAAACTGAGACTCAAGTTTTACATCCATTGGAGCAGATCTATCTACACCATTAAGTGCAAGAAACAAACTGCCTTTTTTTTTTTTTTTTAATGTTATGCCACACACTGACCAAGTAACTGCTTTAAATGTAAAGGTTACTACTATCTACTACCTATTAATACTGATGGATACTTAAGATATAACAGCACTATAAGGAACTGTGTACTTTTGTTCTCTTAGTCAGTCAGACTTACGTTGGCAGACCAGAAAGAGCAACTGACTACATTTTTCCTGACAGCCGCCTGACAGTATGCTGAGATTTGGCACTCCTCTGAAATTACAAATACACTTGTAATGTACTTTAAGAAACAATAACACATTAGTGTACATATGCAACCTACTGACGTTAAGAAACATGGTATACTTTGGCAAGAAATACACAGAGCTCTTTTAAGGTATGGAAACACAGCCACAGAATTTTTAAATGGCAATACAAACATTTTCAAATAAACATTTTAAATAGTTATTTACAGCCAAGTGATATAAGGGGACTGTTTTCCAACAGTCTTTCGCTTGCCAAATGTTGTAGCTTAACCCCGCAGGCAGCTCAGCACCACAAAGCCATTTACTCACTCCCTGCTCCCCCAAAGTAGGATGGGGGAGAGAATAAGAAACAAAAAAAGGTAAAAACTTGTGGGTTGAGATAAAGGCAGTTTAACAGCACAGAAAAGGGAGGGATGATAATAATAACAATAATAATAATAATAACAATAACAATAATAATAAACATTAATAATATAAAGAATGTACAAAGCAAGTGAGGCACAATGTAATTGCTCACCACACACTGCTCACCAGTGCCCAGCCTGTCCCCGAGCAGCGTGTCCTCTCCCCCTCTCCAGCCAGCCCAGTTTATTGTTCAGCCTGACATCATATGCTATGGGACATCACTTTGGTCCATCTGGGCCAGCTGTCCCGGCTGTGTCCCCCCCCATCTCCTGAAGCACCCCCAGGCTGCTCACTGGCAGGGCAGAATGAGGAGCTGAAAAGGCCTTGGCTCTGTGTGAGCACTGCTCTGCAGCAACTAAAGCATCTGTGTGTTATCAGCATTATTCTCATCCTAAACCCAAAACACAGCACCATACCAGCTACTAGGAGGAAAATTAACTCTATCCCAGACAAAACCAGGACACCAACCCAAACTGAAAATCCTGACTTTGAACATTTTTGTCAGCAAGAATATGAAGTCAAGTTATTACCCTACAATAATTACACTAATATGAGCATTTTTGTATAAGAAAAAAAAGTTCATAAATGGTATGTAAGACACCACCATCATCTCCTTTCCTGCAACTGCCTAGCTGCATTGTTGCATTTTTTCATATTATGGGAAAATTCAAAATCGTAAACTATAACAATTAGCAAAGGACACATCTTCACATAAATTAGTATTTTAATAGCACATGGGAGATAGCAAAAACAGGGAGAGTGGGATTTAACACAAAAATGAGACAGCTCTCCAGTGGCCACATGTGCAAGTGGTACAAGCACTTTGTAGCCTGACACTACTGAATTTTAACAAGGTCAGGCCAGAACCTGTCAGATTTTCCTAAGGAGAATGTGTACAAATTTTCCCACAAATGAAAGAGGTCTCTGACTTCTTGAGAGGTCTGAATAAGATTTTTTTTTGCTTTACACAGAAGCCCTCTGAAGGACTAATTGCACCTCTCAATTCATCATTATGAATAGGTAAGAAAAGACATACACTGCTATCTGCAAGTCAGTTAATAACCCTCACCACAGCTTTCAAAAGGTAAAAATAGATCTTTCAGCATTTAGAAAGAAAAAAAAAGCATCAATCACACTATCAGAACTCCATCCCTTTTTGCCTGATCCATATCCTTTTAAGAATCATTAACTAAAAAGAGATCGAAATCCCAGCAAGATAAAATATAGTCACTGGCTATGAACATTTATGATTTCCATGAAGTGAAAAAAAAAAAAAAAAGATCAACCAAATCAACTGGTTCTTCACAGGTACAAAGTGATCTTATGATCTCATTAATACAATACTCCAGTTTCTGGTACGTCTTACTTGACATTATCAGCTGGAATGCCTAACTAAATAAATTAAATACCCTTTTTAAGCATAGAATTTGTTACTGGATTGTTATTTTTTTTAGTTCAAGGTGATATAAATCAATATGCTGAGCAGTTTTGCATGTATTTATAGAAAATTGACTCTTAATAGTAGCTGTTGCCAGTGTGCACTTACTATCCCCTAAACCTCTGATGTTTGTGTCCTGTTTGTAGGGGGAAGCAGCCTGATAAGCTAGGTAAGTGGAAAGGGATGGTCATTAGTATCTGTCTCATTAGTCTAGCTAAGCTTTTGCAACTTAAGAGGTTGGATTTCAGTTTGCTTGCACTATTTTAAGATCATTGTACTGCAGACCTGAACAATTTGCTAAGGACCACCAAATTGGGGAAAAAAGAAAATGGAGACAAATAAAAGCAAACCAGATGACATTACATGCTTAACCCTGCCCACCATTCTGGCAGCAAGAATGGACATAAAACAGACAGCAATGGCCCCTCACTGCAGAAGCAGGCACAGCAGGTTACAAAAACGGTGATGGCAGTGTGAACAGTTTTCCTGCAAAGCACAGGGTTATCCAACCGTTTGTTAAAAAAATATATAAAAAAGCCATTAGTTCAAGAGATTGACTAAAACTCTTTGCCGAAGATTTATCTGGTGTGTTTGTGCGTGTGTGCAAGTTAGTATATGCACATGTGAAAGTGACACATGGAGAGGAAGGCAAGACACTAAGAGGCCTCACAAAACCATACTAGAAGTGCTAGACCACAAAAAAGCTGCTGTTAACTAGCAGCGTCATCACTGGTCTGGTATAGAAGCCAGAAAAACTTGACACTATCCATACCTCCCTTCAAAGCAAATAGCTTTCAGCAGAAAGCACTGGTTTAGAGAGACACGACTTCGTTTAGAGACACAGAACCAAGCTTACATTTTGGTTTAAGGATGAAAGAGTTGCTGGAGAGATGCTAAGTGAGGCTATGAAGGACAGAGACACACAGCCTTAGCCCAGCAGCTGATGGCAAACCCCTGTTCCCTCACAGACAGACAGAAGCACTGCATGCTTTTCAGTTGATTCTACACTTGGAAGTTTATTTATTACTTCCACGATTTGGGTAAAGTAATGAGCTTGTCTAATTAAATAACCTATGATTACTTGCTCTACTAAACAATTTGCCTCTGTCGGTACACCTTCCTGTGCGTGAACAGCCTCTTGCACCACAGGGGCAGGCAGCTCCAGATGAAGGTACAGAAGGAGCTCCTTCCACACCTCCCAAGGGTTGTGGAGCACAAAGACACTGCTCAACAAAGAGCTTCCAAGCTTCCTAGAGCTGACACGTGTCAGGGTGGATGGATGGCAGAGGAATCGATACAGGTATTTCATACCTGTATGTCATTTATCTTAACAAGGGAGTCAACCATCCACCCTTTGCTCAGAAAGCAACCAAGGCTACTGAAACTCTGTTGTTCCGTGCCTGCCTTCACCTTACTCATTTCCTGTGCTGTGTTCGTGTCCTCACAGCATGAAGAAGACGAAAAAAAAAAAAAAAAACAACAAAAAAAAAACAGCTGAGGAACCTACTTTGTTTCATTTTGAAGATTCCAAGCAAAGGACAGACAAGAAGGATGCAAGTGAACAATGAGCAATTCGGGATAGGGAACAAGAAAGGAAAAAAAGAGAAAAAAAAAAAGGTGAAAAAGGGCAGGGCAATACTCAGTAAGAGACTCTGCAATGTTGAACTGGGAGTAAAAGAGGAATGGGAAGGAAAGATGGCTGAAGTGCAAGAAAGCCAGAGTAGAAGAGAAATACACATGGATGTCTTCCTATCCACACTGTGGATATGAAATACACAGATAGGAAGGGCTTTCTACTTTGCTCTACTATAAGCAGACATGCAGTGCCATTAACTGTATAGTCAGAAAGAATACTCAGGGGAGGAGAAAAAAAGAAAAATCAGTAAGTATCTTTTAGCACAGAGTTATGGTGCAGGGAAAGCAGCAAAGAAAATTTGATTTTATTCCCATGATGATACAGGTATTTTTGTCGCAACATGCATAAAGTTCAGTTCATTGTGAAGCACAGATATATACATTTAGCTCACAGAATAGGCTTTGAGATTCTCAGTCCTATCTGGTTTGCCTGTTGTCAGGTGATCACTATCTCTACAAAATGGCTTTGATCCACGGTCAAGACGAAAGAGGCAGAACAACACAAAACAACCAACCAAGCTCAAAATGCAGTAGTTTTGCAGAAGAAACTTGCTCCTGAGTTGCAGAAAAGCTTGCAGAAGCCTATTTGCAGAGCCTCATTGGAGAAGCCTGTGCAAAAGCACCAGCACCAGCTTGTGCAAAAGCCTGTTACTGCTCAGCAGTCATGAGCAGCGTGCTATATTAAATCTCTTCTGCTCATACAGAGCTACTACTGTGAAAGGATTGTGCCTCCTTGGCTTCATCTCATTCAAATATTAACTAAACTGTTATTAGGTGGACCACAAACTGCAGAGAGAAATTTAGCCTTCACACTCAGCAAAAAGTCACACACACATGCACTTTTTTTTCCTTCATTTCCTCTACGACTTTGTAACCTGCAGCTGGTATACCTATGTCAGATGTGATGTTTGTAACCTTTAATAGTGCACATTGGTGCATGACATTGTGTTCTCAAACTCTTCAACAGGATTTTTCATTTCAGGCACAGTTTCTGTTTTTTGAAAATGGCTGCAATATCAAACAGCCAGGTCAGAGAAAATCAGAGTTTTACACAGCTCTCCTGAAAAGTCACAAGTCTTTACTAATGTTTCACATCTCTGCTGGTTATCAAGCTTTCTCATCTTCCTCTGGTAGACACCTGAGCATCACTGGCTTGAAGACAAACACTTACCCTTTCTTGCTGTCATTTCTTCATTAATAGTAATATATATGTGAGCCACTGCTAAGTCTGAAGTATCTCAGTGAGGAACATATCAAGTAGAGATCTATTTGCAGATGGATCAATATAAACTATTATCCACATGTATAATTTTGGCTAAGACAAAAGCAATCATATGAAGAATTATGGCACCATGAAATCAGAGCGAAAGAGTGCTTTAATTCTCTAGGTTGTCAGCCAGATGTAAGCTTTACAAAAAGAAATAAATGTATGCAAGAGTTCAGCAAGATATTAAACACTATTTCTACTTTTTACAGTGCATACTGTCAATAGAGGACAATACTGCACTGTTATTTCAAATGCATTGGTGTCTAATAGAAGATGCAGGTAATGTGTGCTTTAGAAGCTTGTACCACACAGTTCTTTACTGCCCACATTTGTGATGGCCTTCCAAATGATGTTTTGCCATGCAAAACACAAAGAACTGGATGTCAGTTTGCACAATGTGCTATAGCAGGAAGTAACATCTGTATGCAGAGGAGAATCTTCACTTGCATATTCTCGGTGCAGGATAATTTGTTGGTTACAAAAGGAACCTCTGAGCTAAAGGGAGCAGTACAAGGAGCAAGAGGTAAACCTGACATGCTTGAACCCGTATTTGTTTTGCAAAAGTTCTGTGCTATGCTGTACTTGCAAACTAGCTATAAATACATCATTCATCAGGCTCATTACTTCATGTGCTTGCTGAAATTGTTAAAAGGCTATTTTTCGTAATACCATTTCCTATTCAAAATCTGGACTTTATTGTCATTTCAACCGAGCTACACTCCTACTAGAAAATTTCTGGTTTGAAGGGTATTGACTACCTACTCTCACAAAAACAATCTCTAGATACCACCACCAAACAGTCTTAATGCTCTCAGAATAACTTGAAACACATTTTTTTTTTCCTGTTTCGTACCTAGTTGTTGTAATTCTTACCAGGAGAACATATATTTGATAAGAAGAGGAAAAATCCCTCATGATTTTCTTTGCCAACCCCAACACTGTGTGTCAAATTAAATTTGTTAATATTTTTGAACTTGAAGATAGTCCATAAATATACTCTGAGTAGGCTTTTTACAGAATGCACCATTTTATCAGTGTTATATTTGAGATATGAGTTAAAGAACTGTCCAAGTCCACGTTAAAACAACAACATTTTAACTGTAGTGTGTGTGATCTTCTATCAGCAAGCTTCACCACTACATTCTTACACTCAACTTTGTCACTGCACACTGCCTCAATATAGTTTTCTCCTATCACTTGGCACCATGCAACATTATTTCCACAGGCCTGTTAGATCAGTAAAGATGCAATGACTTATGCCAAGACTGACTAAGTGAATGATGAGCTGTTCACACCCACTACTTTGAGGTGTCTCTCTGGACAATGTTTATAAAATAATTAGGAACAAGGTTAAGCATTGCAAGAGGTGGATCAAACATAAGAGGATATTGTTTCTGAAGTATGTCTTCCCTAATTCCTGCATCACTCTGGTCTTAGTTTGGATTACTTACATCAACATCAACACAGAGTGTTTCCTTGTAAGAAATCACAAGATGAGACAAACAACGGTGAAGGAGCCAGTCAAACTGCAGCCATTTTACTCAGCTTTGATTTACAAAATCATGAAAATAAAATTACTCCTATGCCTAGCAGCTTGCAGAAGTAGGCCCTATTAAAAATACATAAATAAATAAATGAACAAACAAATAAATAAATAAAAAGCAAGTGGAGGTACCTATGTCACAACCCGAACAAAGATGTCACCTTAACTGCAACAGCTGCAGAAGTATCCACATAGAATGTGATCAGCAAGACCTATCCTAAGGCAACAAGAGGAAACCACCACCCTCCTGGCACTTCACAGTTCAGAGGTGTCTAACAGGAAACTACTCAAATGCTTAAATTAGTTGTAAATGTAAAGACGGTCTTACACGTGACACTTCCCATCAGCAAGATATTCTCACCTACTAGGTCCTCAACACTTGCATCGTCAGCTAAGAAATAGGTCCATCTCTTATGGGAAGAGATTCTTCATTTTAGTCAGATAGTCAGGAACTCACAGGACAAAAAGATCCCTCTAATCATGGAAGTGCAGATTCTCTGACATCCTTACTTCCTCTACAGAAATATAATACTCCTGCCACTTTCTTTATCCTCCATCTCCAAAACCAAAATTACACATGAACCACACTGCTGCAAGGATCAGCTGTTTAAAAGCTAAGTTTTAAGATTTAAAAGCACCATTACAGTTGCTATTGCTTGTTTTGACTTTGTTTTGGAAGAAATTGGAGTGCCAAAATTAGGGTGCATTCTCAACTATTCAGAACCACTTGAATTCACAGATGACAGCTGATTGAATCACCCTGTTTTGTACCGGGACTTTGCAGAATTGCGATTTCTCTCCTTCAGACTCTTGTAAACATTTGTGTAATAGAGAATGGCTCCAAAAATACAATCAGAAACTCTTCCCCCTACTGTATGTGTATTTGTTAACTCTGCTGGGTAAGTATGAGAACAGATACCTTACCAGTTCTTCCCTCTTATCCTGATTTTTCAAAGATCCATTTCTACCTCATCAGCTCTTAGGATGTGAGGCTCAGTTGGGTTACTACTTCTCATGCAGTAGATGAGAGCAGCAATGAAGAGACCAGCAAAACTCCTATTATGGAGTTTATGAGATGAGTGTTGCAGAAGAGGTTTTATTTATTTTTTTATATTAAGATCTAATGGTCCATAAAACCTTTAATGCGTACTCATGCATTATTTTTTTCTAGGTGGAAAAATCATGCAATATATACAGGATACAATTAATCTGATTTTCCAATTTAAAGAATTTTGTAATAGTTATGTACTTAGAATGAACCCCAAACAGTGAGACAGGTAGTTAAGAATCATACACTGTTAAAATGATAGAAACCATGTAGCATGTGACAGCTTACTGTTGCCCGTTAGCTAGCAGTGTGATTTTTGAGATTCGTTTAGAACATAGAATGACCTGTAATAATAATATTCACCTGAAAAAAAAATAAATTGTTGTGATCAGGAAGAAAGAATAATTACAGCAAGCTTATGGCATAAAAAATGCTTGGATTCAGAAAAATTAGGAGGAGAGCAGTAGTAACAGCATTAGAAGTGTGCTGGAAGAAGAAGGCCTAAATCATGAACAAATAGAAAAAAATAGTTTTTGAGCTTTCTTTACAACTAAAAACATGGTTACAATACCATGTAGTAGCTAATTATAGACTGCCTACAACAATATTTACATTTCATCAGGATGTCTGTTAAAAGAAAAGAAAGAAAGTTTGAAGTTGTGAACTTTTCACAAGCTTGTTTTTTTTTTCTCCCCATGATATATCACTTTGTAGATAAATGCACATCTCAGTTTTGTTTCACTAGTTATTAAGAACACATTAAGGTAATATCAATTCAGTGTCTTCTGGTTTGACAAAATTTGGGCCTCATTATTGTTTTTAAAAGTTAATGTTATCATTAGCATTTTTTCTTTGCAGGTAGATGGCAAGGATCAACTGCCAGTCTTCTCCATGCATTGGCAACACAATTTGCAGACCAGTCAGCAGAGAAACAGACAAGCATATCTAGCACCTGTTCATTGCCTTTGTTGGTAAGAGAGAGAAGGGGGCAAAACCACCTTGCAAACAACTCCACCCACATACCCCACTGAGAATCCATACTCCAAAGCATGATCCAGAGGTGTACTATTTCAGAAAAGTTGCAGATTGTAAAGCAAATTGCACTTGACACGGGACATAAGCCCATTGTAGACTTTCTACACCCAAAAAAAAAAAAAAAAAAAAAAAAAAGAAACTAGAAACGAACACCCTGACAGGCTTTAACCTTCCCACCTCTGCTTTGAAGAACAAATTTTCATCAAACATCAGCAGGAAACAAATTTCTATTGGTTTTGTTTTTTCACCATTCTGCTGGACACTGACTAAAGGTAGCAGAAAGCCTAATTCTGCACATTTGCAAATGCTATAGTGGAGTACACTGCTCTTTCTGCACAGTTCACACTTAGCCAGCAAGATAACTGAAACACTTTCCCTTCCCCTTTTCCCCTAGCATGAACTCTGTTGGCCAAGCAACTCAAGGCTTAAGCATCAATGTTCGCAAACACTGAGGGTACAGCTTTGCCCACTTTACTTGATAGCCAAGAACATCTCAGAAAAGGATGCTTATTGGCTTCATGACAGCACAGTGAAGCTCTTTTTAGTGCTTCAAAGGTGACTTGAAACAGTATTTTTCAATTCCAGTGTCTCAGTTGCCCAACAAATACATACAATGTGCAGTTCACAAGCTGTTTCCAAGCTCTCTCAAGTTAAAACATCAAGAAGGTCCTATGCACTTTAAAGATTATCCTCTAAGTTTCCTTCCAGCAACAGGATGAGCAGCAAGAGACAGTCACTCCTGTGGACAACAACAGACACCTACAGCATAAGCAACCTGTTAAGCATCTACATTCAAAGCTTAAATCATGCAAGATGTATCCAAATTCTTACAGTCATCATAAGACTGTGGAAGAAAAAAGCCTGCTTAATCATTCTTACATTTTGAAAGAAAATGCTACTTAAACAGGCTTCTTTAACAACCGCCATTTCCTACCATAACACACTTCAAGACTCAAAAAGCTATACCGCAAGTATTCACAAACTTACTGTCATCACTTCCATTTTACTAGAAACCAACTTGACTTTAAGCATACTGCTACTTAGAGCAGACTTGAAAACAAAGGAAAAGAGCATATGCTTTTCATCCCTGTAAAAGTATCTATTTAAACCATACGCAGGCATATTAGGCTGAAAGGAAATATAAAAAGTGTAAATCCTACCCAATTCCAGAAAGACCCTTCAGAAGTAAACTGAAGAATGTTTTTTATATATGCACAGTTTATATGCACATATATATTTACATTATCATATATACTGCCTACATTATATATTCCATGTTTTATGATATTATGTTGTACTATAAAGATGTTATACATGCTAAGACTATACATACACAAACACACACAGAGATGTAACATTATGAAATACAGTCACTAACATGCAGTGATAAACTACAAAATATCCTCAACAGAACATGTCACATCAGAACTGAAAAACGGAGAAGTAATTTATTCCTACATAACTTTTGTATTAGAAGATTATTAGTTGGTAGAAAAGAAAATTAAAATGCTAGGAAATTAACTTTAAGTAACAAATATGTAAACACATGTTCTTACAATATCTGAACTACAATGAATATCAAAGCAAATATTTGGCCATGTTTATAAGGAACATAGAATCATAAAGGTTGGAAAAGACCTCCAAGTTCAGCTGGTCCAACCAAACCCCTACCACCAATGTCACCCACTAAACCATGTCCCTAAGCACCACGTCCAACCTTTCTCCTTGAACACCCCCAGGGACGGTGACTCCACCACTTGCCTGGGCAACCCGTTGCAATGCCTGACTGCTCTTTCTGAGAAGAAATGTCTCCTCATTTCCAACCTGAACATCCCCTGGCACAACTTGAGGCCATTCCCTCTAGTCCTATCACTACTTATCTGTGAGAAGAGGCCGACCCCCAGCTTCCCACATCTTCCTTTCAGGTAGCAGTAGAGAGCAATAAGGTCTTCCCTGAGCTTCCTCTTCCCCAGACTAAACACCCCCAGTTCCCTCAGCCACTCCTCACAGGACTTGTGTTCCAAGCCCTTCACCAGCTTCGTAGCCCTCCTCTGCACACCTCCCAGGGCCTCAATGTCTTTCCTGTAATGAGGGGCCCAAAATTGAACACAGCACTTGAGGTGCAGCCTCACCAGAACAGAGTACAGGGGGACAATCAGTGCAGCCCTGCTGGCTGCACTGTTTCTGATAAAAGCCAGGATGCTGTTGGCCTTCTTGGCCACCTGTGCACACTGCCAGCTCATGTTCAGGCAATCATCGACCAGCACCCCCAGATCCTTTTCCTTTGCACAACCTTTGAGCCATTCTGCCCCAAGCTTGTAGCGCTGCATGGGTTTGTTATGGCCAAAGTGCAGGACCTGTCACTTAGCCATCCCATTGGCCTCTGCCCATCAACGCAACCTGTCCAGGTCCCTCTGCAGGGCCTTCCTACCCTCCTGCAAATCAACACTTTCCCCCAGCTTGGTGTTGTCTGCAAACTTATTGAGGGTACACTAAATTTTCTGAGTGCACTTTGAATGCACATATATTTGAATACACTTACTGAGGGTGCACTTAAAAAAGCATCACATAATATGAATCACAAGTTAACAAATAACAAATCCTCTTTCCAATACTATAATGGATGTTATCAGCTTTTCTTCATATTAAAGAATTGGTATCAACAAAATTTTACACAGCATTTTAAAACAGGTACAATTTTAATGTGTGGCACTGCGACACAGTAATAGAGCTGAATGACCCATAGCTTTTAAATCTCTGTTGTGTGTTTTGTTTTTTTGTTTGTTTGTTTGTTTGTTTTTTAAGCAACTAAACAGACAAATGTCTTGGTGCTGCATTTGTATACATCCTTGTTTAACTGAACTTGCTATCAATGACTGGCATTCTTAGGCTGTATTGCTGTACAAAAATAAAAGAATTTGCAAGAATATGGAGGGTTTCATAAGCAAATTACCATGCTTCCTTTAGACAGGTAGAAGTATTTCATTCCCTAGAGAAGGATCACTGATACTAGAAAATTAGGACATTGTCAATAAGAGGTACAGGAGGCTTCTCTGCCAACCACATTTATGGACCATATCCAAATCAATCTTATTCTGACTGAGCAGGAATGGTAATTTCTCCTCCCAGTGAAACACAAGATATCTGGGGATACAGTTTGTATACAGATTTACAAAGAAGACCTTATTAATCATATTTTGCATTGATTTAGCACAATGCAGCAGAGTGGGGACAAAATCTCACAAGTACCATTTCCCAGGCTAACTCTACTCCTTGCAAATTGGCTTTTGCTACCGTCATCATTCCTTTATGTTACTTGCTATCAGCTAGCATAACAAAGTTAAAACTGCAACAAATGGTGTTACTTTTTCTCCCCCTACACCTAATAGCCATTGCATTTGAATATCTGAAATGATAGTTCACAGCAGTACCTATTTTCAATGCAGAGAGCCCTATGCTCTTGAACATAACGTAAATGAACAGATGGAAGGACCAAGAATGACCTTACAAGCTCCCACCCACTGCAGGCTTGGCTAATTATTCAGTAATTGCTAAGTATGATTCTCAGACCCCATGCATCAAAAGAACAGACACAGCAGACTAAAACATATTACTTTATAGGGATAAATAAGAAGTCACCTAATAGAATATACAGCATAAAATATATCAACAAGGTCCATTAGATAGCACAGATTCTTCACAGCAACAAATTTAACTCTGTGCTGCTGGAGTTTGACACACAACCTACAGCAGAAGCAGGTGCACAGCCAGCATTTGTCTACCATGCACACAGACAGGTACCACTGAGCATCCAGCCCCACTTACAACGTCAAGCTCAAGGGAACAGCCATGCAGAGACAGGCAGCAGCACTCACTGTAAGGTGGTACCCTTACCTATACTCAGGATGCTGTATTTATTTCTTCTTTTTTTTTTTTTTTTTAGTTAGCCCTGAAAGGTACATCTCTTACAACTTTTGTCACTTAGTCCTTAAGAGTCTCTCAAATAAAGGGGTGAACCCTTGTGCCCCTCATTTCCACTCTAAGAAACAGGTCCCAAGGGGTGAGCCCTGGTTTTATTCTTGTATCCCAGGCTTTAAACTGCAGCTTGTTATGCAGAGTACAGAGTTGAACATTACAATATAAGTACAGGCTTTCAACAGTAAGTGAAAACTTATTTTTGATTAAGCCTAGGCCATGTTAATGCACTTTATGAAACGCTTTTACATTCAGTGCCTTATAGAATAAACCTGCACAGAGGTTACAAGAACCATTGCAGCTTGCTCAGCTCCTCATTCCCATGTACCAACTAGCTTTAATTCTTCAATAAAATGTGAAATTGCATGAGGTGTGCCCTATAAAAATTGTGTTTGTAAACTTCACATATATTTATGGCCAAAACACCATATCTAGCAGACCTGATAGAAGCTATAAGTAAAACAACAAATAAATAGATTTATCTCCCTTCCAAGTCTGGAGGTGCTCCTGCAAATCCCACTTCCATTATCACCATAATATCATCCTCACTTTGCACATGCACACTTTTACCCAGTATTTCTCAGTTTGCAAAACACTTTGTAAATATCATCTACAGCTGATAGGTGGAAGAAACAAATTCACAGAATTAATATTTATACTGAAAACTTCTGAGGTCCCACAGAACAACTCTGATCCTCCTTCTTTCTGTGTCAACAACTGCCTCTTGTTTCACTTAGCAAAAATTCAAAACACCTAAATTCGAATTGTTTGCTCCGAACCTTTTCAGCTTTCCTGACTCTAAATAAAATAGTCCCCACTGTTTCAAACGTATTCTGCATAAAAACTTAAGAGAAACAATAATATATAAGCGCTGCAAGCAAGCACAGACATTTTTGCTACTGCAAGAGAGTTTTAATCCAATTATTGAATTTGTATCAGAGGTTCTTGCCTTTCATAAATAATTTGCCTAGACTTCATTGCAAGTGGAAGAGTTAAGTATCAATTTTCACTATTCCTACTTACTTAATACCCCTGAAAATACTTCATAAAAAATATATATATTTCTAGTAATTTTTATATAGTTTGTGATGCTTTACCACAGTATTGCAATGTTGCAAACACTGTGAAAAATGTTCACCTTTCAACAAAAAAAGACAGAATTCCAAAAGAAACCTCCTACCCTGTTGTGACAGTTTTAAGTTAAACTCTATTATTAACAGTCTGTGTAAAAATCAAGACATTGCTCAATAGCAGCCGCCAAAAGTGTCCTAAGGCATCTTTTGCTTTTAATTCAATTTTTGAGGCACACTCCTTCAACTCAAGGAAAAAAAGATGGTATTCCCATCATGTCCTTTACCATCATTTGCAGGTATACCAAACCAGAGCTAATGTATTCTACTAACATCACTTTCTGACAAAAATCAACTTATGAATGGTTTCCCACCATAGTCTGATACTACACCACTAGCTTCAGCTGAAGGCAAGTGGAAGTGCTACTGGCATCTTCAGCTACAGTTTAACTATTCTGGATGGAGAATGTGCATGTATGGTTTCATGTTCATTGCAGCTAATGACGCTATCCTGACAATGCACATTAAACTGGCATTTACTGGACATTAAAAAGATGGATTAAAAAAGACTGGAGATCAAAGCAAATAAGCCCACACGGACATATAGAGTAAAAGATTAAAGGGAATTTCAGATCTCATTTTAGTTACATAAATTACTTTTAAATCAAAGTTCCATAAAATCTGAATGTACAACATATGAATAGACCAGTTAATGTTCAATTAAAATAAATGGAACACCCCAATATTAAATTCAGGCTCTTCCCTGAGTCCCACACAACCAAGGGGAAATCCCTCTGAGTTTTGCAAAGTCTTATGAACTGTTTGATATTATTGTCTTCGGTTGACGCCTCTGATCAAGTCAGTCTGGCACAGGGATGCAGTCATAAATAGGCAAGAATCAACTCAAATAAGAGCTAGTACAGTGTCATGCATGAAAAACAGATTTAAAGAGATTTTATCATAATTGCTGTGGTTTGTATTTCTGAAATAAACCACTATGGTGTTTTATTTCGAGTAGTGTGCCTCAGGGTAGGAAAAAAAGAATAAAAACAGATTAGTCTGCAATACCTCCCTTTTGAAAGGCCCATATACAATCGAGGCTGGAATATGACCTAGCAATATACGTTATTATTCAAAGTAATGAAGTTAAGCAATTTTGCTTCCAGTATACAATTAGTACAGAAGTGTGTATTATCCCTACAGTTCTCAGTAAATGCCTTTATTTAATAAAAAGATGTTCATTAGCCATTTTTTTCAAACTGAACTTTTAATTACTCAAACACAAACCTTAGAAGAATGAAATATGCGAAGCCATACTTTGTTACACAGTAATACCACATCGGACCAAAGAGATCCCAGTCCTCCAAATGTGTGTGACTTTGACAATGCAATTCCAAGCCAAACACAGACCCAAATCAGCTGGGGATCAGGCAGGTGCACCAGTCCTTTACGGCAACATGTGACATACCCCAACACATCTTCCCCTGCTGCCACTCATCAGCACCAAGGCAGGGCTGGTGTCTCACCTCCGCCAGTGGGTCCCGGAATGCAGTTGCCCACGGCGCTACGCTAGTCACAATGTCCAGTCATGGTCACAACACTCAGCTATGGCCACCACCTACACAGGAGACATGCCAACACGTGCGGAAAAGCTGTGTCTGGGTGGGAGTTTGATTCCCCACAGGGCATGCACCTAGCAATAGCTTGCTAGCAGAAACGTGCAGACTCACATCCTACCTCCCCAGCACCTGCCTGTGCTACGGGGAGAGCAAGGGATGAGCCACCTGTGAGGCAACGGGAGCAGCATGACAGCATGGAAGAAGGGCCTGGGTTAGGTTTCAACACCCTGTGTTCACAGATGGTCCCTTCATACCAAGCTGGAGTTGTGACCGAAGTGGTGAGATGCAAAGGGCGCTCCTGAGTAACAGGCAGTCTCTGTAATGTGTGCGCACAGCCTGGGAGGAGTCAAGGTGAGTGCTAAAGGTGACTGCACTTAGTAATTGTACAGATGTTCACGACTACCTACCAGTTAATGATTGACCTTCAGGTAAGGTCAAGCATCTGTTTGCAAATTCTCATTCTTAAATCACAGATAAATAAATTCTAGCAACAAAAACATAAGGTTGGGCACTGATGATGCACAACTGCTTAGGGGCTGCACTGAAGCCACAGTTGAATCATAAATGTGCTTAAACTATGGTGAAGTTTCTTGAGCAGGTTCAAAGATGAGTTCTGTGGCACACAGCTGCTGTAGGGATCCTTACACAACTTTTCTTCTGGAGAAACTAAGGCAAACAGGGTATTGCTCTCTAAGAAGAGGTTGGCGTATCAATCTTCAGATACATTTTCCACCCTTTAGAGTTCCTGTCACCGCCTCGCATAAAGCACATGAAGCAGAAAGAACCTGGGTACAGCCAAACATTGAGAAGACTTGTCAAAATAAACTCGGAGGTGCGAAACATGCAATGCTGTTTGAGCTTTAGTACAACAGAGTTCAGATCCCAGAGAAATTCAGCTAATTCTACAAATTGGAGTCCTCAAAGACAGAGCAGACCATGACTCCTTCTTCCTTCTAAACCAGATTTCTAATGCTTCACATAGTTAGAAAATACCATTAATGTTCAGTCTGAAAACTTCAAGGTAACAATTGCCTCTCTTCGTTTTGCAAGGTAAAGTTATGTGGCAACCCATTCAACCCTTCTAAGGCAAGCACAGTATCTCTTAAGAGCAAGACAAGTGAACATTAGTACCACCTCCTCCCCTCCCGAATTTATACAGAAAAGGGAAAAAGTGAGAGTACTAATTAGCAATGGAATAATGACCTACTGGATTGCTATTGGGACGATGAAAGTAAGATCAGCTCAGCTGCTAACAGAAGATAGTAATCCCAATTTGAGCAGCAGCATGAAGAACCAGTACCTGTGAAGAGTTGTTTGAAATGCTTTTTTTTTTACACTTATGCTTTGGATGCCAGCTCTTCAAGAATCAATACCAAGAACCAGTAACTCAGAAGAGTAGTTTGAAAGTCAAAGCTTTTACACTGAAGCTTTGCATACTAGCTCTTAGTCAATACAAGCACAAGAGGGCTTGTGCTCACTTAATAATAACCTAGTTAGCTGAAGCAAGGAGACATTAATGAGGACAACACTGCTTTCATTGCAGGCTATATAGGCCGCACATGACTGAAAGTATTCATTCACTACTCAAAACCTCAGGTTTTGCTCGTCTGCTACAAATGGATAGTCAAATAAGGTAGACAATGCTAGGTGGGGTCTGTCTGTTTGCAGAAACATTTCAGGCTCCAGTGTAAGTGTATACAAAGTACCTGACAAAAGTAATATAGAGGTGCACACCAACACGCAACAAGAATTGTTATGCTCTCTAGCACTATTGTAACGAAAAGGAGCAGAAGGGATCTTGTAAACCATAAATAAAGACATTGGACAGCCTTACAAAATATCCAGCCTAGCTAAGCAATGGTATGTTTCTTGGCTCTTTTGCATGAGAACACTACAGTATGCTAAATCTGCTCTTTAACATATGCAAACAATTAAAATGTTGCTCCACAGCTCAAAATTAGTCGCCTGTGTTCTACATAATTCCAGGCAGAGCGCTTGGGACTCAGAATAGATGACAGTTTACAGTGCTCCTAGACTTAATTAACATTTTGAGCTAACAAGTAGGACGCTCCTCCGACTGTTGGAGTTTCCTTTTACAAACACTGAGGCATAAGAGTTTGAATAAAACATCCTTAAGAGTACATTTCAGATGTGAAACAATGCATGAACCATCTTAACCTAAATATTTATAGTTACAAACTACTTGTTCTTTAAGTTCCAGCTTTGAAACTCCATGTTTGAATTAAGAAATAAATAGTGAACTTCATAATGAACATTTTAACAGGTATTCCTACATAAACGAAACAAAAGCGATTTATTATTTATATTTCTATTTAAGATGTTCTGCTGAATTAGGATGAATTATTTTATTGGAGAGGTCTGAAAATTTTGGTAAGCTTTTTGTAAAATTAAATTTTTGGTAAATATTATCAGTAAAGCTTCAGCTAACTTCACTGTTTTATCCAATCACAACAGAATTTTAAAAGGTATCAAAGTTACACAGGCATTTGTGCTTTCATTTGGGGTATTTTTAGTATCTCATGGTTGAATTCCACTATCTGCACACCCAGCAACAATATTTTCTGTGTTCTTCTGCCTCGACATGACTGAAGTAGTCCCAGCAGCACCACATCTCTGTAATCGATGACCACCACACATTTCAGCAGAAGTACAACCTGAGAAAAAGCAATCGTGAAAGAGAACGATCCTTACTCATCCACACTCCTGGATGAGTCCAACCATTTGTTGTATGAAGATGTGTAAAGCCCTGAAGCAAAGTAAGGTTTCAACTCAGATTTCTATTGCTACTCAGAAATATGTAGCAATATCATTTGCTAATAATTCAGTGTCCTACTGTAGTGATCTATGAATAGCTGGCAAAGGCTTTACAGTGTAAACAAAACCCAGTAACATAAAATGTACAAGTATCATTATTTAATAAGATGACCTGTTACATCATCATGTTTGTATTAAAAACAAAACCAGAAGCTGTGGACACCCATGAAAGGGTTTTCTGTTTCCTAGCCAAAAACCTCTTCATAATACTTCTTTGTTTCTGTGTTGAACAGAGTGACTGAACTTCATGGGTGTCTCTCCACCCTTCCAGGATCTTCCACTACCACTCTGAATGTGAAGTTGGGTGGGGAATAAAGGGCAAAAGTACCAGTCCTTCAAAGGTTTTTGTGTGTGCCTGTCCTCATGTACTGCAATGTACCTTACACAATTAACCATACTGACTTTCACATGAGTTAAAACCAAGGAGAGACACTAGCCCTGGCAGAACCTGGGTGCCCAAGTTTGACCTAAAGGCATGCTCCTCCATGAAAGGTAAGTCTCACTCCATTTTCTTTCCAGACTACTCACCCAGAGCACGAACAACACCCTCAGAGCCACAGAAGTACGATTTTACCTCTGCAGAGCTGGGTGGACTCTGTAGAAGACCCCCACACTCCACAACTCAGAACCAACCCCTCTTCTCTCAGACTCACGTAAAATATACCACAAAGCAAGCAAAGGAGGTCCTAAGCAGTACCCAAAGGTGTGGATCTGCTGGTTATACTTTGTACTATGAAGAGACTAAGGTGCAGTCATCCCTAACTTCAGTCATGAGCCAAAAAGACTACACTGCACGGAAACCTCTCCAACAGCTGCAAAAATAAATTTCCAAATCTCTTCTAATATGAGAAGCAGACACCCTGAGGGAAAAAAGCTTCCCTAATGAATCACTGAATAGGATTATTTATTGCCTTAGTGACGATTTTTTAGGATTATGCAGCAAAAAAGTATTCAAACAAACCAGTACACCAGCCCTCTCGAATCTGTGAGCCATTAGAACAAGTAAGGTCTCACTGAAGCCTGAAGTCCGTGACACACTTGACCCATTTCTTACTTGAATTCTGGATGCCAGAACTAACACTAAAGTAACTTTAAATAATAAAGCAATCCAAAAAACTTAGTTCCAATAACAAAACACTGACAATAAAGTTCAGTGTTCTTACCTGAGATTGTTTTGGTCCTTTCACAGAAGTTTAAAAACATCCCTGTCTTTCTATTGTCAAATACTGGCAGATAAAGTGCATACCACTGAACCCGCACCTCTCTACTGAGAAGGAAGCACCAACAAGCTACGTAGCGCAAACTGACGTGCTATAAACCTGGGCATGGTCTCATACAAAGATTACATCGCTCTCAGGCAAAAACACCTGATGCATGACACATCAAAAACAAGACAGAACTCTAATTAGGTACAAAGGAAAAGAACATCTGCAGAACCTTTCAATGTACAAATCCTTAGAATCCTACAATCTTTCTATTTAATTCTATCATCCTCTGAAGATTTTTGTATAAAGACATACCAGAAAGCACACACAATTCCAAATTCCTCTTTTAAAACCCTACACATTCACAGCTTGGATTAGGGAAGGTACATAAACATGAAAATTCTCATATTGACACTCCCCTAAATGTATTCATTAATCTTCTAATTGGAGATTGCAGTAGTGGTGGCTGCTTGGGATTTTTAAGCTATCCAAATAAGAAGCTGGCTGCTCCCCGTTTCTCTGGGTCTTGAATGCTTAGGATAGTTTACCAATAACTGAGTTTGCTGGGAATGAAAAAAAAAAAGAAAGCAAACAATGAAAACCCATTTCTCAAATGTTGTAAACCAACAGATTGCAAACAGTCCTCCAAATCACTTAGAGACCAGCAAAAACTTTTAGTGAGCTAAAAAAATACAAAATAAAACCATTTGACATGCAGCCTGTGACCCTACTGCTGCCTTAAAAATCAGCAGTAATTAGCACAGCACAGTTTGGGACATGCAATTGATCCTAATCATTGCCTAAAAAAAAACCACCCAAACCACCAACTTTAGATCTGGGGAAAAAAAAAGCAGTTTGTAACTAAGCCAAGAGGACCACTCTCATGGTCCATGTGGCTAATGGCAGGAGACTTCATGAGTTATGGGAATGTTGCTCCAGCACTGGGAAAACAGTCAGCAGCAGCAGCAGCAGCAAAGCAGCACAGGCCAGAGCCTAGCACAGGGCCCCAGCCCCAGTGCAGGGCAGGTGCCCCCACCAGCTCAGCACCTTCTGCACCACCCTGCTCCCCCAGCTGCCAGGGCTAGCTGGGCTGAGACCCGAGGAGCAATAGGCACACCCCTGCTACAATTAGGCTGTCATTTAGCTGGCATTCAGCTGACTCACACGGGTACCCTGGCCAAGAACTTCTCGTGAAAACAAACTCGGCAGGAGAAATAAGCAAATGACTTTCCCGGATAGAGAGGGACGGGAAGTTCTGTGCACACAGTGGCCCAGGAGAATCCAGCCCGTCCACTCCCCTGCAGACACAACTCCTGGGGCCTTTGCTACGGTACAGCTGCTGGCAGAGAAAGCCCCAGGTGCACAAAGCACGACCTGGACCGTGATGCAGGCTGGGCACCTGGTGTGGGCAGCAGCTGCTGTAACCAAGCACATTGCCTTCTCTTGACTGGATTACAGGAGTTCTGACAGCAACCTCACATGAAGTTTTCTCAGGAGCTAAAGAAAGGTCTCTACCTGTTAATTCCACATCTCTACCACGTCCCCACCGGTGTTTGCACACCCCCCAGTTCATAGTGCAACCCTGCAAGTGGCCATACCAGCAAACTGCACTGCTGAAAGAGCTAGCTGAGAAATAGCTTTCCTCCACATCAACTTCTTTTGTTCCTGCAATTATTCTTCACTCAGATCAGCTCAGTGATCTGATATTATCACAAAGCCTCACCAACAGTTGTGCAACCACAGCCAAAAAAGTGGCAAACTGCCATAACAGCTGCAGTGTTTTATGTCAGCTTTAGTGCTGAAGGCAACATCCCATTACTGCTCATCAAACTATAAACTTAAATGTTTTCTCCAGTTCAGATGACATTGCCATGCTTCTGGAGATGTAAATAAGATTTAACATTTGCTTTTGTAAATTACAGCAATATTTCTATTGCTGAATGGTATTCAATTTTTTAACTATTGATGTAATCAAATGATCTGTGTATTTGCATCCATTATACTTAATATAATTGTGATCATATTCTGAACCTCCATCAAAGGACACTTAGTTAGGCCTTCTAAATTATAGTTTCAAGTGCAGGAAACCTGCAACTCAGTAATTCTGTACAGTGACAAAATCGGTCAAGTGGAACCAAAGTCTGGATCCCCAGGATTTTTTTCATAGGATGAGTTCTATGATTGATAGTGAAGTGGTCGCCACTAAGAGTGGACAAAAATCTTATTAACACTGGGATGGGACCTGCAGACACACACTTCTTACACAGCACTGGTTGAACATGGGGCTTCAGCTATCAGCCTCTGTGCTTATAATAAAGGTATTCCTCAGCCCCAAAGAGACGCTTTAAACAGTGTATCAATACAATTCTGTCTACAGAATTTCAAATACTGCAATAACAGAGAGGACATCAAAAACAACGGGTGCCAAACACAGGGGGGATGGATGGATGGTATGCAGTCAGACAACACATGGATATTGAGAACAAAACTAACAATAAAAATGAGCAGCTAATAAAATGGCCATCATCCAGCACTTGCTTTACCTGACAGAACTGCCCTGTCTGTGCACGCACAGAGCACCATGCAGTCAGTTTTACAAATAACTTCCTTCTTGACTATGATACAGATCATAACCATGTCACACTGAAAAAAAAAAAAAAACAAAAAAAAACACTAACGCTAGCTTACCATTACCTTTAACTGCAAAAAAATCTAATATTTCAAATTAAAAAAATAAAGCATGTCTGGACAATGGTGAAAATACACAAGGCACATGCAACATCTTCAACTTCCCCCTACTTTGCTGATTACAAATAAAACAGTTTTACAGCAAGGAGGAGATAACAGTAAAAACGGTAGACATTGTACCTTGCAACAGGATGATATAGTTTTTTAGTTCACAACTCGAGAATGAAGAGGGAAGATAAAAGATAGTGTTTCCAGCTCTCTGAAGGAGGACTTGAAGTTTCTTTCCCCAAAGAAGGAGTAAAAGCTCTTTCTGGACTGTACGAACGTGAAGAATAAGACAAGACACATGACCTCATAACCACAGCAGGAATCTGCGATGACACATCGGACACTTGATCTATTTAGGGAAAATAAAATTCAGAGTATCAGTGGCGTGGGCCCACAACAAGCAAGTACAGTACAAGAGGGATTCAAGCACAAATGTCACCTAGAGGATGACGAATGGCCTGATCTGTAACTTAGACCAGATGGCAGGGAAGGTACGAGGAGCCCTCTTCCCAATCCCTGCCTAGCACTGTCAGTGATCCCTGTGGGTCCCTTCCAACCCAGGATATTTCAGTGACTCTGTGATTTAGGAAAGCATTTCACTGCATTTAACTCATGCTGACTCTGCTATTCAGTTCTAAGCTATCAGGGGCTTTGAATATTACAACATCTACCCATCTGTATGCTTGTAAGTGCATATTTCATCTGGCCTGATCTGTGAAGTTTGCACTTTAGCTTCTGCTGTATATAAATTTCCACTACAGCACCATGTAACCACCAGCCGTAACCAAAGGCTCACATTGCAGCAGCAATCAGTACACGTTCTGCAAGAAGACAAACGCCTTCAGTTACAGCCCAACACCATGTCCTGCAGGATGCTGAAAACTGCACAGAAACTGCACCATCTCTCATCTCCCCTCAAAACCCAGCAGAAGAGTTGGGGCAAGAAGCGGAGGCAGCCCCTTGCAAGCAGCTGCCCCTGGCCTAAGGAAAGGCTGCTGCCAGCTCCTGTCCTGTAGCCTCTGAGAATGCCAAGGCACTTGACATGCCTTGGTTACAGGAACTGTAAACACACAGAGCACACGCTGTATACATGAAGCTGCAAGAATCAATAGGCACTTTTTCAACAATATATGGACCACATTGTGCAAGCTGCAAAGAAAGTATTTTTACAGTTTCTATCCCATTCTGCTGGTGTCAAAGCACAAAAATTTCCTTAGCTACCTACAGACTTGGTATGGAAGAATAAAGAAAAATAATCAATACTACTCCACAAACACACAAACACATTACAGCAAACCATATAAGCATATGCTTATTCTTAAACACTGTGGTTTGGTTCTTCTGATACCAGGAAGGCCGGCCTATATAATTAAGACTACGAACAGTTGGTGCCCTAAACTAGCACCAACTGAAGCCCGTGAAAGAAACACCCCACTGTTTTTAACAGCTTAAGGATCAATTCCTAAACTTAGAACATGATTTTCGACTCCATGCTTTATCTAACTGGGGGCGGGGAAGAATCCAGGAAAGAGAGATTAAATATGTTAAATAAGAAGAGGGAAAAGAACATTTTTGCATGCACACTTCATTTTTACCAAGATATATTAATTATCTTCTGATAACTGAATTTTAAAAACAAAATAGATTTGAATATTTGTTCTCAATTTTTTCCACCATCAATTCTGAAATAGCTGCAAGGCAAAAGAGCACATTAAGAATGGGGAAACTATCTCAGTGGAGGAAGAGAAGTTAAAGCTATTTATTTTCTTTTAAAGTGCTGGAAGAGTCAGAGTAGCAACTACGCCAGGCATTTGTCAGACTGTGTATTCTCCGCTTTGAAGATCAAAGAATTTTGAGAGACCATTTAACGAACTTTATTACAAAGCATCTCTACCATAACCACGGGACAAACAGCCTATAAATTTACACTGAGACTTAGAAAATATAGCTTCTACCATTTACATTCGCTAACTTCCAAACTGTCAATGCTCCTTAGATAAGGTTCAACTTGGGAAGAGTTTCTGTATTTTCTCTTTAGATCTCAGCCCTCCTCTACCTTACATCGCCCAAATGCTGGCTCAAAACATTTACATAAATACATAATTCTCTATCAAACCAGACGAACTGTTCCCTCACCTCAAGCGGTATCCTTTTAGGAACAACATGAAACAAGTACATTTACATTTCCTCCGGGAGAGCCAACGCAGCACTGCACGGAGTTCTCCTAAAGCAACAGCATGTACCAACCAGGAGCTCAGTTTCAAAGCAGCACCACTGGAGAGGAGGAAAAACACACGATCGCCTAGGCAGGGTACTGGAAGCGCTGCCACCAGCGCAAAGCCAACCTCACGGTGCTAAGGGGGGAGTTTACCGTTTAAGCAGCTCCCTGCTGTCGGGCTGCCGCCAGGAAAGCCAGCATCTCGGGAAGGTCTCGGTCCACCCGCACACGCCGAGGGCTCCCTCGGCGGCCGCCGGCAGGGCTGAAGGCACGGGGACGGCCCCGGCCGAGCGGTGCCCGCCGCAGCCGCACCGAGCCCGCGGGGACCCCGCCGGCTGCGACCCCCTGGGACCCCCGCCCCGCGAACGGGGGGCGCTCGCTGCGGGCCGGGGCCCGCTTCAGCACCACGGCCGGGCTCGGCGGTGCCACAGAGACACAGCCGGGGCTGAGCGGTTCCAGCAAATGAAAACGAAAGGAGAGGGACGAGCAAAATAAAGGAAGAAAGAAAGAAAGAAAGAAGCAGGCGCCCCAGTGCGCCGCGGGGGTCGGGGCGAGGAGGGGACGGCACGGGAGGAAGGGAAGGGAAGGGAAGGGGAAGGCGCCCGCCCGCCCGCCTCCCGCAGCCAGCCCCAGCCCCAGCCCGGCCGCCCCCGAGCCCCCCGAGCCGCCCCGCAGCGCCCTCACCTCCAGCTCCGGTGCACGGCGGCGGGCGGCGGGCACGGCACCGGCAACGGCACCGGCAACGGGCACCGGCACAGGCCCCGGCCCCGCCCGCGGGCCGGCTCCTCCCGCCCGCTCCGCCGCCGGGGGCCGGGGCGGCATGGACGGGCCGCCCGCTGCTCGCCCGGCGCCCCGAGGGCGGGCGGAGCGCCCTCCCCGGCCGCCCCTCCAGCCCCGGCTGCAGGAGGCGCCGCGGGGCGGCGGGGCGAGGTGTGGGGCGGTGTGGGGCAGCGGCTGTGAGCGGCCCGGCAGGGCTGCGTGGCACCTCCATGCCGGGGATGAGGCCGAGGGAAGGGGGTGTCCTGCTGCAGGATGCAGGCACAACGCTCCTGCGGGCCGGCCTGCCGTCTGGGGCCAAGCCTCTCAGGCTGGGGTGAAAAGCTGGTGGGTTCAGCAGTGCTCGCGGTCCTGACATCGTTCTCCGGCCGCTTGCCTGTCCTGGAGCTCTGCCTCGCACCTAACGCTGCTTTAGGGCAGGCCACCACGGAGCCTGTGCACCCCGAGTGGGACTGCACCAGAAAAGTTACTACAAAGTCATCCTACAGGGTGACAGAAGTCCAGGTTGTTGATCCCCATGGCATCACGTACTTGCCACGTTTATATTTTGCAGGCCTGACAGCTGCATACATGAGGAGGATGGTCAGGAAGGCTGTAAATGTGTAGATTGTGTTTAATCAGTGTAGATTAAAGGATGCGAAAAGAAGGCTGGGAGAATGAACGCACAAATAACAGTATTGGGATGACCACGGCCTTAACACTGCTGCTTTCAGGGAAGCATCTCTGATGGCTGGCTTTCCTTCCTACTGGTCAAGGATGGCGACAAAGCCTTAGCATCTGCTTAGGACCTTTCCATTCCTGGTAGAGTAGACTACTCCCAAGCTACACAAGCTGAATGCGTAATAGCTGTGCATTTATAGCTGTAATTACTGATATCGGATAGGCTGACTCATGCGCATTGAATTCCAACTGCAGAAGGAACTATTGTATGTGTGCACATTGAAGAAAAAAATCACAGCATTTCAAGGTGCTACTTCCATTTTGCTCATGATTCTTACTTCACTCTGGTTTTTATCTGCTATGGTATTTATAACGAATGATAACAGAGCAATTACCTTGTATGTTTACTCAAACCAAAATCCAATATTCACACCAATTAGATGACAATGGCTTCTCTAAGTAAGAGCAGCAAGAGAGGTTTCTGGTAGTCTCATTCCCTGATGCTTCATTTTCTACTTTTCACACAAGTAGCACGGTGGCTCATAGACACCGCAGTCAGATGTGCCATCTGGCTCAGCTCTGAGCTTTCGGAGTGAATGACACTTTCTTAATGTATGCAAAATCTGCAGCACTTGACTAGCTTGTGGTGATATGAGTGTTTGGAAGATTAAGGGTGAATAATCTAATACTGTCAGGGCCTCTCAAAATTTCCATCTGGTCTTTAAGGTGGACTGCATTCAGCAGCAACACTGATTATATATGGAGAACAGGAAACAAGAAGACCCAAGCCCAAGAAAAAAAGCAGACAGAAGTCCTAACTCCTCTTCATTGCAAGAAGACATCTTAATGTAGGAGGGACTTTCTTCTTTCTTGCTGCTTGGGGCTGAACCAAAGAGGTACCTGAATGTTTTTCTCCATCTGTGTGTGTACCCAGTCACAGTGTTATATTATGTACGAAAACCATCAGTAAGTGACAAGTTATGAATTGCAACGACCATGTTCTTCTCCTCACACTGCCAGGGTGGTGGCTAAGTGCCCTGGGGTCTGAGTGTAGAATTCTGCACAGGTATACAAAAATCAGCCTTGTTATGGGTTGCCACCAGCTATGGTAGTAGAGAGCTCCTTATGATCCAGTGGTCTGCAGTTCTAATTTCAGCATATTGCCCTGCACCAAGTTCTGTGCTTACAGTATATGCAACATTATGCTGCTTACCTTATGTAAGCTAGCTAGGTAACTGCAGAAAATCTGCAACCATACATAGTAGCCCAGAACATTTTTCTTAATCATACAATCACATTTGGATGGTATTGATGGTGATATTTTTGTAGAGGACTTATGGCTTTGAAATATTAAAGCATGTCACAGTTTATTTATTTCTTCTACAAAATACCAGAGATAAGAGAAATACCATTATTTTGTTTTGTAAACGGATGACTGAAGACGTGTATTGACAACTCACTAAAGTCACTTTTAAGATTCATAGTTCTAGATCGAAAGTATTGTGCAGAATGGTGATCTAGCATAAACTCACACAGATGGCTCAAACTCCTTCAGACAAGCACCATGCACAGATATAGTTTTAGGCCCATGTTAGTAACTTCATTTATAAGTTCCTTTTGGCATTCCATACACAGTAACCATAGACTAATTCTTGAAGAAAAGTCACAGAGAGAAAGATTTTCCTCTCAACATTCAGAAAAAAGAAGCTAAGAAAGGATGCCTAGAAATCTGAGAATGTAGTAATGGGCAGCTTGGGCCCTTCTGAGAAGCAATGGGTAACAAATTGTTTTGCATCAAAAGCCTTCATCCAGATTGTGATCTATATGGGGGTTAAAACTCAAAGTGCTTCAAGACTGACAATTCCATGATATGTTAATTTGGAAAAGGTTTGTTTGTTTGTTTGTTTTCCTTCTCCTATAAATGTATAGAACTACAAAGACATCTATTTCTTCTCTTTATTAAAATAAGCAATTTTCTTCCCTCTACCATGTTTCTCTCCTGCTATATCTTTGAAGATTCTGCAAAGGTTATATTTAAAGAAAACAACACTATTTTCCAATTATACTGATCTGATCAGTTTATGAAAATAATTGCAAGGACTATATATTAAAATAATACTAAGCATGTTCATTAAGGACGCACTTTCCAGGAAATTAAAATTTATCAGTCTTTTTTATTTGTCTAAGCATTCAAGGGTGTTTCCTCCATTCTGTCTGGTAACTGCAGATATCAATAACTTCTTACATACTTATACACTGCCAAGGAGATGTGAGCTCTGACATACCAGCTTGTCAGCTTTAAGCCTGAATTTTTGTACACTGGAGACAGCTGGAGAGAAGGCCTTATCAGAGGCCCATTAATACTTTTACAAAAGCAGACCTTGTGCAGTAAGAATTACCTAGTTTGCTCATGAATTGCCTTCAGAAGAGCAGAAGTCTTTGGTAGGTAAGAACTAATTGCTTGTTTTTCTAATTGTTTTGATGCTACAGGAACAACTGAGGTAACTGAGCAGAACTAAGCAGTCAACTGTGCTCTAGAAATGAGAGTTCCTCATACAGGTATTTACATGAGCCACTGCAACTCAGACAGCATTTGTCTACAGGTTGACAAATCAGTCATCATTATGCCTTCCTTAGAAAAAACCATTGATATTTGTACCATTGAAACTATTATTCTGAATAGAACAAGCACACCTTTATGGACCTAATGCTATAGGAAACTAAGTCCTGCTTGAATCACTTTCTGTAATCCAGACAAGCTTTCAAATAAATTCATTTTTCGGGGGAGTTTTCATCTAAGACTCTCTCCTCTCAGCCATCTGCATATGGACCTTTGTCCTTGTTAGTGAGCCATTCTGCTACAAGCTGGGTTTCTTTGGTCTATCTATGAGGCTGCGGACCATGTGTATGAGGTGTTGACAGCACGTAGACAGGACTTCCAGTCTGAGTGTTGGCCATTGTTTTACTACTTTTTGAAGACAACCATATACTCTAGGCCAAGTCCGTAGGGGAAAATGTGTATAAGAGAAAAGAGTTGTAAGAACTTTTTAAAAAGTGAAAGGGGGAGAAGCATCTGTGTGATTTAAAATGCAAGCACTGCCAAACAGAAAACATTCAAAGTCCTGGCATTCATTGATTAAATGTCATTTTGCCACATGTGCACTTGAAAACAGAGCTCTTCTAGCTGTCAAAAACCAGGTGACATTGATTCTGTTTCCCAAGTTCAGAAAATGTGTCTCAAGTGGTTGAATCCCTAGGAAGAAGAGTCATGGAGAAAATCCAAAACAGTATTTTCTTTTCATGTGGATTTTAATGTTCAGGGAATATAGATGCAAACTGAATATAATCTTCAGTGAAGGGGAATAAATTAATAAAATACTAGAGTAAATGTCTAAGCTTTTTTATTCACTAGTGTTCTAGTTTCATGCTTTTTAAAATAACACTAAAATTAATGAATATATGTGATTTTAGGTGAAGGGATTATTTGAATTCAACCTTTTAAAGATCCTGCAGATTCAAACTGAGATTGCATAAATAAAGATTTTATGTGTTCAGTAATGACACATTCATTAATTTACAACAGTCTATGTTATTGGGTTATAAAAATCCTACTTCAAGTGTGAAGCAACCTGACAAATGAAAAATTAATTTGAACACAAACTGTTATAAGTTTTCACCTTTATATTCTAACAAAGCAGTAGTTACACAGAACAAGTAATGTAGGTACCAGCCTGTACCATGCACCATGCTGTCTCCTACTGCTCTCTGTGGCTTTCTCCTTTATAGACCTGTATCTTCTCTTTGAGATACAGAATGAAAGTATACTCTTGTGTGAGTGCATGCCTCAGGTGTCTCTGACGGCAGAGTATAAATCTCTGTTTATTTTGACTGTTTGAAAAAAGATCGTCTGTCAGGGAAAGCTAATGCCCATGTGCCATCTTCCACATTGAGAGATGCCTTCTCTCATATTTAGGATTCTGCTCTCTGTGATAATGAACTATTTGTTCTTACATTTTTTTTCAGTGCAGTTTTATACTTTTTGCTTTAAAGAGTATCTCAACTTTAGAGAAAAATATATTCAGAATTGGTGTCAAGGACTTCAGCCATGAGGTGCAATGCATTTTCTATGTTTCTGGTGCTATTTCACTGATAAACTCTTGATCTTGAGGTGCTATGGACATGGATGTAGAACTGTGCTCAAGTATATCAGTGGAGAGGAGAAAATTCAGTTTCTAAGTATTTTCAGAAGTGCCTTACTCACGTCAGGGTGATATCTTAATGTTTCAAAACAAGAAACTGCATCTGGATTTGCATGTGCAAACAGTTGCATTCAAGTTTTATGTGAACACACTTCAGAAATACTTTGAAAGTGTGGATTATGAGTAGCTAGGAGCAGGTCAAGAAAACATGGCTTAGAACTAAATAGGAGCTCTGAATTCTGAGACGCCTTCTATACTGGATGGAGGTAGAAATCTAGCCCATGCATATTTTCCATTCACATTCTTTTATAATTTATAATTGCACAGAAACAGAGCTCCAACATACTTCACTTTCTATTATTCTATAATACAATCATAAGGAAAAGCAAATGCTGGTAAATACTTTTCTTCTGCTAAGGCTAGCTCCTATGACCTATATGACACAGTACAGTGCTATGCAAATATCCGAAAGCAAACTCTGGCATCAGATATGATAGAGTCACATTAGCAACTTTATTAGCCCAGACAAAGGGCCATACTAACATTGTTATACAGCTAGGGTTCCAAGAGCAATGTCTTCCAGCACTGTCTCCAAATGGTGATAATCAGGCAGACTGTGATTTTGTAACACTGCACAAAGTGCTGCATTAGTCTATGTGTGAGCAATCAAGCAAATGTTCTGTATACTTAACAAGCTTCTTCTAAACCTGACATGAGTAAGCAAGCAATACTGTGAATTTTCTATTAGTGGAAAATGCTAAAAAAAGTATTAGTAATTGTCTCCAGCCACACACAGACAGAGAGACACAAACACACACACAAGAACAAAATAATGAGCATAACAGAGAAAAAACAAAAGCAGGAACACACAAAACAAGCTTGTTCAGTGTTCCTTCTTCTCATCCACCCTTAAAATTCAACATATTCAGGAGAGTTTCTGCCAGAGTGTCTGAATCTTCGTGTGACTCCACTCAGTGAAACAGGGTACCTGGAATACTTTAAATTGCAAAGAAACACATCTGTCATGATCCTTCAAAGGTTTTTACAAGGGCTGTGTCCCTCAGATAGCTCTCCGCATTCGGATCTTGATGTCTGAACAGAATATGGTCAAAGGTAATGAGACACCGTGCTGAAGAAACGATGTCTTTGAGTAGAGGTCATCAATGAGCTGTTGATTATTCATCTGTGTTACTGAGCTCCTGAGTTGCATGTATGACATACCTACTAACATTTCACATACTTCTGGATAGGATATCTCCTGAGAACACTGCTATATAGGATTATGCTGAGATAAAAATGTATCTTTAATCCACTACTTTTACTATAGATAATGGCATCATTTCTGCCTCAACATCTGTGCTGAGCTTCTCTTCTATCTATCACTGCATATCAGTATTCAGGTATGATTTAGGTCCAACGTTGACACCAAAACCAAGTAGCTGTTTTAAGATTGCATGGAGATGTGGAGAAAGTTTCCAACCTGGTTTCCCTGGTTTTTACAAGTAGATGACTTTGAAGAATGGGTTTCCTCTTTCCTGAAGAAACAGGAAAGCCTTATAGGGAATAGGTGTGCATGTCTGTAAGAGCTGATGCCTTTGACCTAAAAACACCTGGGTCTTAAGGAACCAGCATCTCTTACATCTATTGCAGAGTTGGAAGAGAAAAAGCAATGGGCTCATATTCTTGTTAGTACATGTGTTTTCCAATTTTCATTTGGGTTTTTCTTTATGCATTATAAAAGAAAAGCTGTGCATTTTATGTGTGTTACTTGATTAGGAGTAAATAGAAACCAGAGCAATAAGAGACAGTCATTTAAAATAAACTTGAAACAGAACATAAAATCTGTTTCTTTAACCTATACGTGTGCATAAGGTGCCTAGCTTTCTTAACCTACACAGAATTAAAATAAGAGCTCTTACTTGCAATTGAATTGGTTATAGTAAGTAATTATTTTATTTTATTTTATTTTTTGGTGGGGAGTTAATTTTTTTACCTTTCCATTCATTATTTCCTGTTAATTAACCTACAGCCTCAGCCCACTGATAGTTGAGGTACCCATGTTAGCACAGGGCAAGTTTTTTTTACCCCAGAAATTCTTTCCTAACAAAGTGGCTGGTAGCAATGAAAAGAGCACTTTCTGCTTCATTCTAATGTATGATGAGCAAAGCTGTTCTGTATGGTTGACTTCTGGTCTGTTTATACAGCCCCACAAACTTGGTATGGGCTTCTCATGGAGATAAGATGAAACCCCCTGCATGGGCTTGCAGGAATGTTTCAAACAGTGTTTATAGCTGCCCCTGAGGAATACAGTTGTCATTATAGAATCATAGAATCATAGAATATCCTGAGTTGGAAGGGACCCTTAAGGATCATCAAGTCCAACTCTTGACACCGCACAGGTCTACCCAAAAGTTCAGACCATGTGACTAAGTGCACAGTCCAATCTCTTCTTAAATTCAGACAGGCTCGGTGCAGTGACCACTTCCCTGGGGAGCCTGTTCCAGTGTGCAACCACCCTCTCTGTGAAGAACCCCCTCCTTATGTCAAGCCTAAATTTCCCCTGCCTCAGCTTAACCCCGTTCCCGAGGGTCCTGTCGCTGGTGTTAATGGAGAAAAGGTCTCCTGCCTCTCGACACCCCCTTACGAGGAAGTTGTAGACTGCGATGAGGTCTCCCCTCAGCCTCCTCTTCCAGGGGTGGGGTATCCACAACCTCTCTGGGCAACCTGTTCCAGTGCCTTATCACTCTCTGAGTGAAGAATTTCCTTCTAATTTCTAATCTAAATCTCCCCTCTTTTAGTTTAAAACTATTCCTGCTTATCTTGTCATTATCTGATTGAGCAAAAAGTCACTCTCCATCTTTTTTGTAAGTACCATTTAAGTACTGAAAGGTCACGACTAGGTCACCCTAGAGCCTTCCCTTCTGTAGGCTGAACAACCTCAGCTCTCTCAGCATTTTTTGTAGGAGAGGTGTTCCAGCCCCTTGATCATCTTTGTGGCCCTCCTCCAAATCACAGAATCACACAGTGGTTGAGTTTGGAAGGGACCTCTAAAGATCATTTAGTCCAACCCCCCTTCCAAGCAGGTTCACCTAGAGCACATTGCACAGGATGGCATCCAGGTGGGTTTTGAATATCTCTAGTGAAGAAGATTCCACAACTTCTCTGGGCAACCTGTTCCAGTGCTCTGCCACCCTCACTGTAAAGAAGTGCCCCCTCATATTCAGCCAGAACATCCTGTGCTTCAGTTTGTGCCCATTGCCTCTTGTCCTGTCACTGGGCACATCTGAAAAGAGACCAGCTCCATCCTTTCAACACCTTCCCCTCTGATATTTATGTACATTGATGAGTTCTCCCCTCAGTGTTCTCTTTTTCAGTCTAAACAGGCCCAGTTCTTTCAGCCTGTCCTCATATGACATGTGTTCCAGTCCTCTAATCATTTTAGCAACCCTCCTCTGAACTCGCTCCAGGAGCTTCATGTCGTTTTTTTACTGGGGAGCCCAGAACTGAATCACAGAATCACAGAACTGGACACAGTACTCCAGGTGTGGCCTCGCCAGGACTGAGTAGAGGAGGAGGATCACCTCCCTTGACCTGCTGGCAACACTCTTCCGAACGCACCCCAGGATACTGTTGATCTTCCTGGCCACAAGGACACATTGCTGTCTCATAGTCAGCCTGCTGTCCACCAGGTCCCTCTCTGCAGAGCTGCCCTCATGCAGGTCACCCCCCAGCCTCTTCTGGTGCTTGTGGTTATTCCTCCTTAGGTGCACTTGCCCTTGTTGAACTTCATGAGGTTCATCTCAGCCCAGCCCTCCAGCCTGTCTAGCTCCCTCTGAATGGCAGCACAGCCCTGTGGGGTATCAGCCACTCCTGCCAGCTTTGTGTCATCTGCAAACTTGCTGAGGGTGCACTCTGTTACATCATCCACATCGCTGATGAACAAGTTGAACAACACTGGAGCTGCTCAAACAGATCAACACCCTTCTTGTGCTGGGGGCTCCAGTCCTAGACACAATACTCCAAGTGAGACCTCACAAAGGCAGAGAAGAGGGGCACAATACCCTCCCTCCACCAGCTGGCCACTCCTCTTTTGATGCAGTCCAGGATGCAGCTGGCCTTCTGGGCTGCAAGCACGCACTGCTGGTTCATGTTGAGCTTTTTGTCTGCCAGAACCCCCAAGCTGTTCTCCGCAGGGCTGCTCTCAGTGAGCTTTTCTCCCAGTCTGTGCTCATGTCTGGGATTGCCCCGACCCAAGTACAGCACCTTGCACTTGGACTCGTTGAAACTCACTAGGGCCCAGTTCTCAAGCTTGTCCAGGTCCCTTTGAATGGCATTTCATCCTTCTTTGGTATCAACCACACCACTCAGTTTGGTGTCATCTGCAAACTTGCTGAGGGTGCACTCAATCCCACTATGTGTGTCATTGATAAAGATGTTAAACAGTACTGGTCCCAGAACAGACCCCTGAGGGACACCACTCATCACCAGCCTCCACTTGGACATAGAGCCAATGACTACCACTGGCAGGGTGTGGTCTGCAAGCCAACTGCCAGTCTGGAGACCAGCATGTCATGTGGGACCGTGTCAAAGGCCTTGCAGAAATCCAGGTAGATGTCATCAGTCGGTCTTCCTTTGTCAACTGATGCAGTCACTCCACTGTAGAAAACCACCAGATTGGTCAGGCATGTTTTAGCTTTGTGAAGCTATGCTGGCTGTCTTGGATCATCTCTTTGTCTTCCATGTGCCTCAACATTTCTTCCAGGAGATCTGTTCCATGATCTTGCCAAGCACAGAGGTGAGGCTCACTGGTCTGTAGTCCCCTGGGTCCTCCTTTCTACCCTTTTAAAAAATGGGAGTGATGTTTCCATTTTTCCAGTACCAGGACTTTGTTTGACTGCCATGACTTTTCAAATATGATGGAGAGAGGCTTGGCAACTACATCCGCCAACTCCTTCAGGACCCTGGGATGCATGTCATGAGGCCCCATAAACTTGTGCTTGTTTAGTTTCATAAGGTGGTCTCGAACCGTCTCTTTGCTTACAGTGTAAGGGCCTTTGCTCCCCCAGCCTCCATCTATGAGCTGAGGGAAATGAAAGACTGGGGAAGCCTTACTGTCAGTGAAGACTGAGGCAAAGAAGTTTTTGAGTACCTCAGCCTTCTCTATGTCTGTCATTACCAGTTTGCCCTTCTCATCCATCAGAGGGGTACACTCTTCAACAATTTGCTTGGATAAACCACCGTGAATATACTACCTGTGTTCAGTGAAATAATGTTGAACTTCTCACCACTTATGCTTACAGACTCTTGAAGTTTCTCTTTTAAATGAAACTGCTTTTATGAAACAGAAAACAGATTAATCTTTGTGGTTGCTGCAAATGGAAGTCTTTGAAGCAAAACCACAATCCTAATCACACATACACAGCCCTTGACACTTAATTTTTATTAGAAATACTTACAGAGGTGTACATAAAACCCTGTTAAACATATATATTTGTGTATTATTATTATTATTATTATTATTATTATTATTATTATTATTATTATTTTATTGTATTATTCGTTAGTATTTAAGTTTTTGCAGTGAATTCCATTTTCATTCTTTTTTTTTTTGTCTTCCTCTTCTTATTTTTTTATTATTATTTTTCATTGTTTTCTTTTTCAATTGATTCCTTATTTCTCCTCATGTTGTCCTTGCAGGGTATTTTTAACAGTAAATATTTCAGGTTTAGTTTTAGTTTGAGGAAATACAGTCTTTCAAAGCTGGGTATTGTGGTTTCCCTCAGCTTTTGCCTATTCCTCTTCAGAGTTCTCTAGAGTTCTCTTCTCTAGTTAAAGGTGTGCAAGTATATTTATTTTGCTAAAACTTCATAAACCTTGTTGGCTTTCTGGGTGGAGCTAGAATCAACAGTAAAATGGGAGCTAGCCAGGGATTTGTTCATGGTGACTCCCTTCTTTAAATGTTGCACTTAGAAACAGTTCCTGTCAATTTTCTCACTTAAACTAACAACCAGAAGTCAACATACTAATTACTCTTACTTTTAAGTAGAGCTCACCAACTTCCACCTAACATAAGACATATAGCACATGTCCTAAAATTCCCTGTTGCTCAATGCCAGGCACCATGTGAAAGCAAGAATTCATGCAAACGGAGGAATTCCTTGCACAGACAGCTGCAAACTCAAGTGGCAGCAATGTAGCATGCCTGTTCTTCCCAAAGGCAAAGAGCCCCTGCCACGATTTGTTACTTGAAGGGTCATGATCATGAAGCTGAACAGCATGCAGCTTTCCATATATAGGATTGCTAAATCTATTGTAGTATGTATATACCAAGATCTCACTATTTTTTTTTTTTTGTTTTCGCTGTACAATCACCCTTTTGTTCTGTGTTTATTCAAATGGATCAGTGAATACAAACTCAACATTTAACCTTTGGGGATGTGCTTAACATTATGTTAGGTTCTTCAGTATTGCTTTTTGTGTTGGAGCTTTTGTTTCTCTGTCTCTTTTTTTTTTAATTATTTTTTTTCCCCAACAAAGTTAGAAGTTCATTTAATGCTTTTATTTCAGTGTTACTATGAGTTTAAATTCCACATTTATAAATTACTCTTAAGTTACTAACCATTTAGTACTAAGTTGGGTATATCAGGGAAGGGACGAGGTGTTTTACTCTCAGCTCTTTAGTGACAAAAACAACAGTAATTTAGTCTTGACCGTGGTCTACAAACTTACTACAGTGTACTTCAGAACCCAAAGTTTTGTTTTGTTTTGCTTTGTTTTGTTTTGTTTTTTAATATTTTCAGATTATCCCAAATTATGATGTAAATTTACATTTCTCAAGATAACACTGACCTCGTTGCCCTGATGACTTCATGTCTGCTGTCATTAGGATGATATTCATTCCCATGACAAATAAAAAGGTTAAAGGTAAGTTATAGACACTATATTCATTATCACAAAGTACCTGTAATTCTTGCTAATATGAAGCTACGTAGTAAATATTTAACCTGTTAGTATCCTCCAAGAAACATGTTTAGGAAGTTTATTTGATTAAACACAATCATTTCTTAAATATTTTTATGGTAGTCCGTTAGCAAAATAATTCAATAAAACCTTACCATAAATAAACGTTACCATTAACTGAAAAACAATACCTAGAGTCAGAGTACTGTCATAAAGTTTTATTAATGAGCACTTGCGTTTCAAAAGCAATTGCTGAAGTAAGCAATGGCTTAAGTGCTTTAGATCGTTGTTTTGACCTTGTTAGAAGTTATTTCACTTTCACAGTGATTGTGAAATTCCTGTTATCATTTGTAAACTACCCTTGTTAACTGTGTTTGAATTGCATCACCACGTTAAATAAAAACATTATTTTAGTGTACCCACAGTGTAATCTAACATATTTTGAGTCAGCAATATGTTTGGTGTATGGAACCTTTTTGGTGACAGTTCATATTTGGCACACTGACAAATTCTTTTAGACCCTGGCTCAACAAAACCTGTGTTTTCCAATTTTTTTTTGGCAAATATCTAAGGGCTGGAACAATGTTATGTGCTACAGCATATGCTCAAAACCAGAAATAACATATTAAAAAAAAAAAAGTCAGATTTGAGAAATTGGAAAATTTCTTATTCTCCTGGGAGAGAGCCCATTCAGGACCTTAAGGTTTAGGTCAAGATGCTGTTGGAATTGATAGCAAAAATCCTATATTATATTCAGAGTGTCAAAACAAATGAATAAAAAAAAACAAAACGCAAAAAAGTTCTCTGAAGCTACAAAAATAATAACATAAATGAAGCAAATATAAGCTATGATCAATTTCTTTTTTTTTTTTTTTTTTTTCCTGGTTGGTAGCTGAGCACCCTGCATGTGGTTTTATGTATCTTTAAGACAAACCAGAGACTCAAATGCAAAACCTTATATAGCCTTATTACAGAATTTGTAACAGTAGTATGTCTTGAATACAGAAATAAGGGCACTGATTACTACAGTCTGCACATGTATTTTCTTCCATTCCCCAGACATCTTTTGTGAGAGATATTAGTCATCAAACAAGTCTTTGAGGGCTGAATTTACAAGATTGCAATCTAAGTACTCACTAAGTTTCCATTTGATAAAATTTCAGAAAAACAGTAGGCCAGAGTTGCTACTATTTGTTTTTTAGAACTGAAAGTACCTGCTGGCTTTATGCAAACAGTCATAGGTAGAACTTTTTATCTATTCAGGAAAAAATGATCTATTTATGCTCTGATATTCAGAGCATCATGTACCAGTATTGTTCTATCTTAGCGGCATGACCACTGAGGATTTAAGGACTGTGTTAAATGAATCAATCTTTTAGACTGGGCAAAGGACGAGGAGTCTGTCATACAGCATCTCTACAACAAGAACCAGAATCAGGGTGGCTAGCACCCATTCATGCAATAGCCAAAAGCTGTCATTTATTTAGGAATGAATTTGAACTACTGACCTAGAAAGAAATTCTGTCCCATTACTAACCCTATGACCTCATTAATTCCCAAGATTTCTGATCATTGGAATTAAGAGGAATGAGGTCATGATGTGTGCATGTTGGAAGGAAAGACTTTTTTTACAATTAGGTTGAGAAAAGAACGCATACAGAAAACTATATCAGTACACACATAGGAATTTAGCACTGAGAAAGCCCTGAGAAAGTATGCAGACAATGCTATAGTCTTTAGTTTGGGAAAATTTTCACGTTGATTAAATTGTAGTTATGAAGCCCTAGGCTGCACATATGAAGGAGAATAATGCTTGCAACTGCTTTTTTTCTAAATAATTGGTCACCAGTAGCACAGTTTTCAAGACACAACCTTCATCTGAGCACCCAGAGTATACAGAAGTATGAATATAGTTAGGAAATACAGAAACAACATCATCCCTATATTACCTTCACCAGAGTGTAGAAATGACAGTCCACACACAGCAAGCAGAAAACATGCCAAGAACTTACTAGCTGCAGCCACTGTTCTTGCAGAACGTTGGTTTCTTTTCAGGCTAAATGCATTGTCTGTTTTTAAAGAAAATACTAAAGAACCAATGAGCATTTTTTCAATGTACACAACTATACTACCAAAGCTGCCAAAAAAAAAAAAAAAAAGGCTCTGAGTGAATATCCTTAACAGCCTCCTTCCCAACAAGCTTTTTGCCAGGTCCTCAACTGCACAAAATGCCTTAATAATCACTTGGGAAGAAAGAAAGATGGAGCACATCCTACCTTCATTAAGTGTCTGACTCAAAGCAGACAGTTAAATCTCCTGACACTTCAAAGTACCAACATAAGTGAGCTCAGGCCAACCTGTTGTTCTGCACGAAGCCCAGTTCCCTGTCATATGTTCCCTCACCTGTCTGCTAGAGTGTTATATGAAATAGACAGATGGAAATCTTGTCATAGGACAACTTAAAAGCTCACTCACATATGGAAAATCTTTCAAAAAGCAAATCCCTTAGGCATTTTTTTGGAATGTGTACACATTTTTGCTTCTTTTCATTTGATCTTTTATTGCTACTTTGTCATCTTAGAAAAAGTGTAAAAATGGAAGCATTTTTCATGGTGTTATTTAAAATAGAATGAGAGCAGCCATTTGTCTGAGTGTCAGTTATACCCTATTCTATTGTTAACCCACAGTTTGTGGTACTTGCCATGAATATTAGATACAACTGTGTTATAGACAAAATGGAAATTTATTGGGTGGGGTGTAGGCAAATAAATAAGAGAAAAACAGTGTTATATAAAGTGAGAATGGAAGTAAAGCAGACTGAGAAATAGAAAGAAAATGATACATTAACAGGGAAAAATAAAAGCAGAAACAGCATATCTTTGCACTTGCCATCCTTGGTGTAGTGCATCTATCCCACAACTCCTCAAATGCAGAGAAGGAGGAAAGATTTCAGCCAACTATTTCATATCTCCACCACTTGGCAGGTATTATTATTAAGTTTAAATTAACATGACAAAGGAAAAACAAAACAAAGCAAACCACAAATCTTTATTTCTAAATGTCCAGGCCTTTCATATGACAGATACAGTAGATAAATATGCAAATAAATTAAGAAAATTAAAATGAACTAGAAAGGCTGGAATGATTGCTGACAGCAATCTGATTTAAGGCTTGAAACTGCTCATCTTGTACATGTAAACTTGTATCTTGACTCGTTTTGAAACCTGTCTACATTTAAAAGTTATACAATTATATTATTAGCCAGAGTCTTGATAGTGCTTTTGCTGTGTGCTCTGTAGTACAGTGTGAATTTCATTCCAGTTGCATTTGGACAGCAGGGGAATGCACCTAAATCCCAAAGTCAGACCTTGCAGACAAGGAAGTACACTCTTTATAATGCCATTGAAAAATTTCAAATGAGGTTTAAAAATAGAGGAAGTAATTCAAAAGTCTATCTGTTTCTCTGATAAAACAAATCTATTTCTCTGCTAAGCCACTGGAAGGATGTCAAAGAGGGTTTTTCCATACTTTTATATACTTTTTTTTTTTTTAAGATAACACATTTTTTTGTTGCTTAGGTGGCAGTTGCTCTTAATGGCTTGGATGTGCAACCCTGAGTCTTGTTTTCAGATGTGTTATTCAGTATCATTTTACGGTATCATGTAAACTTTCAGACTCTCTGGCTAACATACAAGCCAAAACAAAGGATTTTGAGAGTGATTTGTTAGGAAAGCAAGATTTTCATATTTTATATGCTCATGGCACTCCCAGTGGAGTAGAGAGAAATTATGTATTTGCATCTGAGGACATAACCTCAGAAAATGTATTCCTCCCTCTGCTTATCAATAGCACCAAAATTAACTCATCTCAAACTGATGCGCTTTTAGTCAGAATGATATTTCACTGTCACACATTAAGATAAATACATAATCTCAAGTTTGCCATTTGGGGAAGCATGTGAAAGGGGTTGAAAGAAGCTAAAATTATCATAGTTTTAGTGATAGAGCTTTTAAGTCACAGTATCTTGGTATCCAAGGAAACAGCTCTAGGCTGTATCTTGTGTCTTTTCCCTTCCTGCTTGTGGGGCTGTAAACTGCATGGAAGATGGTTGTGAAAATTGCTTGTTTGAATGAGGTGGTCTTTACATCCATCCTTCTTTTCATGGGTGCATGGGAGTACCTAGAAGGCAATCTAGCATGTCTGAAGAGAACTACCTGAACAGAGTTATGAAAACAAAGTGAGCTTTAAGAAACCCAAAGCTTGTGCTTCTTATTCCTCCTCTCCCCTTCCCCCATTTTTTTTTTCTCTTTCCCCCTAGTCTTGGGTACAAATTTCAGAAGCATCCAAGGCCATGTTACATTTCCAAGATGCTCAACAAATACAATCACCACAGAATAAGTTCACTAATTGATACATATCATAATGTTCCTGAAATATTTTGTCTACCACATTTAACAATAAAATTCACAGTTGTAATATATTAATAAGCAAGGTACTGAATGTCACAACAGAGAATAGCAACTTGCTGTCAGAGCAAAGCTTTGGCAGAGAGGAGAGTGTATTTCTGACATGGACAGGAAATATAGCTGTGAAATGAGGAGAAAAATCCACTGTTACTCCTAATATTAGTATAATTTAACGTCCTCTACAAAAGAACCAGACTCTGTTATCCCAGTCATCAGGTGCAATTTACCAGCAGAGGCTGCTCTACTGGCAGGGTGACATAGTTTTAGATAATTTGAAAGTATTAATATGTTTGTAGTCAACATTTCTGGAATAGCATGAAGCCACCAAGCTCAGTGCTGTGTGGTAAGGTGTGAACTTCTTGATTTCTAAATGTGCTTCTTAAAAATCCAGTTAAAGGTCAAAATGCACTGTAATTAGTTACTGCAGGCCCTTGAGCAACACCTGGGTTATGAAGGTGGTGGTTCTGTAGTGTTGCCTAATGCAGAGTTCCCTGGACAGTGAGAGCACCACGTGGGTGACTGCAAACACCATGATGCTGCACCCATGCTCCCAAGTGCTGCTGGTCTGTTGGTCCTCTGCAGAGACACAGCATGACCACCGGCTCCTCTCATGCACCCAGCACTGACTTCCACCTGCCTCAGCACTACTCCTGTGGGCAGCCTACTATGTGGCCCACCCAGCCCCTGTTCTGCTACTGGAAGCAAACCTTTCAGTCATGCTACTGGTGCAGATGTTTAAGAGAGGGAAGGATGGCAGTTTTTAGGACAGGGATTCATTTCATTTTTCTCTGTGCCTGAGGTGACAGATTTGTTATTATTATTTTCCATGGGTCCCCAAATGTGTAAGAATGAAATTTGTACAGTAAATTATAGGGATAAACTGCACGGGAAGTTCTGCGTGGTGTGCACTGAAGCTCCATGAGCAGAGCAATGGGTGTTCTCTGCGCATGCACAGCCAGCACAAAATCCCACAGCATGTTTCTGTTATGTGGCTCTCTACAAAGAGGCTAGGGACAGGTCCGCAGGGGAAGTGAGGGATGGGAGACATGAGGATGCCACACTTTGTGCATGATGAGAAGATTGCTCTTGCTGGGACCAAGGCAGATGTGGAAGCTTTGGACTGTGCCTAGGTGCAGCCAGGATTTCTACAGTGGCTGCAGTGGAGTACTAGCTGCAGCCTCTCTCTGCTGGGGGATGCAGAGGGCTGCTCATCAGCAGCTGGAGTGGGGGCAAACCATCACTGTGCTGAGCCCAGGCTGATATTGCCTCTGGAGACATGAGGCTTTCATGGCTAACAAGATAAGCAGAAGACATTTATGTCTGCAAGAAACACAGGGGACATGCATTTGTACTTTTACCTTGATGTTTACAGTGGGGGATCTGTGTAATTCCAGCAAAGCATGCTTCCCAAATAGCACTGCCATTCTGTCAGCAGTGCTGAGGTAACAGAGAGCCTGTGGCACGACAGAAACAGGTAGACTGTGTTAGGATTTACCAAAGGATGACTGAGCTGGCCTGCAATCTGCAAAGCAGTTGTAATCCTTACAGTTTATACATCCCTCCAAGAATGTGATGCACAATTACCCCTCTCTCTTGCAGTGGAAATGGCCTGTTGTCTGAAGCAGTCATCATCCAAAAGTTAAATAGCTTTTTGGGAATCAGGTACTATTCTTAACAGGTTTATGAACAATAAGTGATTGCTACAGCTTCCTTAGTTGCTCAGCAGAGAGGTGTCTTGCTGTTGCAAGGTGTTTTGCAACTACAATGAATAGTCTGTGGTGTCACTGTAATTAAGGATTTACTGTAGTCATCACAGAGTGAAATTGCTTGGCCTGTCTAATGGGAAATCTGATTAGATGGCTGGAATAATACCTCTGACTCGTAAACAGCTAACAACCTCTGCACCCACTTCCTACACACAGGATATTACTTTCAATATGTCCCTTGGGAATCTGTTTCACACAGTGATACAGTATTGCTTTATTGTTTAAGATAATGGATTTAATAATTTATTGAGTTTAAACATTGGATATTCTCTGTTAATTCTTGCCATCTCAGGTTGGCTCTTCCTTTCCTTATGTGCCACAGAAAGCACCATCAGAGAAGGCAAAACATGTCACTAGATGATGCCATGACCAAAGTTGTAACCAAAGTGCTGGAAAAATCACAGAGTTTTTGGTAACAAGTGTTCCTGATCTCCAAAAAATTCCACCATTACAGTCCAAGTAAAAGGCTTGACATTTTCCCCTGCCACTTATCATAACAACTCACTGTTGAAAATAATTCTGATATATAATAAGCATGCAGGTCTGAGGAGAAACAGCTGGATGCCTATTAGCAATGAATTTGTTTCAGAGTTATAGGTTGCATTCCACAGCCTTTATCCTCCTCCATTAAAGCCAGCAGGGTTTTTCTTTTACTTTAACAAGTGGAGGACTTAGTCCCTTGTGACTCTTTTTTCTTGTTTTCTAATTACTAAGCTACCTCCTGTGTTGAGCAAAGCAGTGCTGTTACGCCATTACCCTGTCTGAGTAAACTGTGGGGACAACTTATCCAGAAACTGCTCAGTGAGAAGCTGTCAAATTAATTCCTGCTGCTTTCTGTTACAGGAAAAAAAATAAAAATAAAAAAAAAAAAGGGGGGGGGAGGGGGAACCTTCAGATACTGTCATTAGCATCACTGGTGCCATGACTGCTGGTTGCTGCTGTTCTTACAGGAGCATGATTGCTGCAATTTGATTGCTGCAAAGTCACTTTATAAGAAGCACGGTGGAGCAGAGTATTTGGCAGCTTACAACATGTTACTAACTTCTCTCTGACATGGAACAAGAAAGTACTAGTGGTGCTATTAGTGTTAACACAGCCATCTCCAATAAAGTGGTTAGCAGACTTGGTGCCCAAGAATTTCCAATTTAAGGTACACAAGTGAATAAAGCACAAACCAGGGAAGCATCTGCTCACAGGTGGAGTGCTTCCCGTAACAGATGGGTTTTCAGGGCCATTTTAAGGAAGGAAAGGAAATTGGAATAAGCTTTTAAATTGGAATATTTTTTTTTTTTTTTCCCTTCTTTCTCTCTCTCTCTCTTTATTTATTTATTTATTTATTTATTTCCCACATTTTATTTTTATTGGTGTATACAGTGTTTTTATGAACAGGGGAAGAGTACACATCAGGTCTGGGTAGCTTTTATTAATCTTTGACAAACCTGAGGATATGGAAAAAGATGAATAAAATAAAAGAGCAGATGTATGGTGGCAAGTTGCCAGGTTCCGATGAGCTCTCATGTGAATATGATTAAACTTCAGCAGTGGCTCTGGTTCCCACGCTTGCTGGTTTATTTAGCAGTCTCCTAGATTGCTCCTAAATTCCAAAATTGAGGGGGGGAAATTATATTTCAGTGGCTTTAGAATGAAGAAACCCCAAACTGTTAGGCCGTGCTGTCGATCTCCTCCCCTTACAATCACTCACTGAAGTTATGGGGTGCTTATAATCACTAAGGGGTCAGACAGGGTTGCTATCTCCCCCTCCCCTACTCCAAGTCAGACAAATAGCAAACCTTTTACGGAGGTTTGAGTAGGAAGCACCTTGACTGGTCCTAATGAGGACATCATTTTTCAGAGAAAAGGACGTGGGGTTCACAGCATTTAGCTGGATTGGGAGGCTAGAGGTATCCAAGGAATATTGAAAATGACCTGGGGCAATGGGGTGTCTGCCTTCCTAGAGGAGCTGCTGCTGTGTGGCCATGTCTATGGCACAAGCAGCTGGGGAGGAACAGCCCACACTCTTCTTTCTCTGGGCATTGTGGCAATCTCAGGAAACAGTCCATCTAATGCCTGTGTGCGTTTCTACTTCATCACAGCTTGAGATCTGTAAGCACAGAGCATGATACTTTAAGTGGGACAAGTATTTCTCTTACTCTTTATATTAGGTGTTGCACCTAAACATTTTTAGTGCAAAGTAAGCACAAAGTATCTCTTGTATCTACTCATATGCCACAAAGAATAATACCGTTCTTTATAATTTAAAATCCAGCACCTTCCTAATCCATTAGTTTCAGTCATGTTTACTGCCTGGTGGAAAGCAGGGATTCCCTGGGAAACAGTTATCTGCTCAGCATGACGTTGTTTCCATATTTAACACATAGTTATATCTGAAGAGGGGGACTCAGAAAAGGCATAGGAGAAAGGGATTAATTTTTTTTCCTTTACCTTTCCTTTACCTTTTTCAAATCTATTCACTGCAAACATACCACAAACATGATCTCTCTCTCTCTCTTTCTCTCTCTCTCTCTCTCTCTCACACACACACAAAAGCATAAATTTCAGACATTTTCCAAAAAACAACCCATTTAATTAACATTCATGGTTCTGTGGTTCTGCTGACTTCCACAGAAGCAGCAGCCAGCGCTGACCAGTTAACCAAGGAGTAAGACTCTATACATGGAGGTGCATATGAAGTTTTTCCACATTTCCTATTGAAACCTTATCTCATAGCTTATCACACAGACCAAATAAAAATGGAATTCAATTGACGTCACTTCATGCTACAGTATTAATGGACCCAGAAAATATCTGACTAAGGAACTTGCTGATCTTAATGACTTCTGTGATATCTTATCTAGGGAAGAATTTTATACTTGCTCACACCATAATCTGAATAAGTAAAATATGGAAAAATAAGAAAATATGTTAGATCATAAATTCCAATTATAATTTTGCCAAATCAAAGTTGTATGTATGGAGTATGAATAATTAGTCATATTTTCTAAGGAAGATTTTACATGAAAAGGTGTTCATCCTATTTTTTGCTTGTCAATTAACTCCTCTCTTGTTTGGCACAATTTTTAACATGTTCATGTGCTTAACTAACCAGGTTTTTTGTTGAGAAATCTTCAAACCATTCTTAAAGTTTACAGTTGCCAGGAACATAACATAAGAGACTTTATTGACACTGAACCTCGTTCGCTCAACTGTACTTCTTACTTGATTCTTTATTCCGGTGTACAACTTCTGATTACAAATCCCCTATTATGTTATACAAACATAATCCACTTTGGAGTGTGCAAACCACAGGAGACCCCACATCACCCTCAAAAACTGATACTTGATGCTATCTGTCTCAGCCCTCTACTCAGGAAAAACACTGCATCTTCATGGCTCACTCAGTTCAGAACTAGGAAGAATGACATATTTTGGTTAAAACACAATCCTGTACACACTTACAGCCTAATATTCAAATTTGTATCGATGTGGCAATATTTCTCGTTATTTTTTATTGTTTATTGGCAGTCACATCATTGTATTTTCTTATTTTAGCTGAGAAACAAAAGTACCAACTGAGCCTGGGAAAAATCTTTTCAAACTTTGCAGGCTGGATGGGAAGCACAGTCTCATGAGAGATGAGTCCTATTTTAGTCTGTAACCAAAAACATTTAAATAGGTTGGTTGGGAGAGACTCAAACCCATGCATTGTATTTCACAAAAACAGAATGTTTGAGTTTGGAAGTGGCCTTTGGAGGCCATCTGGTCCAACCTCCAGCTCAAGCAGGGCCACCCAGAGCAGGTTGCTCAGGACCACATACAGATGGCTTTTGAAGATCTCCAAAGAGGGAGACTGCCCAAATTCTCTGGCCAATTTGTGCCAGTGTTTGGACACCCTCACAGAAAGAAAGTGTTTTCTCATGTTGAGATGGAACCTCCTGTATTCCAGTATGTGCCCGCAGCCTCTTGTTCTGCCACTGGGCAGCACTCAAAGATGCCTGGCTCCATCTTCTGTGTACCCTCTCTTCAGTTATTTATATACATTGATGAGATCCTCCCTGAACCTCGTCTTCTCCAGGCATCACTTAGGAAAGTCTGTTTCCATCTTTCCATCTTCTTTACTTCTCCCTGGCAGGTGTCTATACACATGGATAAGACCCCCCTGGGCTTTCTGTCCTCCAGGCTAAACAGTACTTTAAACCATCTTTCTCAGCTTTTCCACATGGGAAAGAAGCTCCAGTCCTTTAGTCTTATTTGTAGCCCTTTGCTGGACTCTCTCCAGTATGTCCCTGTCTCTCTTGTACTGTAGAGCCCAGAACTGGACACAGGACTCTAGGTGTGGCCTCACCAGTGCTGAGCGGAGGGAAAGGATCACCACCCTTGACTTACTGGCAATATTTTGCCTAATGCAGCATGGGATATTATTGTCCTTCTTCACAGCAAGGGCACATTGCTGGCTCGTGTTCAACTTGGTGTTGTGCTGGGACTGGCTGGGATGGAGTTTACTTTCCCCACAGCAGTTCATAGAGTGCTGTGCTTTGTAGCTAGAACAGCATGGATATTGCACCCATGTTTTGTCTATTGCTGAGCTGTGCTGAAGTTCCCCAGCTGGCTGGCCTCCAGCAGGTACTGGTTCCTGGAACTGTTCCTGCCTGAGTGCAGGATTTTGTATTTTTCCTCATTGAACTCCTTGAAGTTCCTGTCAGACCTCTTCTCCTGCTTGCCCATGTTTCTCTGGATGACAGCACAACCCTCAAGCATATCAGCCACTCCTCCCAATTTTGTGTCATCTGCAGACTTGCTGTGGGTGCACTCTGACCCATCATCCAGTCTGTTAATAAAGATGTTAAACCCAGTATTGACCCCTGGGGTGCACTACTGGTTCCTGGCCTCCAACTAGGCCTTGTGCCTCTGATCATCATTCTTTGGGTCCAGCCTTTCAGCCAGTTTTTAGTCCACCTCACTGTCTGCTCATCTAGCCAATACAACTGCTTGACTGTGAGTGCCTTGTGGAGGATTTTGGTCCTTACTGAAGTCCAGGTAGACAATATCAACTGCTCTTCCCTCTTTTACCAGGCCTGTAATTTCGTTGTAGAAGTTCAACCAGTTGGTCAAGCATTACTTCCCCTTGGTGAATCCATGCTGAGTATTCCTGATGATATCCTGAGGGATACTGTTTGTCACAGGCAGAGGCAGCCAGTCCCCAGATGACTGTATACATCTTGCTTCTGCAGAAAATTAGTTCCAAGGACGTAGTGATCTTACAGGAATCTTTATTTATTTATTTATTTATTTATTTATTTATAAACATTAGTGCAATGACCCCGCACAATATAAAGTTAGTAATAAAATTGAAAATAGAGCTAGTAAAAAGAAAGATTTTTTTTTTCCTAACACATTGTGACTTTGTGACTGCAGAATACAAGAATGATGTATGTGAATCAGAGTTGGACGTGCTTTTAAAGTTTGTTACGGGAATAATTAGCCCAGCAAGTTTGAGCCTCTTTCAGTAGATATAGCTCTGCTTCCTTGAGAAACAATAACAGAGTTCACCACTGACCAGCCAGCTTTCATTAAATATGCCACTGTTGACCTGGGATCACAAGCATCATATTTTACAGTACTGCTAAGCTTGCCAGGCATAAAATACCCTAGATGTGTGCGTGCCAAGCAAGTACATTATGTGAGAAACTCTTTACTTCAGTGAAGGTAAAGGTTTGCCTGATACCCAAATCACATCTATCACCAGCTGATAGATGCAGTTTTCTACAGGGGACAAAATTTTTAAAAGTATGATGTTTGCATTGTTAGCATTAGGAATTTGTATTACCTATTTTTTTTCCAGTGTCTATTAGTTTTAGAATACATTCTCTGCTGCATCAAGAAATATGTTTACACTGAGATATTTACACACAAGAATTTCACCCATCACTCCAACATACTCCCACACCCTGCTGCAAATCCTACATTCATTCATAATTTCCCATTTGTCAAAATTGGTCTGTTACAAGCTTATGTACACATATATATGTTTGTATTTCTGTCTAAACAAAAAACATCTGACTCAATTCAAGACAGGAATTGAGAAATGCTATTATTACATTAGTAAATCAGAGCAGATTGAAAGAAAATCTGAATGTTCCGTGAGCTCTAAATATGACTTAGATAAAGAGAACTTCAGATTGGGTCATTTAAAGGACAATTTATGGCCTTGTTATCAAAAATAAAAGTGAGATATAAATAAAAATAAACTGTATTCCAAATATTACTTTAGTTAATAAACACTATATGATCTGAGATAAAAGGTGTCCTCAAAATGACAGGTGAAGTACAGGATTTATTGAAGTAATCTTAAACTGTAGTTGAATATGTGTTTATATAAACAAATATCCAAAATGTAATTGTTTGGCACTGTTAATAAAAATCTAGGGCCACAGAGAAGATCATATTGGATCAGATGAGTGCTTCAACTTTGACCAAGAAATGTTTCAGCTATCTCAAGTGGATTTTCTGGAATGGGTATTTTTGGAACAAAATATTATAGATCACCTCATTCAGCGTCTGATTTGTGACCCAAAATAATGAGTCCTTTTGTTTTGCTTTTAATACTAAAGTATCTGCAACAGCAGATGACCACTTTATTTATAAGTGCATAAAATGCACTGAATTTATGACATAGATTGGACAACCATCCCATTCAAATCAAGTGTACAAGACAAAGTAAATGCATTACCTGGCAGAAGCACCTGAATTTCAGTTACTTATTTCAGTAAACAAAATTTCAGAAACTCAAATTCAGTAACTTTGTTCAGCGTCTTTCACTTACTGAACTGAAATGTTCAACACTTTATGTCAGTTATATTCTGAATTTTACATTTGATAGTCCTTTTCATCCCATGTTTTCCACCTGTCCTGCAAAGTATGGGCTTACCAGACCTTGTGATGATATGTCAGGAACATCTTAGGATGTCTCCCATTCCTGCTATATTCAGCTAAGTATGGAGTGTCTGGAAACAATAACAGTGTTTCCATGTAAGAGGACACTACTGATGTTAACAAGATGTAGTGGCACTAGTGGTGTTTCTACTGCATAATGTGTTTCTGCTGCATTGTATGGGCTGTGCACAGTAAGCTACAGATGGTATGTAAGTGCTGTGTGATGTCCAGCACACTAAGGGCCATTGCCATTTTAAATAAAAATTTGGGGAGAAAGTGTTACAATTTTGCCAGGTAACTTAGTTGATTCGTTGTTTTTAAGCGGTATAGGAGTTATTAGACAGAGTAAAACAAGCTTCCTTCTGTTTCCCCTGTATTAAAACTGATATGTAGGCTACCTGTCCTCACCATGGGCAAATGGAGGTGGAGGCACAGCCCCAGTGCTTTTGGAGCACATGGTTCTGTTTCCAGCCCAAAAGGTCCACTGAGATATCTGGAAGCTATGGGGAGAGGAAGAAGGAAAAAAAAAAAAAAAAAAAAAGCTGATTTCAAAATCAGTTTTGAGAGAAGTACACTTACTAAGCTCAGGAACCTATAAGAATATGCGTTTGGGGTAAAGACTTTCTTCCTCCTAAAGAAGAAAATGTTTCAATGATAACCTTGAACCTGTAGAAAATGCATTCCACTGAGGAGGAAATAAACCATGGAAAAGGTTTATAAGCAAGTACAAGGAAAAACTTGCACTCTTAAAAGCTGCACAGCTAACATGAATGAGTTCAGCTGTTTAAGTATTAAACTGAATACTTGTGTGTGGGGATGTTTATCAAAAGAACGTGAGAAAAAAAGCATAGGGAGAAGTGTCTTTTTTTCCTGCTTTGCTATATTAACATAAAATGCCATTTACATGGTGCTCCTACAATCCTCCTGTGTCCTGGAGCAGCAGTCTCCCAGGCAGGCTGTGCAGTCCTGATCTGTAAGATGGAAGAGCTCCTTTCCACCCACACCATCAAAAAAATCATCATTTCCACCTTTCTTCTCAGATAACTAGAGCAGTCTTTAGTGAGGACACTTGGCAGGATTTTGCATCAAGTACCTCACTTATTTTCATCTTTCTACAGTGAAAAGTCACTACTTGATGTATTTCTATTGCAAGACTGATTTCTTTCCCTCTTCCCATGTTGTTAATGGGTAGAATAAGGGAGTCTGGAGACAAGGAAGCAAAATAAAATACCTATGTGCCATATGGTGCTACGCGTGACCCATCTTTGAGTTTCTGATTGAGTCCTGGGAAGCTGCCTTATCTGTTTGCTGGATGGAGAGAAAGCAGGGGTTGAGAAGGAAGAGGAGAACCATTTATATTTCATTTGAATGCATTCCGTTTCTAAGTTCAGTAACATTTGCTGTGGAAAAATTACTTTTTCTGTAATCACAGTTTTCAGGATTATATATTTTTTGTCCTCTCACTTTCTCAGAATAGAAATTCACATGAGATTTGAATGTGAGTGGATAGCTGTTCTTGCAGTGTTCTCAGCACTTCCTCATACTGCTGTTATATTGCAAAAGCAGGAAGTGTCACGTATGTACAAAGGGTGTAAAGATACAAACACAGTTCTCTGAATGCTCCCGGGTTTGTGAGAACAAAAGCATTTCTCAAGACTGTAATCATGTTGCATGTACACAATGCTTTCTCTTTCTGCTAAATGCTTAAGAAAGAAAGAGAGTGAACTGTTTATTTATCATCTGAGAGCATTTTCCTCTGGCAACAAGCTGCAAAAGATAAGTGTTGGTATAATCATTTTTTCCAGAACTCTAACTGATGCCACTAGAAACAAACTCCTGCTCACACTTGCTAAGGAAACAGCAACTCCCTGGCCCAGAATAAAGCCCCAGGTTACACTTTTCCGGCATGTCTCTGTAGACCAGTTGGCGTCAGAAGTGCCTAAGAACTCATTAACTAGAGGATGCCTAATTCTCCTGGTGGGACAGGGCTTCATTCTGTCTACATGTGGAAACAGCACTGAGGCACACTCAAGTCTACCTCATCCCACAGACATGGCTGTGTCAGGAGCATAACACCCCTTCACCACGCCTCTGGACCAGGCTGTGCCTTGCTGGCCAGCTGGTGCTACCCGAGGATGGGCTGCTGCTTTCACATCATGACTGCCCCTCTCCCAGGGCCATGTCCACCAGCTGTCTGCCAGCCCAGGCTGTACGTGTGCTGCATGGGTTGGGCTGGGCACTAAATGCTTTCAGATTTTGCCTAGACCTTCATTTGCCTAGACCTTCATTCTATTCATCTGGCTCCAGGTTCCTGAAAGGAGCTTAATTTTTTGAAAGTATCTTCCAGAACTCCCTTCAAATCCAAAGAGGGAGAATAAACTGCTTCGCCCCTTTCTGTGTAATTTTCAAGTAGCAAAGTGCCTCTGTGTGCTTCTCACCCTCTTTGCCACACAAAATTATCTTTCTTTCTTTCTTTCTTTCTTTCTTTCTTTCTTTCTTTCTTTCTTTCTTTCTTTCTTTCTTTCTTTCTTTCTTTCTTTCTTTCTTTCTTTCTTTCTTTCTTTCTCTCTCTCTCTCTCTCTCTCTCTCTCTCTCTCTCTTTCTCTCTCTCTTTCTTTCTTTCTTTTTCTTTCTTCCTTTCGTCCTTTCGTCCTTTCGTTCTCCCTTTCTTCCTTTCTTTATTCCTTTCCCTTTTCTTTCCTTTTTTCCTTCCTTTCTTTCTTCCGTCATTTCTTCTTCTTTTCCTTCTTTCCTTCCTTTTTTCCTTCTTCCCTTCTTGCTTTCTTGCTTCTCTCACCTTCCTCAGTATTGACAGACATTTAAGTCAGTAAAGATAGTAAAGATTCATCTGTCCAAAGCAATTTAAGCTGAAAGTGCTTGTTGTTTGTCTTGGCATTTTTTTTTTTTTAACACCGCTGTTCTGACATACAGTGGCATCCAACATGCTTATAAAAACAGTAGAGACATTTTACAGCTTGTCACATTTGTATCCCTTGGTATTAAGGACTGAGCAGCTCTACTTATTGAGTACTACTAGGAACTTCTTCCTCATATCTGGGATGCCTTTAATTTTTTATTTTTTTAAATGTTTGCTTTCTTTTGCTGATCAACCCACACAGATAACAATTTGTTTGCAAGCACAGTTCTAACTGAACTTTAAAAACAGGATCCACACAGCTATTTTCTTTCTTTCTTTCTTTCTTTCTTTCTTTCTTTCTTTCTTTCTTTCTTTCTTTCTTTCTTTCTTTCTTTCTTTCTTTCTTTCTTTCTTTCTCTTTCTTTCTTTCTTTCTTTCTTTCTTTCTTTCTTTCTTTCTTTCTTTCTTTCTTTCTTTCTTTCTTTCTTTCTTTCTTTCTTTCTTTCTTTCTTTCTTTCTTTCTTTCTTTCTTTTTTAATAGGATACAACTTTTCTTCATCACAGAAAGCTTGTATTTTTGGGTGGGACCTCTTGCCTCTGTCTCTTCTTGATTGGGTCAGGAGCCACCCCTCACCACCTGCAGGTGCAGGTAGCACCTTGTGGGACAGCTTGGCCAGAACAATTCTAATCCCCTGCAAAGCTGGGCATGTGCCACGGTAATTCATCTATGCTTTTATGCAGGTTAACTGAGAAAGGACTTGGGCTCTTCCCAGATTCAGCTTCCACATTTTTCTCAAGGGATTTATCACAAAAATTTACAGCCTTTTTAGAGGGGAGTAGATAAACATCTCCAAAGATTTAGTGCAATCATTTAACCCCTATGCAGGACTGATAATCTGTGGCCTCTCCGCAGTTTCCTAACCTCTGACCCAGCATCATATCGCTTGTTGCAGTGTACAAGTGGTTGCTTTCTTTCCAGATGAGCAGATTACTAAACCGTCCTGCTTCCCATCTGCTGATTTAACCTCTAGAATTCTTGGTTCCAGAGAACCACAGCAGAAGCAACATGGTGCTGTGCTTCTTGATTTGGGCCTGCACATGAAGCACTTTGGAGGTGTGGGTAAACAGTGTCCTCAGTGAACTGGCAGTTCTCTAGTCTGACGGACATTCAGGAAAGCTTTTTCTCACACCACCCCATTTGGCCAAGGGGTTCAGGCTTTCAGCTTGGCTTTAGGCAAGTCTGCCTGCCCCTTAGGCCTTGTTGTAACTGTCCTGGACTGCATTACAGAGCTGAAGTGTGATGACATATTTCTCCATTGTACCTGCTCAACTGTTACTTGAACTTTCCAGCCAGTCAGGAGACAAGGATGCCTTTTCTGACTTTCTAAAAGGGCCTGAGAAAAACTGTTCCTTTGCTCAATAAAGGTTGTATTTCAGTATTGTCTCATAAAGAGTTGCATTATCCATAAACAAGGAGATACTTACTGCAGAAGACCTGTTCAATGCTTCTACCAATTCTTATGTCTATACCTCAAATTACAAAAGGTCATCTACTGTATGGGAAGGTCTGGAAGTCAGACCTTGCTTGTGGCCCCTTCTTGGCTGTAGGGGTAGCTGGGATGTACTCATGTAATTAATTAATAATTTAAATGATAATAAAATAAAATAAAATAAAATAAAATAAAATAAAATAAAATAAAATAAAATAAAATAAAATAAAATAAAATAAAATAAAATAAAATAAAATAAAATAAAATAAAATAAAATAAAATAAAAATATGCAGAACAGTGTGATCTTCTGCTTTCTTCTGTCGTTTCCAGACCAACAGGTATGAAACATTGTTATCAAATGTGTTGGAAGGTCTTTCAGATGGCAATCAATATATTGAATTCAGATGGTTTTTCAAAAGGATGTTATTTCGATGGCATGGGTGGTTTGCATCCTTCAAGCCAAGTTTTGTGGGTGCCTACTTCATCACACATATGTCAAAACCCCTCACCAAGTATGGATCTACTGACTTCACTAGTGAGATCACTAGAAATGAACAGGGAACTGTTAGAGGCCAGGATAAGCCATGCTGGGAGATCATGGTGTTATCCTCATTTTTATTTCCTAGCATTCACAAGTTAAATCCTGCTGTGAAACTATTTCTAAATCTGTTTGATGACTGTGGGAAATGTATGTGCAGTTAAACTAATTGTTTTATGAGCTGTCCTGTGCAAAGTAGCACAAAACTGGCTGTTTCATCATACCAATGAGATCTTCAGCATGAGTAAAATCCTAAGAAAGCTTCTGTTCACCTGAGAAACCTTCTCAGCAACTTACTGCTGGGCTTATTACCCAAAAATAATTTTAACTGCCAGTTTTTTAAATACACTAGACTCCATTATATGACAAAATTCTTGAGTTGTTTGCCTTTTCAAAATAGGTTATGTAACTCTCTAGGCCTTCAGTGGGAAAGTAATCAGACCTTTAGGATGTGATGCAAGATTAACCAAAGAAATGTGAAGCTTCTTGTTATTATCAGTGGACTTCAGACCAGGGCTATTGCCTTGATGGTAAAACTGGTTTTCTGATCTTAAGCCTGAAACAACAAGAAGTTTCTGTGTAGTCATTGCTTTATCTTGCTATCTATTAGTAACGAACTCTTCCTCTTCTACTTTAAAACCTTGCTGACAGTGATGACTTAGATCTTCTACATGTTTGAAAACACAGATAGCCTGGTAAACCAAGATATCACTCTGACTTTCACAGATTTGAGTGCACAAGGAAGAACATGGATTTAAAATAATGTTCATGGTAGCATTTAAAGAGATTAGAAGTTTATTTGGAATATAAACACAAGTCTGTTTTTAAACAGTACAAAAACATTGGTGGGGGCATGACCGCTAAGTACAGAGGCCAAAAATAAGAGACAGAGATAATACTTTACATTAGACCAGAGCAAAACATGAACTGAGAAAATTACCCAGGAGGTAAGGACATATCTACAAACTAATCACCTCTTTAACAGGATGTACATAATATGTATGAAGAAAAAGGACATTAATTTGTAGTAAAGGAGAAATGGAAAGAAATTTGCCTTCTCAGAGAAAGAGAAGAAATATTTTCTGGCACGTTTAAATTACTGATGTAGATGAAGGCAGATCTTGAAAAGTTATTAGTTTTCTGTCCCTGGATTATGGTTGGAAGTTCCACTTCCATCTAATTTCTAATTCTCTCCCTGTCTTGTGTTTCTCTTGAAAAAACGTACCTCATTATATCAATCTTAAAAGAAGCAATGAGTGAAGTATTGGGGAAGCAACTTGTGTCATAGAGCTAGCTAATGATAATAATTTTGCAGGAGTGAAGCTGGAGTCTTGAGGACTCAACTGAACATCTTTCAGATAACTGGAATTCAAGATACCATGAAACTCTGGGGAAAAACAAACAAACAAACAAAAATATATAAATAAATAAATAAATAAATAAATAAACAGGAAGGAGCAGGTGATGGAGGAAAGCCCTTTACTTGAAGCTCAACACTGATTTGCTTTGAAAAACTGCTTGTTTGCCTGTGCAGTCACTGTGGGATGCTACACTTAATAGTGATGGGTTTAACCAGTACAGTCACTCCACCTGCCCTGGATATGGGGGCTGTAGTGTTGGTATCTGCTGGGAAACAAACACCAAACACTATTGTCCATAATGGTGTGCTATGTTCTTTTTTTTTTTTTTTTTCCCCATCATTGCTAAATACAGTAGGATAATCACCTCTTTTGACTGGCTGATCATGCTATGTATAATGTGCCCCAAAATGTGGTTTGACCTCTTTGCTGCCCCTCATAATGTTACATTAATGGTAATTGTTACTTCCCCTCTCCTCTGTGGCACACTATTGGAGGCACAGCAGTTTTTCCTTTTTCTAAGGAAAGCAATTTTCTTTATAATATGCCTTTTCCATATTTCACAGATGCAACAAATTCTGCTAAAGTTTGAAAAGTGTAATGAAAGACAAAAAGGTAGATACAAGAGATCTAGTTCTCATTTGCACTACAGCTACTACATGTTTATTGTCTGCAGGCTGGAACTTTAAAGAAAAGATAGCTAACACTAATTAATATAAAGGTGTTTTTCAGCTACTTGATTGATGTAGATTCTCGATTATAATTGATATAAATGCTACTTGTTTAGAATTATTGCTGCCAGTGCTTTCTTAAAGAAAGAGCAGCATGCTGAGATGGCCTCTACCTTCCCCAGACACCCACAGATTGCTAAGCACATACAGTGAAGGGAAAAGATTTATCACTGACAAACAAGTATGGAGACAAAAAGCCAAATGTCGCTGGCATCAAGGCTGCTAACTTGATAGAAACAGGGAAGTGATGGGATTCCCTTACAATGTCGATGATCTTTGCTGTACTGAGAGCTACTGAGAGTATAATACGACTTAATGGTGCTCTAGGAAGCCAGAGACTTACTATTCTGGCAGAAGACACCACCAAGTGCTGGAGCATAGGCACTGCATGTAGGCTTCGTTAAAGGAGAAGCGGCTGCCATGAGACATTCATGTACTACCATTTATAGTTTTTTGTTTTGTTTTGTTTTATTTTTAATACAGATTAACTTGAAAGCCTGTAAAACGTATTTAATGTTTTCTAAAATATAATCAAAATAATTGAATAAAACGGAAATGAGCCTTCAGGGATAGAAGGACTCAACATTAATTTCAACTTTTAGGTGAGTGTGTTTCAAACTGGAGATGACCCTGGTGATGATAGTGCAGAGTGTACATGCTGGGGGCCACACAGCTTGAAAGCAGACAGACAGAAAATGGACCAGGGATCCTAGTGAACAGAGTGTTGAACATGAGCCAGCAATGTCCCCTTGCTGCAGAGAAGGCCAATGGTATCTTAGACTGCATTAGGCAAGGTATTGCCAGTGCATGAAGAGAGGTGGTCTACTAAACACCAGTGAATCCATTCCTGGAGTTCTGTGTCTAGTTCTGGGCTACCCAGTACAAGGGGAGCTACTGGAGAGAGTCCAGCAAAGACCAACAAAGAAGATAAAGAACTGGAGCATCTCTCCTATACGGAAAGGCTGAGAAAGATGAGGCTGCTCAGCCTTGAGAGAAGAAGGCTCAGGTGGGATCTTCAGAATTTTGATGTGCAAAGAACAGGACTTGGGAAATACACGGATAAGCAAGAGTGGTGTAGACACAGGGACCAAACAGTTCTGTAGGTCTGAGAACAGAATAGACTGGAATGAAAAGCAGCAACTGTTATTATCCTGACTTGCTCAGGAGAGTGATTTTTCTCTAAGAAGATTGTCCCTGTCTGTTTCCTTTGGGCGTATTTCTTCAAAGTTGCCAGAGCCCCTGGGCAGGGATCTCAGTAAAACCTACCTACGCCAAAGAGATTTCACCTGACTCTTGCCCAGCAAGTATCTCATAGCAACAATGTTTGGTCTTTGTGATTGCAGCACATAAAAACTGTCTCCAAAGATCTACTGGTATATAATTAACAAAAGATACTATTTCTTACCCCCCTCTGATCAAACTCTCAGATGCTGAGACAGGTTACGTTCCCTGTGAGATGGCAGAAGTCATGGAAACTTTGGAAAAAGAGGCTGTGGGAAGGGCAGAGCTTGCCTAAGTAACATCTCAAGGAATATTGTTGTTTCTTAGCTGTTTTCCTCCAGTTCCAGGGTTACAGGTTCATGAAGGATTGAGGCAGCAGATGACATTCTAACCATAAGTTCAAGTGCCTAAGACTTTCTGGGACTTTTAAAATATTTTGCACTTCAAAAATCATTTCAATGTTGAAAAACTGTGATTACATGTAAATATGAAATAAGACAAGTGTCAGACATACTGCCCTACTCTCTCTGCTGGCTTCATACTGAGAAGGATTGCTGTCAGGGGCTGGATGCACTCAGCAGAAGTGAAATGATTGGGTTACTGATTATTTTCCTTATCCTGATCATCTGTATTCCTCATGTTTCATACAGTCAACACTGTTCTGCCCTTTTCGGTCATATTCCTTATAGAATATGAAAAATACATTTTGTTTACACAGTCTAGTGAAAGGCTTTGAAGTCACTTCTTCTAAGCTTCGTCAGCTACAGAATAGGACATTCATTCAAAATGAAAGGATGAGAGAAGGATAATTCCCTAGGTGCAGTGTCTGACAAATCCTCATGGCCTCTTCCCTTTTCGCTGTTTTTCCTCTACTCACCCTGGTTCACAGCTGCTCATCAACTTTGAGCACATCTCACCTCTTGAAGTTAGCCACAGAACATGTACAGGGAAATTAGGGTCCTTTCATTGTGCCACTTAGATTAACTTTTGCTACTTTGACCCAGTTAAAAAACATGACTTGATGATTGCACTGTAGAAATTAGAAGCAAGTCTGGCATTAACCTGACTGCCTGAGAAATGAATGACTTCTTCTCTTGCCAGCATCTGTAGCAAGAGTGATGAAAGATGTTTCTGGTATGGCCTGGAAAAGCCTGCATTTTAACCACGAAGGGAAATCAAAACAATGAAGGGAATCAGTCAGGCTCTTCCTGAAACACTAACAAAGTTTCCTAAGTCCCACCTAATTTGGTATCATCCACAAACATACTGAAGGTGTGTTCAGTCCTCTTGTAGAGACCGTTGATAAAAATGTTAAGCAAAACTGGCCCCACTACTGAGTCTTGGGGCATGCCACTGGTGGCTGATCACCAGCGAGGTTGAACTCCATTCATTGTGACTCTTTGAGCCTGTTTGCCCAGCCAGTTCTTCACCAGTGAGCTGTACACCTGTCCAAGCCACAAGCAGTCAGTTTCTCCAGGAGAATGTGGGAATGAGCATCAAACACTTTACTAAATCCTGGTAGGCAACAGTCTTTCCCTCATCTACTATGTGAGTCATCTGGTTGTAGAAGATCAGGTTTGTCAGGCAGGACCTGCTCGTCTTGCTGGCTGCTTCTGATCACTTGATTGTGCCATGTGATGGTACTCAGGGTAATCTGCTCCATCACCCTCCCTGGTACTGAGGTCAAACTGACAGGCCTGTACTTCCCTGGATCCTCCGTGCCCTTCTTGTAGATTGGAGTCACGTTCACCAGCCTCCAGTTAACTGCGACCTCCCAGTCAACCAGGACAGCTGGTAAATTACTGCCAGTTAATTGCAGGCTCCTTCTAAAAGACTGCAGACTTTGTCTCTGCAATGCTATGCTCAAGCCTATCATTTGATTTTCTGTGGTTTGTTGACTATTTCACTGCTTTTCTTTTTTTTTCTTTTTTTTCTTTTTTTTTTTTTGTCATTTAAATTCCAGTTTAATTTCTCTCTCACAAAGTTAGTCAAGAAACACCAAGTAGCTAAGAAACATTTGCAGATAGTGGGTTTGCCAGTCAGCACAATTTAGTTAGCAAAGGAGCAGATTATTCATAAAATGAGTTATTTGTTAAAGGATGTACTATCTAGAGACTTCTTATCTGAAGGATTTGTCAGTGTTGTTATCTACAACACTGCTTATCTGACAGTTTTGGTGAAGAAGGTGTTGTATAACCTGCAGGCGTATGAACTCTCATTTGGGCGGAGTTCACAACAGCAGCCTGTCATGCTGCTGCTCTTTCCCTTCTATAGCTATAGTAATAAACCACACCTGTTCTGACCTGATCTAATTTGTAGCCTGTTATTTCTGCAACAGTATCAACACTTTTTTTTTTTTTTTTTTTCCCCCAGCATATCCAAACAGCTTTAATGACAGTGTAAAACGATGGAGCTGAAGCTCATTTTGATATTATTAGCATTATTAACACACAGCATTCGACTCTTGTCTTTATTTTGATCTTTCTATGTCATCAAGCTTTCAACTTGGAATATCATTCCACATTTTTTTTTTTTTTTTGTGACATGATGAAATTTTGTCAAACTTCTCTGCAAATCGCAGTGCTTTTGTTAATTTTGATTTTTCAGTATGAGGTGCTTTTGCTGTACCTGGTCTGACTTTGTGGGATTCTTGTTTTTATAGCAGGGTTACTGGGATCAGTAAAATACTTTTCAACAAGTCAGCTATTTTTTAGCAAAATTTGTCCCTCTAGGCAATCTCTCAGTATACCACCTTCATAAAAGTACTTTCTATATTGTTCCTGAGTAATTACAAAAATGCTAGGATACCTTAACTCTGGGAGTTCTATTATGTTGACCATGAATAACATACATGGACTAATATTTTCCAGTATTGTCTTAAATGGTTGCTGTTCTGCACCTGGGTGCAGGAGGAGGTGACAAAGAAGAATTCTTTCAGGATGTCAGTAGGAACAGCACAAGAAAGGGCTTAATAAAATAGATGTTTTAATAAGATAATATAAAATTGGAATATAGCAAGTAAATCTTACGTCCCCTGAGGTGCAGGGCACCCCACTTTCAAGCAACTCTATGGGGAAAAAATTCTGTCCTTGGAGTGGACCCTCCTCCCTCCCATACTGTGGTGGCTTTTTATTTTTTTATTTTTATTTGTGTGTATGTGTGTGTGTGCGCGCATGTGTATGTGTGTAACCAGAAACATTTATCTTCTTCTGACAGGTTGCAAAGTTATCTCTGTCATAACATTCACACCCACACAGCATAGGCCAGCATGGGTCACTCCAGCAGGTTTCATTAGTGTCTGCTCATGTTTTCAGCAAGACACCGAGCACATTCACCTTACTGAGCTGGCAGTGCTGTAAGACGTGCCCTGCACGTGTGTGGAAGATGTGTTGGCAGGAATATTATAAACGTCAAGTTCCTTTCTACAGTGAGTTTTCACAGAACCTGTCATGGTGGTTCAGTCATTGCTTAATATGTGAACAGGGCTGGAAGGCTGGCCCTTGTCTTTCCAGCACACTGCTCAAGGCCTTCTGGAGAAATTGAGGTACAGCTCAAGGAAGGTAAGAAGAGAATGTTGTTAATGAATAATAACACACAAGCAGGAAAAAATATTGCTGACATTTGCTTTGCTACCTCCTTCCTCAGTCACCAGGACCACCATTTTCATCTTCTCTTTCTGATGCTGTTGCTTAGGTGCTGCACCTCTCTCCCTTGCAGCTTGAAAATTAATGAGGCCTTTTCAGTCTTCTGTGAAGAGAACAGAGGTGAGGGACCATGCAGCCTATTCCTGGACAAAAGAAAGCCTGCACTGATGACACATGACACCTGCTCTCTTTTCTTTATTTTGGTTTCTATGGTTACATGTACAGTAGAAAAATACTTTGGGACTTTTCACTAGCGACAATAGCTGTAAAAATACATTATCAGTACAGGGCAGTTCTTTTTCAGCTCCGTGAAATAGTGCCTGAGTTTTCTAGCTGCAGGTATGAGCTATCAAACCGCTTTTCTTGGAACATGTTTGCGACTAAAATTCAACTGTACTTCTTGAAGAAATACCTCGTAAATTTGAATACAGGTGACTAAATTCTGCTTATGTAAAATCCACCTTCCAATCTGAACTTCGTACAATTTGTATCAAAAGAAAAAATACGCATCAAGGATAAATAATGTATAGCTGGATCACAGTGACCCGTCACTTCTGAGAAGGACTATTAACAAAACAATTGACAGGATGAGATATAAGTCACCAGTTATACTTCCAAGAAACTACTAACCATGTGGTTCTTAAGCAAATATGTACCTTATTCTTAAGATCTGTTCTATTGTGAACATTGGAAAAATGTGTGCCCAAACCTGCAGAAGAAGAAAAGATTGGAGGATGGCACCTTGTGGACATCACAAGAACATAAAGTTTTGTTCTTAAAAGTTGTATTCATAAAACAAAACAAGCTAAAATAACAAAGAAGAACAGGACACAAGTGTACATCTGCTTATATACAGATCATTACCAAAACTACAATTCATTATTGCCTGGAAGAAGCAATATACAAACAATATAAACATATCTGCTTCACATGTTCATTTTGCTGTACATATGAAATAAACTAAAAACTTGGTGGGCCAGAGTATCACGGTGTCAACTGTTACAGTCCACCCTTGGGCTATATTCTTCACCTGGTCTTTATACCCAAGATGCCTTCATTACTAAATTCACTTGACAAAATTTTTTGTAACATTTTCTTCTCCGTGCTGTTAGAACAGAATGTATGCACTACTTGTGTATTATGCCTTCCACTTTTCCCTTTATATATACTGCCACTGTTATTTTTTTGTTCAGCCGCAGTTACATAAACAATGATTCTTCAAGTGAGTCAAAGGTACTCAAACTGAAGTAATGAATTAAAATGTTATCATTACATGCACAGTGGGGGACTGGGGTGAGTGAAAAGAAAATAGGAATATGGGTAAATTTGAGGTAGAATTGTTTTTTAAGATAATTTTGGCCTTATCCTATGAAGCAATTAGTGCCTACAGATCATATGAATGCATTCAGTGTTTTGTGTTGTGAGAGAACCAGTTTGTCAAGAGAGTTCCCCATCATCAGAATGAACTGTTTACAAGCTGCTTAGAATGCCATTAGATGTGAGCATAAGTACTTAGCAGATTTTTTTACACGGAAAAGCCACCTACCAGATTTCGAGCTAACTCTGGAGATGTTTTTGTAACTAGGTATATAAAACTGGCAAAACTAGCAACTGTGCTCTGCATGAATTGTGAATTCACTTCAAGGACTCTGGTGATATTTCAGAATACACGTGCACTTTTACGTTGATGTGGCTGTGTGCACTATAGCCACCTTGCTAGAAGTCCAGAACTTTAGCATACATACCGCTGATACAACCAGACAAGCTTAGGCTGTCTGCTACGTACTAAAGGGGGAATATGCACTGCCATCTGCTATTTTGAATAGAACACCAGCAAATTCAATCTATTTCACCTGGTTAAAAAAAAAAAAAAAAAAAAAGCGTTACTCAACTGAGCATATAAAAGCAGTTTAACAACAAACCTACAACATGAAGAGCACCTGGAAAGGGGAAATTAGAGAAATGCCAAGTTGGCCTTCACGTTCAGAGCACGGCGGTGTGAACACAGGATGGGCATTTCTGTCTCGGTGCATTTTCCAAGAGGAAATGCCCACAGTGGAGGGTTATGCATCACAGGCGCAGAAATGGTTTCCCTTTAACAAGCAGCAACAGCTTGTCGTAATTTACCTAACTAAAATATTTGTTTCACAGATTTTCCCAGGCGTCTGCCGTACGCAGAAACAAGGCGGTTTTCTATAAGGAAAAAAAAAAAAAAAGAGAAGAAAAGAAAAAACGGAACTGCGAGGGAAGACCCGCTCGCTCTTTCGTTTCTAAGTGCGGGCGAGGAGCGCAGGGCGCAGCTTTTTCCCGTGGCAGGGCGGAGGAAGCGCCACCTCCAGGGGCTGCCACTGAAGATCGATTTTTGGGGCAAAAAACCCAGCCGGGCAGAGCCGTCCCCCTCCGCTATCAGCCCCCTTTCTGGGCGGTATTTCCCCCCGTCAGGCTGCAGGGCGGGGGGGCGGCGGTTAACGGCCGCCCAACGGTCTGAGCATGCGCAGCGGCGGCGCCGTCCTTGTGGAGGCGGCGGGCGGTGCCGCCATGCTGCCGCTGCCCTTCGCGTGCCGCGGGGAGGTGGTGAGGGGCTTCGGCAGGGGCTCCCGCCAGCTGGGCGTCCCCACCGGTGAGGGGCTCTTCGCCTGGCAGCTTTCTTTTCTTTTTTTATTTCCTTTTCGCTCTGTTCCCCCTTCTCTGTGTTGTTTAGAGCCGTTGTTGAGGCAGTCCCTTGCCGTAAACCGCTTTCAAATCCGCTTGAAGCCTTGCACGGAGAGCTGGAGCTGAGCGTGAAGGGAGTTACCTGGGACAGCGGTTAGGGGAGAGCCTTAGTTCCATTCCCTTCAGTCAGGAGAAAAAAAAAAAATAAATAATAATTTTCTAAGCGAAAAACCCCAGTTGTCGATAACCTAAAAGGCAGCTGGAAAATTTTGACAGGTGACTAAAGTCATAAAATACATGCAAACAAATTAAGTTACTTCCTAGAAAAATAATTACGCGTAAATAATTCTAAGATGCCACTTGAGTGCGCAGAAGAAACTTGATTTATTTATCTTTGACCATTTTATAGCAGTGATATTTCTAATAGTGCAATGCATTCATAATGGCTATTTTAGTTTTATTTTAACTGTAGAGCAGAATGGATATAACGATAAAATAGGAGCTGTACTGACTGGTAGTGGTACAGGGACTACATTTTATGAAGTCATTTTATCATTTATAATTTGCAAGTAGCATGTTATATCACAATCATCATCCTCGGCACTGTTTGCACGTAGCAGGGTGGCAGAGCTTGACTTTCAAGTGCCTGAGAATTCTGTCATGCTCTTGATTCACATAAACGTATATTTTCTAAAATTTTTGCAGCTAACTTTTCTGATCAAGTAGTCGAAAGCTTTCCATCCGATATCCCTACTGGTGTATACTATGGATGGGCCTCCGTTGGAAATGGAGATGTGCATAAAATGGTTTTGAGCATAGGATGGAATCCTTTCTATAAGAATATTAAGAAATCAGTGGTAAGAATTTTGCTTTGTGGCGGTACTTTGATTATAATAAAGGAACCAGATTTTGACTTTGAATAAGATGAGCAGAATTTGGTCCATAAACGAGCCTTAGAAATTCTGTTTGTTATTAGGAATGTATTTGGTATCCATCTCATATATTTGTATTCTGAAAAGGAAGTAGTCTCAGATAAATAAATTCATTATATGTTGTGTCTTCCACCATTACTTAAATTCTTCTGAAATGAATTTGTATTTCCAAAGTGGTGGTTGCTTATTGTTTTTATAGCTAGATAAACGTAAGCCTAATACAATATCAAATTTAATGGCTATGAGAATCTTAGAATGAGCTAGGAAATATTAATATATTTTCCTCTTCAATCCATCTGCATTTTAAATAAGAAATTTGGGTCATCTTAATTTGTAGTGGTTTTTCATTAATATTTCTCTTAAATGGTAGAATACGTAGATGTGCTATAGCTTAATATACAGAGTCAAGGTCCAGAAGTAGTAACAGGATGGAATTAAAATCCTGAACTGTGCCATCTGTGGTGTTCTTGTGCTTTTCCTGAGTCTTGCAGAATTTACTTTTAATTGCTAATACTTGGAAGCAATTTTGTTTCAATGTGAATCTCTGCTTTACTGCCCTCACTCCTTTTATAATTTTAACATTCAGTTCCTTTAACAACTAGCCATGAAGGCTTTCTTTAAACAATTACAACCAAATTCATTACAGTTATTTGGAATCATCAGTCTAATGATCAAACAAATGTAAATGTTTCTGATATGTGGCTTTCAAAGCCTTACCTCTGTGATAAGGCATCAAATGTTTTTCCTGAGTGTTTTTGTTTTTTAACATTCTGTTACTAAGTGAATAACTTTTCTTAAATGCTATACAAAGTATAACTCTCCCTCCTAACATAATCAAAGTCTCTAGCCCGTTAATCTTACATTATATGTGTTAGACTATCTCAGTTTTCCTGATGATGTGTGGGAGAATTTGAATTAAAGATGTTAGCTGAACATCCTTGCAACAAGGGGAAAAACTCAGTTCTCCATGATAACTGCCAACGTATTTCTCTCTCTCTCTTTTTTTTTTTTTTTTTTTTTTTAGGAAACTCACATTATCCATAATTTCAAAGAAGACTTTTATGGAGAAATTCTTAGTGTAGTCATTATTGGATATATTCGATCAGAAAAAAACTTTAACTCTTTAGGTCAGTATTACAAGTTTCTTTTAAGCTATTTGTCGTATTCTAGCATATTGAAAGTACTGTGCTATCATTCTCTCTCTTGTCTTCAGAGTCAGCTGTTTTATGCCTTAATCTTTAACGTTTCAGTAAAATATTTTTCGTAAGCTGAATCTGCTAATATATCCATTGAATGCATATAATTTAAAAAGCAAATTAAATTCAATTAAGAAACAAAGCCACAATTGTATCAATACTTGTGTGCAGTGACTGTATGACTCGAGCCTAATAACTGTGTGGTCTTGCCAGTTGTCTGAGGTTTAATTCTAAAGTGATGTGGCTGTCATAAAAACATTTGTCTAGCATGTCCATTCCTTTTTCAAATGGTTCATGAAATTCTGTTGACTTTTTTTACTAAAATGCCCTGAAACAATGAAAGAGTAGTGCTTGGAGTCACTGAAAAATTAAAAATTCAAAACTAAAGCATTTTTAAAAACAAAGATAATATTGCCTTTCCAACTTCGTAGTAATAATTATGTATTGCCTCTGATTATTTTCTGGTGTTCTGTGGTGCACCTTATTTTCACTTGCTATTCTGTATTCAGAATCCAGATCAGCTTTTAAATATTGTTATTATGTTTGTTTTTTGTTTTGTTTTTTTTTTTCTCCCGCAGAGGCACTCATTTCAGCAATTAAAGAAGACATTGAAGTGGCAAAAAGACAACTAGGTTTACCAGAACATCTTAAACTCAAAGACAATTTCTTTCATCTGCTAGAAGAGAAAATAGTAAACCACTGAGGAAAAAACTTTTTCTTCTCTTATGGACCTCTTTTCTTTGCCTGGCCATGTGTCATTTGATATATGACATAGACCTGTACTAGGTCTTCCTAGGATGAAGTTAATTTTCTTTGTAACAGCTTGTATGGTGCTGTGTTTTTGATTTGTGACCTAACGCATTAATGTTTTATCTGTTCCGGAACAGTGTTTACACAGTGTCAAGGCCTTCTGTTTCTCACTCTGCCCTCTCAGTGCATCCACTGGGGCTGCGCAAGAAGCCGTGAGGGGACACAACCAGGGAAATGATGCAAACTAACCAGAGAGATATTGCATACCATGCCGTGTTGTGCTCTACCATAAAATGGAGGGAGGGTAGAGATTCAGGTAGGATAGCCATCTTTTTCTTGGGTACTGGCTGGACATTGGCCTACCCGTGGGAGGCAGTGAGTGATTAACTTCGCATCATTTCATTTCTTTTTCTTATTCCACTTCTTTCCTTATTAAATTGTCTTGACCCATGAGTTTTCTTGCTTTTGCTTCTCCTTTCCTCCTCCTCTTCGCACTTACAGGAGTGGGTGGAACTGAGCAAGTGTCTATATGGTATTTAGCTGCCTGGTAGGGTTAGCCCACAACTGCCTGTTTGGGTGATTCTGATCAGACCTGAACACTAAAACGACACAAGATTTAAGTTTTCTTTTGTCGAATGGTCACTAAACTAGTTGTGCAAAAGGAGAAGGCTATTGTGGTAGGTCCTTATAGATAAATTGTTAACCCATTATTATAAGTCATTTAGAGATCTTAGTCCATTTGGAGCATGACCAGAGTTAATTACCTCTACTGCCCCTAAGGTGTGAAGAGTTAAAAACATCAAAGAAGATTGTCAGTTTTCACATAAAGAATATTACTTTTAATTTGTTTCCCAAATTTGTATCTGGCTTTTAGCTAGCAGCTTAGAAATATGTAATATTGAGACAAATGTTGACTTCTTGTATCTGAAGCCATTGATTCTATAACAGTAACAAGAATGATTCATAATTGTTCTTATTTTTTTATATGCTATACATATATCTGTCATAATTGAAATTATTTATTGTAGCCTTAATTGAAGTAGAAGAAGTCTTTGTTACTCACTGAGTTACTGGAATGTGAAATAAAAGCTTCTGCCTAGTTAAATGTACGTGTGGCAATGCATGACATGCTTAGTTTTCTTCCGAGGAAGTGTTTCATTAAGGTTCAGAGAATGAATGACAGGGAGAAAGTTGATTTATGTCAAAGGTTTCAGGCTCAAAGGGTAAGGAACCAGTTTAACAATATTTCTAAGGCAGGGAAGGTAACCAAAGGCAACTGCATTTTAGTTGCTGCTGGCAGCTACTTTAGATAAGGAGAACCCTTGGGTTCATTATACTAACAATGATACGGTGGGCTTAAAAGTTGAGGTTAGAACGTAAGGCATAGGAAAGTCCTTTCAACCCTTTACACTAATTGTAGGTAAAATCCTAACTTTTCACTGTAGATCAGTGAAAGTCTTTGGAGATTTGGAGACTACTATATGAACATTTCAGAAGGTACTCAGTATTTATTACAAGTCATGGTGGCCTTTCCCACTCTGAAATGTTTGCACAAGCAAGTGCAGGGTATGTTGTCAAAATTAACTAACTTGGAAGAGATCTGTTAACGCGTACAACTACTTGGAAACGTACTCTGTATTTGGAAGCCTGTACTTCTAAATCTACTTCCCCCACGCTCTAGCACAACTTTCTGAATTTCTTCCTTGTCCCACCTCACTTTGAATTTCAATCCAACATTTCAGAGAGCTTGGATGAAGTAGACTGAGGAATTCTCTGCTAGAACCCTGTCAGCATGCCAGGGTTCTAGTTCCTCTTAATAGTACTTACATTTCAGCCAGTATTCTAGGATATTTTTGGAAAAGGCCTTGAGCAAGTCAAAGAATTGTTATAGGACTTACACAGAAGCTTCATTATTAAAAGGAATTGCTCATCAGTCCTGCTGATGGCAAGATAGAAGGGATACACCTCTTGAGGGAGGAAAGAATGATTTCCATAAAAGCACTTACTGCAATAAACAAAGCAGCATTTTGGCCTATGTTGCTAAGGTTGTTTATAAATTTAACTCTCCAAAGACACTGGCAATTTTGTCTTAGCTGTTGCCTGGATGTTTTCAGCACACTTTAACCTTTTTAGGAGGAAAACATAAAAAAAACAACCAAACAAACAAAAAAAACAACTGCTGTCAGAAATGCTTTTATTTAAAAACAAAAAAAAACAAAAAACAAAAAACACAACAACGTAGATTTACTTTATTGCATGTTGGGATTCTCTGTAAGAATTGTCTTGAAAGTGATAGTAGTTTTGTAGTTTTATGTTTTTTTTTTTTCCATTTTAAAATATAGTTGTGATAGGGGAGAATTTTTTTCCACGTATAGGAAGAGATTCTTGAGTTGGTAATGATGCCAAGGTCTTATTTTATGTTTTACTTTCTGAAGGAACAAATAGTAGCCATGCTAATCAATGAAATGTGTTGTCAACATAAAGAATAAATCTTTATTCACTGTAGTATTACAGCTAAGCTCATAGCTGCCTTTAATTTATTTTTTTTTTTGCCACTGATTTTTGTTTATTGTGGAAACCCTGGTGCCTTAAGCTGGTTGTCTTAGTAACACTATTCTGTAAGTGCTAATGAGTGCTACTGTACAAAATTCATTTCATCATTTGCTTTCAGAACAGCTATGCTTGATAGAGAAGCAGTACCTAAAGAAAAGTTTGAGAAACTTAAGTTGCTCATAGCTCTCACTTAAAGTATGAAGAATGTTAACAGTAAACTAATAAACTGGTCTTTGCACATTTGTGTTCATGTTTGAGAAAATGTAATTGCATTCATTTGGTTGAATGTATATATCCATGCATTATTTAAGATCAAATACTGTATTCCTGTTCATTACATGATTTCCAGTACTGTATAAGCTTTATGAAGGGTTATATTTTTCCACTGTGTGCAAATAACTATTTAAATTTGTTGTAGCACTGTACTGTTAATAAAAGAATGTAATTAAGAACCTTGTAATGCTGCTTACCACAGATGTTCTGATTGATTGTATTGTGATGCAAATCATTTCTGCATATTCTTTAGCATATACTGAAAGAGGTGCAGAGTTCTTTCATTATGCTTCTTAAATTTCTTGCAGAGTCAAAGGGGGAAAAATGTTCGTCTTGCTTATAGACTTGCTGCTACAATATTTGTTTGAGATGTTTGCAGTTTTATATATAAAGGTAATACATGAGCACCAAGTGAAACATAAGGATCACTGAAATTGTTGAAGTTCAAGCAATACAAGTATTTCTGTAGCTTCAAATACTTAAAAAAAAAAAAAAAAAAAGCCTATATTTTTTTTCCCCTACATTTTAAATTGACTGTTGCCTCCTGAAGTCTATTCCTGTTGTGAAATTGAGTTGGTAATCTGGGAATGTCAGTATCAGAAGTTTTTTCAAATGCACATGTGAGATAATGGTCTTACTTGGATAACTGTGGCATTAAACAGCCTGAGGGTCTAACAGCCTAAAAACCCCAGGCTTAGCAGATGTTAAATTGGACCATGCCTTTGTGTTTTGAAAAAAATAAGGGAACAAAGTCTGGAATAGTTGATCATACAGGCTGCTTGTATAGCTTGTATATTTTGAATTGTGAATATGAGATCCTTAAAACAGGTATGAAGCCTGTATTCAGTTGGTATCTTTTTTACTTTGAGAGATTCCCTGTGTATATGGTATGACTTTGTCTAAAACTAATTGAAAATGAATTAAAAAATCATATTTATGTACTTAATTTTAAGCTATAAAAGGTAAATATTGTGTTAAAATTATTACTAATGTGAATAACATGCATTTTGTATAACTGTTACACAAATGTTGTAAATATAGAATGTCAAACATTTTTCCAGATGAATACAGTGAATTAATTCAAATGCTAGGAAGTATCATTAGTAGCGTTCCTGCTAGAGAGTGGTACTTGTGTGTTCTTATTTACTGATTTTTTTTGCAAGCTCTTTTGCCACATCTGTGTTGATAAATTGTACTGAGCCAAAGGAGATGAGAAGTTAAAGATGTGTCTCATAACTCTAGTTACATACAATAATCACAAAACTGCAGTAGGTGAACTTTGAAAGTTTTCCCCAAGAGGCACTGTACTACTTTGATGTCTTAGATGTTGATAACCTTGGTATCCTTAGAAGCTGTTTTTAAAGGACTATATGCAGCAAATAGCTTTTTGAATTCTTATTTTGCCTTCCGAAATTCTTAGAAATAGTTTATTCAACTTCTGATCTGTAAGAATCACTGCTGTGGTTTATAATAAAGGTCATTGCTAGTATTGCTGTTAAACATTTTTTCTGTTTAAGGAGGCTTCTGACAAAAACTTGGCTCCTATGATGTGTTTCTGTGCCATGCCTAGCACAGTTAGGTGTCATAGTCCTCTGAAAGTCCTTGTAAGCGTGATTGCCTAAAAGGTTAAACCGATGGGAACAAGTGTTCAGAAATTATTTAAACTAGCTAAAATTAAAGTGTCTGAAAACAACCCCTCTTTTTTTGTGTGTGTTCTTTATCTAGGACTTAACGGAGATATGTCCGCAGAACACTGTAAACTCAAAATAGATCTGTCTTTACCGTTTCTTTCAAAATTTAAAACTGCTTGGTTCCTTTAGAAGTCAGATGGAAAGAGCTGTGTCCTATTCTTATGTTCTTGTTCACTTGTTTAAACAATTATTTGGGTCAGGGCAAAAGTCCATCTGCTATGGTTGAAACCTCTATCTTAACACACATTAAACTGTCTCTGGTCTCTTGGGGAGACTTCCTCTCATGCTTTTATGCTGTTAGTATGTAGACCTTTATTTAACCTCTGTGTGACATCCCTGCATTCCCATGAGAAAATAATGTAATGTGTTATGGGTATGCCATAAGGATTGCTTTTTGGATTAGATGGAGAGGAGTTTTCAGTGTAGTTTGTTATTTGTCAGGGGTTGCATTCAGTTGTTGTAGTCATTATCTGGAACTGAAGTTTGAAATTAAAAATATCAAATTGCCTTCATAATTATTTTCTAATAAACGTGGTCTACATAGTTTTTTTTTTTGTTTTTTTTTTTTTTTTTTTTTTTTTGCGGATCAAGAGTATCTAAGTGCTCAATGTGTTTTTCTGCAAAATTTTTCTGAGGTTTGCGGTAGGCTTGCTTTCCCATAGTGCTTTTGTAGGTAAGTAATTAACAAAGTGCTCTTAAACTGTTTGAATATTTGTTCCTCATCAGGAGCATCTTGTTACTCAAAGTTCAGGCTTGAAACTACACATACACATTAAGATGTTATGGGGAGATGAAAAATCTATAGTTAGTACTAGTCTATTCTGCCTCCTGCCCACAACCCAACTTCTAACAGTTACTTATGTGATTCAGTTTCTTATTTTGATTTCTATCTTTAGCTCAAAATTCCAGTCTGTGTTTTCAGCCAGTTGTGCAATTGTCATGTAAGACCCAGGAGTAAATGTGTGGTATACCATGAAAATGTAGTCTGGTCAGGAAATAGCCGGTAGAGGAAGGAGTCCTGGGACCCAAGATACTTGAACTCCTCCAATGCACTTGCCTTCACTTCCTTTCTAGCAAAAAATCAGGATGAAGTCATGGAAGAGAAAACTTTTTTCTATTTATGTGTGGAAAGAACGCTGGTAACATACACCTTCCTTTGAAATCAAATTGCTGGATTACATGAGGGGTAAGTGGGTTGTAAAACTATAAAGGGGATAGAATCTTTACAAGATCTTGTGGAAAGAGCTTTACTATTGATAGGGTAATGAGAAATAGTTGCCTAGCAGAAAGGCAAATAAAATACAGGTAATCAGAGAAGAGTGAAGGACTTCAGAAACTCAGTGGATAAATGAGAAGGGCAAAGAAGGTACAGAGAAACCAAAGGCCGTGAGAAGGAAAGAAGGCTTGAGAAGCAAGAAAGAGAGAAGTTTAACCAAAGATAACAGAAATTGAGGTGGATTAAAAGAAAATTAATTAGGGAAAAGTTGAGTGAAAAATATCCTGTAGCAGGTTTGTGTTTTGAACTATATTGGTAAGAAAAATATTCCAAGAGGAACTCTGATGGGTGGAGGAGAACATAGCAGAAAGAGCTGTCTTTGTGGTTTATTTGTATTTTTAACCATTCAGGACAATTTTAAATAAATGAAACTGCTCATAAAAATGATAGAGATGTTACTGAGATCACATGCAAAAAAAGCTTGCTATATCTAGCAGAGTGATTTCAAGCTGCTCAGATATAGTTAGGTTTAAGCCTTTGAAACATGATGGGGAAAGTTCAGGTATTGAAAGCAAATTCCTACAATTGTAAATCATATATATGATTTATATATAAATCATTATAAATCATTATTATAAATCATAAATATAAATAATTAACATAAATCATTAATAATGACTAATAAAATCATTAATAATATAAATAGTTATAAATCAATAATAGCAGCATAATCCAAACAACTTAATCCAAACAAATGTAGAGAGCAGGATAAAACAAAGTTTTTCTTTTAATATGACCTTTCAGTCTGATTTTTCACTTTTTACCTTTTTTTTTTCCTTCAGAATTTCTCCAGAGAAAGTGACAAATAAAATGCATCTTTCTAAAGTACCTTACTGTTGTAGAGCTTTTGATAAATAAAAATCCTTTTTTGGAGGGCCTTTGTGAAAGGACATGACTTTGAATGCCTTTCTCTTACTGAAGGTGCAATGATTAAAAGATTAAATTCAAAGTGGTGACAATGGACTTGTCCTTAGAACCTTGAACTTAGAAATGGAAAGATCCTGGTGTCTTTAGAAATACCTTATACAAAAAATACCTCTTAGATATCAATCCATAATAATCAAGTATTCTCACACAATTCATTTGCAGACACTAACTGTAATTGATTTACAGGTCTGGAGCTAATACTTATTGGAAGTCTAAAGGAGCTCAGAGAGAGCAACTTGACAAATAACAGCATTTTCAAGATGGTTTTGTGCAAATAATTTATTCTTTCACAGTAAAGGGCCATGAAAAGCATCCTTTTCTTTAGTACAATGCATTGCATTTCTGTAGTGATTGAAAAAAAAAATCACATTGCTGTGTTCCTTTAAATTACATTTCTAAATAAGTACAAATTATCCCCTTTGACATCGTTTGACCATCCTTGAGGCATTTACAGCAGAAATGGAAAAGTTGCTTGAATAAACAGTTTAAATCTCTTGTAGCTGAGAAGGTAGTTGAAAGACAGAAGGAATCCTATTTTGTCTGTGCTTATAGACAATATTTCCCTTTGCAGTAAACCAAGAAGCCTGCGTGTACAATAAAAGATTATTTAACAAACGCTCTAATAAGGATTAATCAGAGGTTGATATATAAAGTATTTTAGTGTTGGTTTTTTTTTTTTTTTTTTTTTTTTCTTCTCATACAAACTGGGGCTGCAGTGAAGTTACCTGTAGTAGTCACAATTGCAGGTCTTAAAAATCATGTTATAGATGCACAATTTCACTGGGAATTATGTTCCAAGATTATTAGGAGAAATGTGTTGGCTTTGAGCAGTGCAGTACCAGATGATATCAGTGAAGAGAATCTGGCTAAAATCAGGAAACTTGCATATGCTATTACAAATTGCTACACAACTATAATCACAATGTAGTAAACTACTGGCACCCTACCACAGTGACATTTGTCATGTAGTTAAATAAAACTATCTTATTTATATCTGCACATTTTTAGTAGAGAGTGGCAAAGTTCGCAGAAAGTGTGTATGCACAGTTTGGATAGGTGTTTGTGTTTGTTGTGATGTACACACACATCAGGAAAGGATTTGCTGTCCATGCAAATGCACATAAATGTAATCTCCTCACCAGCCTACATCTGGAGTGTTACTTAAAAGACTAACAAGGATTTCTGTAAAGCTTCAGGAAAAAATGTTTTTAGAAATCACTTTGCTCTCACAATAATTGTAAGATACAGTCTTAAGATCAGCATGAAAAGAAGTAACTAAACATACTTAACTAAAATGCTGTAATTTAATAGGAAAAGCAGAAGAGCAGAGCAGAAAAACTCTAAGTTAGTAGAGAGTTATCTAAATGAATAACTTTCATCATCATATTCAAGCTCATCTTCTTCATCGTCCTCCAAAAGTCCATATCGATATCTGTGATACACTGTGCCATCCTGGCCCATATATACGATATCGTCTTCATCATCATCTTCAACATCTCGATCCCTGTACTCAATCACTTGATCTTCCTGATAGCTCGTGGTCTCGCGGTAGTTGCTCATGTAGGAAGGAAGGACTTTGGAGTGATTCGTCAGCTTCTCATACCCACCTTTCTCGACAGCATGTCTTTTGGATTTTGATTTTCTCCAGATGACTACAATGGCTCCAATGACAAGAAGAAGCAAAATTGAGGTAATGACAAAGAAAGAGGTTTTGCTTTTGCTTGCAGGTGGTTGAGTGGTCCGCAATACACAATCATCTGACAACAGCAATAAAATAAAAAAGAGTAAATGAAGTTGTGTGTATACGTGTGTAACAGGGGGTGGGGTTGAGTATCTCTTTTAAAAGACCCAGTACAACATTAAGGCCTGCTTACATTTTAAAATGTGTTTGGCTAAATACCTTACCTTTTCAGTACCTCAATTACATTCTTCTGGCCGTGATGGTATGAGGAGGTAAGCAAGGCTCTTGGGACAGCTACAATTCTTTATTAGATTAGGAGTAACCAGAAAGAAACAGAAATGCTAATAGGCACACAAACACAAACCTACTCTGTAAGCCTAGGCAAGAAATATAGCACACCCCTATTGTATTTATGCTTTTTAACTTTCTGGCTGCTAGGATAATTTAATGACAAGTTGTGTGCTTTGAGTGTTTTTCAAAATTATATCAGTTTGGTCTAATAAAAACATTTTTTTCCAACCTACAGGTTGTCCCTTGTATGAAATGCTGTAGCTATTTAGAAGTCAACGGTGTGATTTTGACATGACGAGCTTAGAATGGGTCCATATTGTTTGCTATCCACTGAAGGAAGCATGTCCCAGTCAACTGCTTTATGCGTGGCCATTTGGCACAATACATGTAGGTGAGAGTAACTGCCATGTCAGTTGCAATTAATGTTATTTGGGTAAAGCATTTCTATTCTAGTGATGGAGCCGTACAAATACACCAGGTACTTGCAGCTCAGCAGTGCATTTTTGCTGTTTTCCACTTTTCATTTCTAAGCGTCAGTCTACATTTTTTTCCATTTCTAAATGTCCAAATTAAGCACACGAGCAGCTCAGCTGCCCTTTGGGGTGGTCTTACCTTGCGTTTCACTGCAGTCACAGCACTCCAGGATGGGTTCTGGGTCAGGGTCCCTGCAGCAGGGCAGGCAGCGGCCTTCCTCGAGGTAGAGCTGCGCGCCGGCTGGGCAGACGGTGCAGTTGAGAGGCCCGGGTCCCTTGCACTCTGTGCATGTGCTGTCACAGCTCTCACACTTGGGGTTATCCTCCTTCAGACACAGAACACAAAGAACATGCCTTTCTTTTCAGCTCCCTTGGACCTCACCTGACAGGTCTGTGCTGTCACTCACTGTCTGGGTGGTCACGTCTGGACACCAGGGGTGTCAATTGTAAAATTGAGTAGGGAGTAGGAAAATTGATGTTTAGTTCCTACCTCCTAGGTTCTCAGTGATCTGCTTGTAGGGAGGGGGAATAAAGTGTTGTAGGAGCTTAGTTAGGGATGTGACCTAGCTAGAGAGCTATCTAAAATTCATTTGAACTGTAAGTTTTCTGGTCAGAATGTATTTTTGTTTTGCTAGACCCATACTGGCAGATTTGTGGTTCTTTGGCACTAATGCATTTAAAGTAGCCTTCAAGAACATATTCAAGAACATAATTAAAAGTAACTGAGATGTGAGAAACCAGACGAAATATTTGGGGGGATGAGAGGTGGGGAATGATGAGAGAATAAATTCCTTTTGCAGCATGGGAAGGAGCAGAAATAAGAAGTAAAGCTGGGTGACAAATTTCTAGCAAAGCAAATTCTTATTAGATTGCGTTGGTTCTGTTTAACAGAAATGTCTTAGATTCAGAAACTCTTCTCAAATTCCAGAGAGGCTTTTGGGAACCTCCATGTACAAAGACAACTGGAGCTTGTCACTGTCATATCCACTTCTCAGTAAGCTCTGAGGTCAGGTAATTCAGGGCTTCCAGTGTTTGCATTTCCTGGCCTACTGGGAAAAATTATCTGTTTTTCTGTCTTGGATCCAGGATCACATACTCAGTATGAGGATCTGGAAACACCAATAACCTTTCATCAGTCTTGATCTCTGCTTGCTGCAGAGGGCTGCTTGTTCTGAATCTAAGAGCTTGGAAAAGATGTGGGGTCATAGCAGTTGGTCTGGACAGTCAAAGCCCTTTCAAAAACTGTGGACCTCTGTGGTCTTCAGCTGTTAGGCTGTTTTTTCAGGTTCACAGTTATGCAGCAGTTCTGCTACAGGAAATTTCAGGCCAGAGACTTCATAGTATGCAGCATCCCAGGCCAGCTGGCTTGCCATGCTGCTATATTCATGAATCAACAACTCTGGGAGGTAGTTGGTATAGAAGCCTGAAGCAGGAGTGCCCAGACTTGTGGCACAGACTCAGACCTAGCTGTGGTCCTACTCTGCTCAACATACAGGTCTGTCAACTTCAGCCTCTCTTTTCACTAGAGATTTCTACTAGCATTGCTGTCAATCAGGAATGTGATGTGATTTCTTACAAACAAAGCAGCAGAAAACACCAGGGAAGTCTCAGTTATACTTGAAGAAAAGAAATGCCCTGTTACAAATGTAGCTGATTTTGTTCACATAGCTTTGGTATCATCTTTGCCAAAGTAGTGTCTTTGTATTTACTGGTAGAGAATTACTCTACAGTAGAGAGAGACCAAAAGAGAAACAATACTTCCCCTATCAACAGAAGAAAAAAGTAAGCATATTTTAAGACAAGAAGCCTTGAAAACTTAGGGAAGAACATTCTGTTTTTGTGTTGTGTTCAGAAGTTGAAGTTCAGCATGCTAATCACAGGAAACAATGCCTACAAATATTACCTCTTGTCCTGACACATCTTCGACTTTGTAGCTACCTACAAAACAGTCTGAGTTGCACATTCCACCTAACAAACTGTAGCTCCACACACAAGATGTGCAGCTGAATGCTTCCTTCCCTAGAAAGGAAAATAAACCAACAGTATTAGACCAGGAAATATTGTCATCTATCTTCATTTTAAAAATATTCTCACCACCACCACCACCAAAGAAAAGGGATACTTGTCATCTTCAAGAATCAGCAGTGGGGAGTACAGTTTGAAGAAGCCAGTATTAAAATGCTATTAAAGAGCTTAGACCTAGTGCTTGAAATGTATTTTTCTTTCGTGTTTTGATATTCACGAAAAGATGACTAGAATATAGTTTTACTAAGATGTAGTTTTACCGGGAAGCTCAGGTGCTCAGTAGGATCAATTAGATCAGTGTTCTAAAGTAAAGTTGTGGGAAACCTTAGCCAAATGTTCCTCGCAAAACCAGTAAGTATTTGGCCTACTAGTTAGCCTTTTTCAAACCACAATGAATCAAAGTACATTTATGTTTAAATAGCAAAATAATTTTTTTAGTTGTGTAGGAAAAAAGTTCTTCACTAGGTGCAAAGAGATCATCACATGCACTTTGTGTGTCTTCTGTGAGTCTTTTTTGAAAGCAGATGCTGCCTGTAATGTTTCTGTGAAACATTGAAGTGAATGTTTTTTCATATGTTAAGATTCACGTATTAAAATGCATCTGTCCAGTTCCCTGCAACTTTTTCTGCCACTGTCTGAAAGGAAGAAAATGTAAATGCTAGTACTTCTTGTCAGCAGAAGCTAAACAGGTGAAGTTAGCAACCTTCCATGACCCAGCAAATTTACTATGTGTGTTTGTTTTGATTTGTTTTCCTGACCAATGCAGGGTTTACCTACATGGTCTTGAGAAACAAGAGACACCGTATTACTTTTTTGCCTGTATCTCAGCAATGCAGATACATTTCAGAACATCTAATATTTGTTGTTTAGAATCATAAGCTTGTTTTTTTTTATCTTAGTGTCTCTTTAATTACAACAGAAATTCTCTTCTGTAACATTTATCATGAATAAAGTAAAAATCAATGACTGAAAGTAGGTCTGGAAATTAAAATGACACTATTTTTGTCCCAAGTCTGAGCCAAACTATTTCTGTTATTTGTTACAATGTTGTTATGCAGTTACGCTTTGATAGTTCTTGAAGATGGCTTCAGTCTTGGAGTGATTTCCACAATTTTAAGTATTGCTATGTTGCAATTAGCCATCTGTGCTATCCAATTGATCCACTATCCAAAACTATTTTGATATGTTGCAGTATGGTGTAGTCTGAGCTGGAGAGTGGCACATGCTAGCTGTCATCAGATAACACTCATGTACAGTAGTACAACAAATGGGTCCAACGAGATTAATGCTGCCCTGTCCTGAATCTGATGCAGTATAATTTAGGGAAGAGACTGAATGTGTAAGTGTGTCACAGAGCAAAACAGATGGTCTCCCAAAGTAAAGTTTGAAAAATACTTAACCATATTAAAAACAGCAGACATCACACTGCTTTTTTTTTCCACCCTAAAGATATTCTTTATGGCCTTATTCTTATTTTAAGTGTTGCAAGCTTTTGATTTTTTTTCTCTTTCCTTTACAGTCTGTAAAGGTCTGTGGTTAGATTTAAATTACTTGGCTTTCACAGAGTAACACATAGCAGGTTAACTCAAAGAGTGAGATATTATTCAGTGTTTGTGCAAGAAACAGGGAGGGCCTAGCTCGGTATGCAACAGAGCCTTTTTATTTTGAAGTGGATGAGCATCTTTGAGAGACGCCTGGCTGACTTAATACTTAATTACTGCTGTTGGTTTGTTTCCCGTTGCTGGGGACTCAGTCCCAGCCCTCCCGTTGTGTGTCTGCTTTCAGACTTGCACTCTGTGCGTGCAGGCAGCCCTGTGGGGAGCTTGGTCGGATTCATATCCTTGCTTTGATCTCGGTCAATCAATACTTTAAAGGTAATGTGGCAGCATGGAATCTCCAACAAAGTGAGTGACCCTGGGGTCTGGGGGAAGCTGGCAGCTTCTGTAGAGGGCTTGCCACCCTCTGCAGCTACTGAGATCATTGATGTGTTGGTAGGACTATGCATGGCATGCCTCTGCATGACATGTTTCCAAATCTTGGAGCAGAAGGAGAAAAAGAAAAGGGATGGCAGGTGCCTTGACAATCCTTGACAGTGGTTTTGATAATCCCTTTTTTGTCAAAGCAGAATTTTTTTTTTTTACCTTCACAAGTTCGACAGAATGGGTGGCATCTTTCACAGACATTGTCAACCTTGTTTTCATAGTAATATTCAGGACAAGAGCTAACACATTGGTTCTTGGAGCGCAACAGGTAGAAATATGTATCACAGTAAAGGCAGTCTGTCTGTTGAGGCCCCATACACTCCTTACAGCCCTTGTGGCATCGCTCACATGATCCAGTGGAGTTTTGTGCAAAATATCTGAAACAGATCAGACAGATCAACTCAACAAACAGGCTTAGCCAGACGATACCAACAGAGGATCAGTTGGTTCACTGAAGCTATGCAGTCAAAGGGAAAAGAGGAATAGCTGCACTGTGGCTGTGTTGAGATGGTCATTACAGACTTCAAATGTAGTGGCATAATAACTGAATTTAATGATTGTACTTACCGCAGAACAAAATGGACCTGAGCCACAAATCATAACTCCATGTTCTAGGTTTGAATTTTTGTGACATAGCCACAAGAGCTCGAAGTATTCACATTTTATATTTAAATGAATTCATATTAATGAAGTTACTACCTAGAATTTTGAGTCCTCAGTTAAAAGATGTTTTAATCATTGTTTTTATTATGATCTTTTAAGTATTTACTTAATGCAAAAGTAATCTCATCCAGGTTAAGTGGAGCCTGCAAGCATGCCTGAAGCAAGTTGCACTTACTCTTCTCAAGCTGACTTGAGGGGATAATTTAGCGTATTTATTCTGCTTCACACTGTTCTGTATAACCTCAGAGTATCCTCAGAGTGTGAGAATGCCCACATCAGATCATGCTGTTCCCAATTTAGTAACAAATTTTCTAGTTTTAAGCTGTGAGGGGATGCTTTCTACCACCTCTATACTGGAATAACATAAGAAATTTTCACCCAGAAATGTAATTCAGTTCTGTGTGACTCTAAAATAGAATAGGGCAGAATGATCTAATTTCTCCAAGTACTGTATGTGATGTAGCTCTTAGCTAAAGATTTAGGACCTTACCCTGATGGACATTGGTTTACACATCCTTTTCCTTGTCTGTACCAGCCTGGTTTGCAGGAAAGGCACTGTGAGCTGTGCTTTCCATTGCAGGTAGCACAGGCACTGTGGCATGGGGAACACCATCCCTCGTCACTGTCAGCATAATATCCATCTGGGCACGTTTCAACACAGGTTGTATCTGCACAAACAGCAATGCAAAATATCAGGTAATATTCAACATCAACATTTGCTGTTATGAATTAACTTACAGCTCTGCTAGAGCAAACTCTCTAGCAGGACATGCTGTTAGCACTTATATGAGAGCAAAAAAAAAGGGGACATTGGGACATTGTAACATTTGTTTGTTCTTCTAAACCTTGTCAGTTCATCCTCATTTCTGTGCTTCGTGTAAATTAGCAGGCTCTTCAGAACAGAAAATTACTTATCTTTAGGCAAGATAAATGCATAATCATAATAATGAACAGCTGTGATTTTGTTCAGAATATGAAAAAGGAGAAATAATAATGAAGAAACTTGCTATTGGCATAACCTTTTTTTTTCAAAAAAAAATTTTTTTTTTCACTCTTAAGTGTCAGACTAATTGAATTCTGTGTATATGATTAATCTGATGGTAACTCTGAGATTTAATGACATTTGTTCATTGGTTTTTACACCTGTGTGTAACTGCTGCTTTGTGTTATGGGAATAAATGCCTCCAATACTGCCAAATGTACCAGGCACATCTCATTGTTTCACTGAGATACCAGAGCATCATTAGCAGGATAGAAATCTGGGATGAGAAGTTAGGGCTGATTCAAACAAATGCAAGTGCACTATGCTAAGAGAGATGTGATTACTCATTGTCTAACTTCTCTTCATAATTTTGCTGCTTAGGTTATAAGTGGGCAAAGACACGCTTTTCTTTCTTCCTTTTCTTTCTTTCCTTCCTTCCTTCCTTCCTTCCTTCCTTCCTTCCTTCCTTCCTTCCTTCCTTCCTTCCTTCCTTCCTTCCTTCCTTCCTTCCTTCCTTCCTTCCTTCCTTCCTTCCTTCCTTCCTTCCTTCCTTCCTTCCTTCCTTCCTTCTTTCCTTTTCCTTCTTTCTTTCCTTCTTTCTTTCTTTTTCTTCTTCCTTCCTTCCTTCCTTCCTTCCTTCCTTCCTTCCTTCCTTCCTTCCTTCCTTCCTTCCTTCCTTCCTGTCTTTCTGTCTTTCATCTTTGTACACTCTATATTGTTTATTTACATATTTCCATTGTAATTGTAATTACAATGGAACTATTGATAACTATATTTATCAATAGTAATCATATAAAACTGCTGAGTGTGTACGTATGAAAACAGGTCTGACACAAGACCTCAGAAATTTAAGAATGCAAAATCTGCATCAGATTAGACTCAAACAGCTTAGAGTCATCTTCACTTCAAGCTTTCTTTAGATTTTTCCTGCATGAAATATCATTTTGATTTTTTTTTTCTTTTTTAAATATGCAAAGAAGTGAAGTTTAAATTCTGGTATCTTATGCTTTTTACCAATTTGTTCCTGAAACAATACAGTCTTTTCCCCCAAACTCAGAAAAGGAAAGTAGTTTTGTATCTCAGCCATCCACTAGAGACTGTTCTAGTGATCCAGGGACAAATTTTTATCAGTTCTGTTTAATTATTTCTTTGCTCAGCAGGTATCTGCAGGGATTAAACAAGCCAACATGAAAATTGTTAGCTTACAAAAAAAAAAAAAAAAAAAAAAAAAAGTTATAAATTTGTTCCTCTAGACTTTTTAATTCCATTCTAGGAAGCAAGAGTGACAGTAAATATGGAGTGAATAAAAAAAAAAGTTCTGTTGAACCACGGGCTTTGCTGCTACTTAGACTTCTTTGGCCCCGGTGAGTGGCAGATACCAGAATGATAATTTTTCCCAGTCTCTTGAAGAGTTTCCAGGTAGCCCTGCAAAAAGTAGTTGTCACTGCACAGGTCATCTACTTGTCAAGTCAACTTTGAAATGTGTAGATTGTCTGAAGCCGTCCTACATATTTAATGAATGTGATGGAAACTTGATTATTTCATGTTCTTCATGTAGAATGAAGTCTAGAAGGAGGATCAAGACACTTACTGAGAAGGTAGCGGTTATTTGCACAGCCAAGACACTGGTGTTCAGTTGGTCCTGAGCAACGAAAGCATTTCTTATGACAAAGCTTGCAGGTCTGAGTTTTCTGGTCATAGTATTCAGTATGAGAACAGTATCCAGGTGCCACACAGTGCCCGTTGTGGCTCAGGATCAGGCCATTTCTGCAAGTAAGGCAGGCAGCAGAAGACGAACAAGTCTGGCATGTCCTATTGCATGCTGGAAGGAACAAACAGTAGGAAAGTCATCATTTCTTGTTACATTTTCAAATTATTATTTCAACTTCAAGTTTGCAAGGAACATCCTTCATCTGAGGGTGAGAGGCTGAGGGAAATTAAGAGAAACATCTGTTCCTATATAGTCAAACCATTTATCATTTTCAGACTTATGCAGACAGTTCCTCAGGTTTCCTTTTGCGTTGGCACTGCTTTTGCTGAACAGTGATTTGCAACATACTGCCTCCTACTATACTCAGTGTTTTACCAGAATAGTTGATTAGTTGCTAGTAACATTGAACACATCTGGCTTTGATATCTCTGTCTCTGGATTTTATCTTATTTTTACTTTATCTTTTTTGCTGATTTTCTAAGCTGTTTTTTTTTTTTTTTTTTTTTTTTTTTTCCCCTGCCGTGCTATTCTCTCAATTTTCAGGACACTGACAGCCATAGCCATCACTCTCAGGTCCTGTAGGAATCTTTAGCCAGTTTACTTGTATCTCAGTGCCATTCTGGAGAAAACAACAGCTACCAACCTTGACAATCTTCTGTCTCTTTTTCATAATAAGTCCCTTCGGGACAGGCCTGAAAACACATGCCACCGTAGAGGACAAAGTAACTGCTGGCACACTCAGTACAGTCATCTGCGTCTGGTCCATCACAATCCTTGCAGTCTTTATGGCAGGGAAAGCAGTGTTTGTCTTCAGCATAGAATTGGGAAGGGCAGTCCTCCACACACTTCCCTTCATGCAGGAGGAACTCATCCATGCATTCTACAGAGAACAACAAACATCAGGTAAGAAAAAGGGCAGCTAATTCTGACTTCAGTAGGTGAAAGAGTGAAGAAATCCTAGGAAACCCCAAACCCTGCAGTGCATGTCACAACAGGAGATAAGTGGACAGTTCGGGAAGGTAGTTCTTTCTCTTCTAACTCTTCCTCTCCAACTAGATATGCTTCATTAGAGAAGTTCATTCTTCACCATGAATAGTCATTTGTAAAAATGACAAAGAGATTTAATGTTCAACCAAACTGGGAAAGAAACATTCTTATTTCACTGTGGTGTATGTATGTATGTAAGTAGGCACAGATACACTAAATCAGCATCAAAAAAATATAAATCTCTGTCAGACAACAGGAACAAGGAAAGCAATGTGAAACAACTTTATTTTCTTTCCCTTTTTTTTTCTTCTTCTTACAGATAACTTTGTTGGGTCTGTGTTTCTATCAGTCTGCTTCTAGACAGATCTAGATAGATTTAAGCCAAGTCACAAACAGTTGTTTGTAATACCTTTGCACATTTCACTGTGAATGCAGTCCTGGCACATTTCGGGACAGTGTTTGCAGATTCCATCAGAGGCAAAATGTCTCTCTGAACAGGTTGGTTTACATTCCCACTGCTCCAGAAGCAAAGGACTTTCACAGGACTGACACTTCATGGCATTTCCCACGCATGTCTTACAGGATTCACTGCATTTCTTGCAAGTCCCAGAATCATTAAAGTATCCCCTATTGAGTGAAAACAATCACAAAACAAAGTGTTGGTCAGTGTACATTTATCAAACAGTCCAGGCTGTAATAATCGTAAGCATATGTGAGACTATGTGACATTCCCGGCACACTCAATTCAGTGGATCAAACAGGTTTCTCAAGCCAGTTGCCTGTTCTCTACTTGATTACATCCCTATGACTGCAAGCAGAAAACATGCATGTTAGTACCATGAAGGGAGGCCTTCCCTTCATTTTGTACCTACTCTAAGGGATGCTGGACTTCCTTTCCCACTGTTTTCTTGGTTTGCCCCAAGAAAAAACAAACAAACTGTTAAGACCAAAATATTAGAAGATACAGTAAGAAACAAGTTTGTGCTTTTAGGTGATTGCTAATCCATATATATACAGACATTGATTAAAAATACAGAAGTTGACTTAGAATGTAGAACATGTATTTCACATTAATAACCCTGGCTGGGGCAGGAGAAGTGGGGAAGAAAGTCCTCTCCTTTCCAGAGGTGACTTGTGACTTTTCCAAAAATGGGCTGGGGAGATATGTTAGGAGAAAGGCTAGAGAAAAAATAGAAGAGCTGTTCCTGCCATCTATTCTTATCTTACCTCATTTTTACTCCTGACCTTTGTCATAATTCTGCAACTATTTCTCAGCCTTTTCTCTTGTTCCAGTCTCAAGTACACTTCTAGCTCAGTCTTTCAACATCCTCTGTCAGAAATTATCAGTGCAACAAGTCAACCCTTTCCATCACTCACAATACGCTCAAGGTTCCAAAGAAACACTAAAAAAAATCCTTCCTTAGTACTCTGCCTCAGTGGAGAGTAATTAAGAAGAACTTTGTCAGAGGCTGAAATCAGAGTTTAAGTCTAGCAAACTTTGCTGAATGATGCCTGGAAAGACATTATTTATAGCCTGGAATTTGGAAAAAAATGAGGGTAATAGCAACTGAAAAGGGTGATGATGTATGAAAAGGTTTAATTGTGTTATACTAAAACTGTGCAGGATAAAAGTAGCTAATGAATGCTGAAAACAAACATATTGTCACCAAAATATTACTTTGATTTTTTGTCAGAGTTTTTGTTTTATATATATATTTTTTTTCTGGACTAGAGTAGATTTTAGTGTAGCTACTTTGCATTTGCCCTGAAGCATGGTGGTCGGAATCTGCTCCAGTGGCCCTTATTGACTTACTTGATAAAGTTAGCAGGAAAGTACTGCCAAAGAATTTGTTTTGGTCATAAGAAAAGCAGAAGCTGGACATTTTTCTTAAGAGAAAGATTAACCAAACAGGATCTTCATACTGCATAGCACCGTTTTTATGTATATATTTAGGTGTGACGAATGCTGACAATGAAAGCAGAGACAACAGGAGAACCTGATACAGTCAACTGCCTGTTCCAAGACATTGCAATCAAATGGAAATCTTTCTGAATTTAATTTGTTAGAGGAAAAGCAAGGGATGTAAGCCAAGGAGAGACATCCCTCACTAGGCACTATATTTCCATATCAGCACTCTGAGACATCCACCCTGTGGGTTCACACCAATACTCTGAGAAAAGGTTAGGAGAAGAACTGGAGGCTTACTGCCAGTCACCCCAAAGTATAGCTGAAAGCACTGTGGCATTACTGAAGTCAGTGGGACCATCTGTAACAGCATTTCCTGTATAGTTTTCCTTCCACTTCTTTTTTCACTTCTCCTCTGAACCATAGAGAATGCTGTTTACTCAGGCAAGCTGAAAATGACTTTTACCTTGTGGCAGTCTCTCGTAGGTAAGGTTACATTAAGCTCTACCTTGAAAGCTTAAGGTAGATGGATCTAAGCTATGACAAGAAGCAGCACAGTGAGGAAATAAGGAGCAGTCGTGACAGGAGCTACTTACTCAGGGCATTCCTGTAAGCATCTGCCTTTGTGGAGAAAGAAGGGCTGGTCTTGTTCACCCTGACACTTCTGGCAGTGCCAGAGGTTGGAGCACACCTCACAATTGTCCATGCACATCTCACACTTTCCACTTTCAACATTGGCAAAAGTTTGTTGAGGGCACTGAGAGACACACGTGTCATGGATAAGAAAATTTCCTGACAAAAGAGCAACCCAGGTGGGGAAAAGTACCAGTTAGAACTATACCCAGAAATTCCTATCTTGGACGGCTATAAAAAATACTTTAATCTTCCTGTAAATTTGAGTTTTTGGTGTCTAAAAAGATGAATAAAACATTCTCTAAGTCATTTCCCAAAGTATTTTGCTCATCCTTCACTAAAATTTAAGGTTAGGAAGAATCATCAGGATTATCTAGTATCTTCCTGAATAAATCCCTGTTCAGTAATTCCTGCATCATGTCTACAACATGAAAAAAAGAGAATAGGTTCAACTTCTACTTCATTTTTTTTTTTTTTCTCTCTCTTTTTTTTTTTTTTTCCCTTATTTCTAAAGGCATGTGCTTGTTTCCTAGCTTCAGCTTTCCTTAACTTCAGCTGCTGATTATCTGATTACCTAAGCTGCCAATCAATGAATGACAATGAATGAAAATATTCCCTTGAATTGTGTAAGACACAAAATATTTTAACCTTTTGCAAAACCCAAAGAAGAGGAAGTCTCTTACCTTCTGGACATGAAGTACACACTTTAGCAGATTTGCCACAGGTCCTGCATGAAGGATCACAAGATTGTAACTGTTTATTTTCATCTGGAATAAAAAGAATACAAGTTCTGTTTTTGACAGTCTTACAACATTTTTTGTTGTTTCTGTTGTTGTTCAACAGGGAGGGAATCCTCACCTTTGAAGGGCTGTTTCCTATGACTTTTCCTAAGCCAAAATTACAATGTATGTTTGAGTTTTTGGAATTCTCTAACTTGGACAAATTGATGATTGTATTCAGCTCCACACTCTTAAACAATAAAATAGGAATTGTAATAGAGTAAAACATAAATATTATTTTGAGATTCATTAAAACGCTGTTCTGAACTACTCACAGGAAACGAGGACAACACTTTAGCTTAACGTTACTAGTTTCAGTGTAGTGATCCAAAATCAGTTTCTGATCTGTAGTCCAAAAAGACTATGAGCAGGAAGAGGAGGAAAGTATGTAAATTTTGGGGACTTGTAGCAATGTATTTTCATGGAGACTTTCTACTAGCTGGTTGCCAAACACCCTCACTTTGTATCTAAAGGAGAAAACTCGGAGAAGGAAAAGGAGCAATATCAATATTTGGAAAGATGATTGGTAAAATTATTCTGCCCAGTGCTATTGCCTCCTATTTCCCTCTAAAAGAAAGACTCTGGCTGTGTGTCTAATTGAATTTTTATGCCTCTGGGAAGCTAAGACCTTGGTTATGCTTTGAATATACTTTATTCAATGCCAAGGAGATTTGAGGACTGTACTAAATACACAGAAATTTTGTTGTTTGTCTCACTGTGCAATTCTGTGCTTTGATCCAAGCAGACATAACAATGGTATAATGAAAGTTTGATGAAAAATTAATAGTGGGCCAGTGGACACAAGACAGTAACCTTTTAATTTTGCTGGAAACCAAAAATAATAAAAAGAGCAGACTGAGCTTAGCATCTCAGCACACCCAGTTCATCCTGCCAATTAAATACATGTGATTTCTATAAGTTGATGGGCTGGTTGACAGTGTCTCTTAAAAGTGTATAAGATATCACTCACTTTTTTTTTTTTTTTATTCTGACTGTCACAACAAAATAAGTTTAAATGCTGAAATTTTGAATGAAATTCATAAAAGCAAATGCTTTGGTTAAAAGGAAGAGAGAGGAGAAATGGAGTCATATGTAGATCTCTTTCCTACTAGTGGAAACACTGAACATTTTACTCAGCAGAGAGTCACTTGATAGAAAAGTGGGTATGTGCACACACAACATGGCACAAAACAGAAGGAGAAACAGTAATAAGAATAGTAATGATAATTGTTGTTATTGAAAACTGCACTGCTAAATGAGCAGAGCAATGGCTATCTCCATGAAAGAGACTATTCCCTAGTTTCCTTGAGCTTTTTCCTCAATTACTGAAAAAATCATTACCAAGTGTCCTTCTTCATGTCATCAGTAAGAATATAAGCAATATTCTGAGAAAGCAACATGTTTGGTCTAAATTTTACCGAATTGAGCAGTACTTAGGCTTTCTATTCCCCTATTATGAATGCCTTTGAAACCTTTGCCCTTTTTCTTCTCTTGCAAGAGGATTCCTACTGACCTGTATGTCCTAAGTTTTTTATTTTCAGAGACTTTTGGCAATCTTTGAAACCAAACATTGCTTAATTGATGATATATTGAACAGGCTTGTAGTTTTTAGTTGATGTCTTTCAGTTTACCTCTAAAACTGTGGCTGACCCTCTGTTCCTGATGCCTGCCAGCAGTTCTATATCATATGCTGCTCTATCAGTCACTTTGATAAACCTTCAAGATTTTTCTGCTGAAATTGTCAATGACATTTTCTAAATATGTAGCAAATACAAATTTTAATTTCCCTCCTCAACAGCTTTACATCCAGCTACCTTACTAAGGCTTATGTTTTATTCCTTTGAAAATCCCTGCTGGGCAGTTTTAAGTGCTGTAATTTAGTACCAGTTATGTGCAGGAAGAAGCAAGCCAGAAATATCACCTAAGTATGAGTTGCCAATGAAAAAGGACCTTGATCCTGGCAAGAGATTTTTGTAATATAGAAAATAAATAGCAGTAAGATAAAGTCAAGCAGACAACTTGTTAACTACCACTAAAGAAACTTTAAGCTAGCTCATTGTTTCACAACATTTCACTCCTTACAATTAAAAATAAAGATTTTTTTTCAGTGAAGTACCTCTTATTTCCATTTAACATTTCCCTCTTTGGCAGTATTTGCTGCTTTCTGCAGTATGTGCTAGTCTCCACCAGAGGGGAACGTACACAAGCAGTTGTGCTTCTGACCTTTTGCCGGGGAGACAGGCTTTAAAAGCTTTTCGGCGAAATGTAAGTGCTTAAATGACACAGCTGGGCGACTGGTAGAATATGAACATTTTAAAATTAATTGATCTACCTTTTACGAAATTTACTATTATTATTATTATTGTTATTGTTATTATTAATGCATTTATTATTCTGGACAGTTAAAATTAGTTTTTCCTGTGACAGTGTTCTTACTGGCTCTTACTGGCTGGAAATAGGATTTCATTTATTGAATAAATGAATAAATAAGAAGAAAATATTAAATATATTTTTTCCTGCATAGTAAATATTCCAAAACATTTGTATTTTGCTACAGAAACCTGTGTCCACTACTTCCAAGAACAAGATTTACCAAGAACACCCTTGCAAAGCTGTCAAGAAAATTGGTCACACAAAATATATTTGCTTGGTCTTTGCACTGGTGATAAACGAAAGATTCAACTGGCATTTTTAGGCTTAAAAAAGTCTTCCACTTATTGGTGAAAAATTTGCTCAGCATGGTATGACAATTGAAATTGCCTAATGAAGCAAGAAAACTAATTAAATAACTACTGGCCTGGCAAAATTGCCTCCCTTCAAAGAAAGAGTTTGGTGGCTACCAGAAAGAATTGCCAGCTCAGGGACTTCAGCCATCCGCTCTGACCTGTCACTGTTCCTTACACATGACAAATAAAAGTCTCAGAGAAGGACAAACAAAATTCACAGCTCACTGTGAGCTGCTTGACCTTCCCTCTCCAGCCCCTCAAAGCTACCATTATGTATTTGGGAATCTTAGAAGCTTTCCTTTAACTTCTTTTCAGTCTGTAGATCTTATGATTGGTTGCAAATGAAACTTCCAAATGTAGAAGTTGTCTGTCTGTGATGTAGAATTGCAAACAACCCAAACTCTAAAAATGTGATGTAGACTATGAAAAAACATCGTATTGTGTTATTATACTATTGCACATTTTTTTATTAGCGGCGCAAATACATGACATTTTCAGATCTACCAAGCTAGTTTTATCCTTATGTTTACTGTCTTCCCTGGGTTTTTCAAACTAAAATGCCTTCCATTTAGTGTTATTCAGGCCAGAATCTGACTCAATGTCACATTGATTCTTGTTCTTTTGTCAGAATGAGTAACAACTTTGACATATATCCAGCTCAATCTCCCTTATTCCTTTATGGAAACTGAGAAACTGAATCTTACTGTGCCGCTACTTGAGCTACCATTTACTGCAGCTCAGCAGCTACCACAGCGCTATGCCCATTCTGTCTAGTCAAGGGCTTATCAAACTGAAGACTGATATATATATTTTTTTCTGTTTTTTTGTCCTGGTTTGGTTGGGATAGAGCTAATGAGCTTTCCCTTTCCTTTTCCTTTTCCCTTTCCTTTTCCCTTTCCCTTTCCCTTTCCCTTTCCCTTTCCCTTTCCCTTTCCCTTTCCCTTTCCCTTTCCCTTTCCCTTTCCCTTTCCCTTTCCCTTTCCCTTTCCCTTTCCCTTTCCCTTTCCCTTTCCCTTTCCCTTTCCCTTTCCCTTTCCCTTTCCCTTGTCCCTATTTCATTTATTTTTATTTTTATTTTTATTTTTATTTTTATTTTTATTTTTATTTTTATTTTTATTTTTATTTTTATTTTTATTATTTTTATTTTTATTTTTATTTTTATTTTTATTTTTATTTTTATTTTTATTTTTATTTTTGTCTTTCTTATTAAACTGTCCTTATCCCAACTTATGAGTTTTCTGCTTTCTGATTTTCTCTCTCACCCAGCTGTGGGTGAGTGAGCCAGTGGCTCTGTTGTGCTCAGCTGCCTACTGGCAATAAACTGTAATAGTTTTCTTTTCTCATTTGAGCTTGTAAACGGGACATGAAAGACACAATGGCAGTTTCTTGAAAACTAGTGCCGTAAGATGTTAACTGTGATCTCCAAACTGAATTAATGAAAAAAATGAGTGAAATTCTAGCTCCATTAAATACAATGTCACCATTTTCCCCCTTCTTTTTACTGAAGTGGTTTTACTTTGAACTGTATCCCAGAATTGTTTGATTTGATTTTAAAGAAAGATTAAATGAGTTCTCAAAAATATTCAGGGTGAAAAACTTAGGTCTGTATGGAAAGAAGTGGTTGTTTTGGAGAATTGAAGGCTTATTTAAAAGAAAACAAAACAAAGAAACATCAACACAAAAAGCCCTCCAAAACCTCAAGACCAGAGGTCAAACCAGAGAAGTGGACATATCTAAAGAGTCATGGCTTTAAATATAATGGCATTTGAAACAGCTTATAGTCCATCCTTTAATCTGTTTAGAGCCACAACTGCATTTTAAGGGTTCTTGCTAGGATAGATTCATCCTCTCTGTTCTTGTTCTTCTCCCATCTTGTTCTCTCTAACCACTCTTTATGGACAACGTACTTAATGACAGGTAGTGCAAGCAGTAAATGTTCATATGGATGAAGTTTTTTTTTTTTTTTTCTTCTCCATTTTAGATCTTATATATTCATGCTCTTCTCTGAATAAATGAGGGACCTAAAAGCTTATATTTTTAAGTTGCTATCAATGTAGCTACTTGTGCACATTTGTATTTGAAATGCTTTTATCTTCTAGTTAAAAAAAGATATTGAGTTCTACAAGGAGAGTATTTTTGCAGTGTAGAACCATGGCACAGTTGCTGCAGTGAGGAATGCAGAAGGAAATGTGCATGCATATTCCTTTTAGAATGTGACCTGTCTGACTTTTATACTGTGTAGTGTGATGTGATTTGAATATGATCCAGCTGAGATGCTACCTAGTTTGTTAGATTTTATTCTGCACGTGGCACTGGCCTTGAAACACTGATACAGTCAAGAATAAAAAGACAAAAAAAAAAAGTTACATATATCCAAAAGGTAATTAAAATTACATAGACATGATAAAACATAATGAAAAAAATACACTTATGCAATAAAATACTAGCCCTATCCCATTTCAAAGGCTTGTGTGAACTGTAAATTTAAGGAAACTATGGGAGTGCTGAGAAGTAAATCACAAGCTGCAATAAACATTAATTCACAATCTAGTTATCTTGTAACAACCATAGCACTATTTTACAAAAAAATAGCTAGAATACGAAATCGGCATGCCTAAGAATGTATAGGATAGTCAGTCATTTTTTCTTTCCTCCAGCAACCTTAAATTTCAGATTTGGATGATGCTTACAAAGGTCTTCTAACTCTTCCCATGGTATTCTAATTCTACACTCCAAATGTTATAACATTTTCTCATTTGTAAGACTATGACCCCTTCTCTTCTGTTTCTGATTTCTCTAGTATCTTCTACCCACCCCACTTCATTTTTTTCCTTACCCATTCTGAGACCCTTGTATGTATATCTGCATATCTGGATTAAGGTCAGAGAACCTTAATAATCCTTTTGAAGCCTGAATTACTGTTTTCTTTCAACCGGAACTCTTCTAGCATGCTGCATTTTTACAGTTTTGTTTTACTCTATATTTAGGAAAAAGAAAATATGCAAGATTGATGCAGTTGGTCAATGGCTGCTTGTGGGAGGTTGCTCTCATTATTGGGGGTGGTATGTAATAGTAAACAGAACCAGCTGCTATTTAACTGCATAATTTACTACAGCACATATTATCTGCATGTAAAGAAGTACATATTCCATTTCGTGTTTGCATCAGAAACAGATCTCATTCCACACCCATTTTTTTCATTTTGTACTTTTTAGAAATATGTGGTAGACTAAACCATGTAACCAAGGAATGAATGATTTTTTAGGAAGCAGTATTTACAGTGAACAGGCAAAATGAAGACCTGACTGTAATTTGCAAAACATCTAATCCAGTTGAAAGGGTGTGTGTGTTCACTTGGTGAATCAACTTACACTACTGTGTCTCCTGGTTTCCGAAGTCATTTCATCATCTGGTACAAGAGATAAAATACAGATGTTTCATGCTACAAACACAGAGCTTGATATCTTTTTTATTTTTTATTTTATTTTTATTTTTATTTTTTTATTGGCTTGCCCGGTCTTTTTAAAAGCCTATATACCAGACAAGGTCTGTTTGGATATGACTTATTAATGAGTCCTGATATGAATCAAACTGAATCAAAATGAGTCCTCAATGAGTCCTGATATGAATCAAACTGTTTGCCCAGCAGAATATGCCCTCAAAGTTGATATCATTTTAGTAAGTTGTTTTTTATAGAACATTTTGGATTTTTGTGTATGCTTAAAAATATTCATAAGACTGGTCTATCATTTATCCTTGCATTAAAAAGAAATATAAGTGAAAGCTTCAACTGAGAAAAAAAGTAAAAAAGTGTTTTATATCCACAAAAGTTTAATCCTCCCTTAGATTGGAACAGTTTCTCAAATTGCAAAGAAAGTCAGACTCTGTGTTGGTTTCACCATGGCAGGCTCCGTTGTGCAGCCCTTGAAATTATGTTCACCAGAGAAACAAATAAAAACTATAGCTGTTGTTTCCCAAAACTCCCTTTGTTACATATGGTAAGTCAACACAATCACTAAAACCACAATGGAGCCCACTGAATCCATGTGGCTGGAAAAGCCAAAGGAAAATGGCTTTATTGTTTGTAAACACAGTTCAAGGTCTAATGCCTCAGCTTTCTGTTGTAATATTTCTGAAGAAAATGAGTCAATAGAAGACTAACATGGTAAAAGCTGACGTAAACTACTGGATTTGGAAATTTTGGCTGTCTTCCTAGCTGTGTCATCTTCCTGCATTGTCTGGAGTAGGGTATATACTACTATATCGTAAGGATGAGTTTGGTGTGATTTTATCCTCTCACCCATGACAGGGGGCGAGGTTTTTATTTCATACTTGTTCCCCCACATGCAGCTCAATCCCTCAAAGTGGGATTAGTCCTCAAAGGACTAATAATTGTTGGGTCTGTATTACTTAATTAGAACAACTTATTAGGCCACCGAAGCTCAGAGGCAGCTGTGCCATGCTGCTGCATTGATGTAAATGTGTCAAAGATACTGAGCACCTAGTGGAAAATATATATTGATAAATAAGAAGAGAAGATGAGAACCAAAACCCAAATCACTGCCACAGTCTTGCCCACAGCAGACTGGTGAACAAGCATAGAAGTATTTTAATATCACCTGAAAAACACAAAAGTTTCATGGAACATGCCCATGCTCATGACAGGCTTCCCTTTGAAACTAAATTTGACAACAGATGACAATATTTTACTAAGAAAAATAACCCTGTAGACAATCAAAGTAGCTGTAAAACAAGCTAAAGAGTAAAAAAATAAATAAACTGGGATAAAATATTTGGGGATCTGTCCAGAGGAAGAAGTGAAAAACTTGGGAAGTTGCCACGATTTTGCATTCATGTGTAAATAAAAAAGAAATAAAAAAAATTCTTAGATCCCATAATCTCTATTGAAATATATAATGGAAAAGAGGAGGCCCTACAGAAATGTTTAAGATGGAGAGGACCTGTTGTCCCAGGAGCTTTTTCTGTATAGTTATGCCAGCCAGAACCTTCACTGACTGTCAGTTTTGAGGAGCACGGGTAGGTTTTCATCTTAGCTGATCTTGTACTGAAAATACTGTGGAACATTTCTAAACACGGCAGTAAAAGACAGTGGCTGCCTCAGGTACATCTTATTGGTTTTCAGAAAACTTTTGCCAATAAAGGAAGAGATTCTAACAGATACTGAAACTCTGTCAAGTTTTTGTTTGTTTGTTTGTTTGTTTTTGGTTTTGTTTTTTGGTTTGTTTTTCCCTTATAAAGTTATCCAGGCATTTTGAAACTTCATCTGAGTGTGAAATATAATGCAATTTCTAACTAGGAATCATCTTATTCAGGTGATAGGAATCTAACTAGGAATTACCAGGTACTACTGGTGTTAAATAAATGTATTTTGATCCTTCCTGATCCTTCTTTTTTGTTAAGGATCGTAAGTATGGATTTTCAAATATAGAAGACACAGCTGGAAATCTGGATTCACCTGATATCTGCCTCTTGAATGTATCAGCAAAAGAAATAAGTGAAAGTGTGATTTTCTAGCCAAAATGCCAATCATTTATTTATCAATCATATTGTTAGTTATTTGTATTTAGTTAGTCAGTCATATTGTTAATTAGCAAATTAAAATGACTTTTTTGAGAGAGATGATCCTAGAGTATCTGAGCAAGAAACTTCATAAACTGTTGATAAATGTAGTTATTCTGGGTGTAGCTTCAGTAAGACATTAACATTTTGACTTGAAGGGTACTACTATCTGGAAATTTTCCCTTTTGAGAAAAGGCTCAAGATATCATCAAGTTCAATGTCACTTTCTCAGCAATTGTATGCCATGGCTGCTGCCATGCTGTAGAGTCTACCTAAGAGAAGGTGAAAATACTCCAGCCAGGTTTCCTGGACTCCTGTCACCAACCACATCAGGGAACATGTGGCTTTGGATCAGTCATTAATGCTCAAGCCAGTACAGCTCAGAAAGAGATATATCTTGAGGTACAGAATGTCCCTAAGTAAGTTTTGCTTTAACTATTGGAGAGAAAATGAAATAATAGGCAAGATGGAGATTAAATGTTTCCACTGTACAGTAAAGCTGTGTAGAGACCTGCCATCAGCTGCTTGATCAAAAGAAAACAGCTGACAATGAATCACCTTATCTGATAGTGTTAGAAGTAGCTAGACCAATAGCTAGACCAAACCACAGATGTGTTCTTTCCATGACAGTTTCAGAGCATCTCAGATTGGGAAAATACCTATCTGGATGAAACACAATGAAATGCATGGAGGAAACCAACTTTTTATTAATATTTCTCCTTTCTAGATCTCTCTGGTCTTTTTCTAATGTGAAGAAATGTTGTTTTTGATGCAACATTTCTCCATAGATAAGCAATGACTAGAAATGGTCAATATATATATATTTTTTTCTTCCTCTCACTCTTTTTATTTTTTTTTTAAATTTTATTTTTATTATTATTTTATTTTTTTAACAATATATTAATTTTTAATTCAAGGCCATAGAGCTCTAAGGATAGCCATTCTTTGAAGTGTTTGAGTCAAATAAAGGCATAAGAATCAGAAGAAAAATTGTATTTGACAGAAAAATAAATCTGGAAGGGACCATAAGTAAGATAGTCTCTCACTCTACTCAATAACCACCCTATCAGATGTTTTTTATCTGTTCTTAAGGACCTGTAGTGATGGAAATTCCCAAATGTCCTCACAGAGTCCACTTTTACTCCATTATTCATTCCATTTGGAAGTCTCATTTTTTCCAAGGCCAATCTAATCTCATTTTGGCCATTTTAAGTCCTGTTTACTGCACATAAATAGACCTGATCTATTCCACTCTTCTTTATGGCTGTGTTCCTTTTGGCCTCCCCATTCAGTCCCAAGGGCCTCATTGGTCTGAGTTTCTAATTTTAAATATATATGCATATACACATATATATATACACATTATTTTTCTGTAGACTTCTGTTATTCCTCACTGTTTCCTGATATATTGACCCACTTCTTTCTTTAAACATTGTGCCCCAAACTGAACCTATTATTCCAGCTGATGCCTTATGACTGTAAAAAGTGAAAGGATTACGTTGGTGACTTTTTTCTTCTTTACAGTGATCAGACAAGTAGATATTGAAACTGTGGTGGAAATTTTACTCTCTGTTGGCGGGTATGGTGTACTACCATTTTAAGGTGTCACTTGCAAGCCTGTCAAGATTCAGTGTGGTGCACAAAGTTTCACTTAAAAATAATTAATTTACCTATCAAATTAGTTTTAATTTGCATGCTGGGTGATAAATTCACACATTAGCAAGGCCTCATTGGGTAACGTAACCCATTCAATTGTACTTTCTATAACTTATATAATAGGAATGACAAACACTGTACAATCATCTTTTCATTTAATGCTTTCGTAAGAAGAAATAGATGACTGCACTGGAATGCACTTGCAGATGCTTTAATAAAGGAAAATAATTTAAAAAATAGTACAAATCATCCTCATCAACAGCTTTTATTTTCAAAAGCATTTTCCTTCCAATTACATTATTTTATTTGAGAAGAAAATAGTAGTTTTCTCATTCTATAGACAAGCTAACTAAGAAAGAACTGATAATTTTGTGAAAGCATGGAAACAGCTAAAGTAGGACAAGAACTCATAACGCACTTTTACATTCTGTGTTCAGTCTCTTAGTGGTGCATGTCTATGTAGTACGAGGATTTAAAAGAAGGAATATTGCTGTTAAATATGCATTACACACACACATTTGATTCTTTCTAGTTTCCTTCAACTTACATTCACTAATGTGTAGAGAATCGATGGCCAGATAGTTGTTCTGAAACATAACCTATATGTCTCCCAGTATAGGAACTCACAGTTCCCTATCTTTTATAATTTTTATCTTTTTAAAATATTATATCTTTCAAACTCTTTCCTATCCAGATAAAATAACTCCCCGTATTTTAGATAAGGAACACAGAAATTATAATAAAATGTTATGCACTTTGCAAGGAGATAAATTTCAGTCTGTGATCAAAGCAATGTTTTTAGTCAGTACATTTGATGTACTGATGAAAGTGTATTTTCACTGAGACTGCATGATCTTTCTAAAGTTCTTAGTAGTCTTCAGAGAAACAGAAAAGATTAAGGGGTCTCTTGCCACTTACCATCCCAGAATTTCCCAGTGGGTTGATAATTTCTTGGATTCAGGCACTCTCCATTAGACAGCTGGAAATCTTTTTTGCACCCAGTGCAGTTCTTGTAGCTATACCCAACACAGGTTTTGCAGCTCCTATGGCAAGGTTCACATTCTCTAAACATGTCATCATTGAAGAAGCCTTCTCCACACTCAGTCACACATATGTCACCTGCAACAGAAACAGAATCTAACATCATGGTGTCAACTGCTAAACATGACAAGAAGATACCTCACCAGTAGACCTCTCTGTCTTCAACAAGGAAGTTTAGGACAAACAAATAATATATAAGAATTTATGAAACTTTTTTTAGATATCAAAACAACATTTTTAATGTGAACCCTGAATTCAGCTCAGCTGCATACACAATACTCATAAACTCTTCTAACCAATCTGCACTGAAATTGGTATCTCAGGTAGGTTTTCATCCATATCTTATATCCTGTAAATACATATCTTATGGGAGTCCAAGTTCTTGAATAAAGTTCTCTGGTTAAATCCCAGTTTTTATATTGGCCCTCTATAAAACCCAAGTCCAGAATTCCAGAATTCAGGTTTGGCTGAATCTCCAATTGCTGGTGAATATAAAGCTAAACTCAGGCAAGCCTGATTCAGCTTAAACATCTGTATACTGTAGCAAAGCCCCCTAGACGTTGTTATACTGTTTTTTTTTTGTTTTTTTTTTTTTTTTTTTTTGTGTGTGTGTGTTTGTTTGTTTTGTTTTTTAATTTTTATTTTTATTTTTTATTTTTGTTTTGTTTTCTTCAATCTCCATTAAAAGAAAAATAGACCACCATATCACCTCAGGTTGTGACCACAGAGTTTTCCATGCATGTGATGTTTTTTTAGTCCTCTGTTTTGCACATGGAGTAGGCAACGCACAAGAACACCGTAACCTCAAGATTTCCTGTGGTTCCTATCTGGCATTGTGTCTGAGCCAGACCTGCTTGATTCATGGCTTCCTAATACAGTTAAGAAATTCTGAGTCTTGTGTGAATCTGATGTGAAACTTTGTGGTTTAACTAAATTATGTTGAAAATGCTTGAGGCTCATTACATGGACCTTAAAGTCAAAGTAAAAATACACCTAAAAATAGCAAGGAAATGTTTAAGTGTTTTTCTGTGAGATAAAAGCCTCTCCTGTCACACAGTCTGAATCAAATCATTTTATTTTTTTTTTTTAATTTGACTGAAAGTGTGATAATGCATTAAAACAAAACAATACAAGAAAAAAATACCCTCCCAAGCTAGTGGATAGTTAGTGTCAAATATTTGGAGTTTTTGAAACAAATGGCATCTTGTGTTAAAGCAAAGGACCTGATTCTGCGAAGCGTTAAATCCCTCCAGCCTCTCCTGTTTGCCATAGGAGAGTTGAGAATTTGAGAATTTGAATCCAGACTAAAAAGGAAATATCTAAGATACTTCAAGGTATATGCCATACTTGTTACTTTGCTTACCTGAGAGATAAAAACCTTCCTTACACACGTTACACTTATCCTTGTCACAGCTATCACAGTTGCTAGGACACTGTCTACACTGCAGGGAACTTTCATCTCTGTAGGTATTTTCTGGGCAGTATTTATAGCAACGCTGCTTATACCTATAAGGTAAAGTAAACATAAATGGTAAATTCCTTTTGAGGTTAATGAGTTTGTTTTCTGTCTGCTTCTAGGCATGATAATGGCAAAGCTCTTTTCTCATCCCAATGAACAGAAATTATTTGAATTATTTGAAGTGCATTTGTGGTTAGCTCTTCAATTTTAGTAAGTCTTGTTTCCTAATATCAGCATTCTTAAGTATAGCAACTTTGATTTTTTTTAAGTGTATACACAGAAATGAATGCTTGCTTAAATTACTATATTGTGGGTCAAAAGAGATGACCACTTGTGTAAATGTATAATCCAGTGCTACAGCTCACAGTCTTTTCAACATTTATTCTATCACAGTAATCATTACAGAGATCTCTCTTGATATTCTATTTGAAAAGCAGTAGGGTTCTTCCTTTCCCTCTAGTTAAGTTAAACTTTTTTTTTTTTTTTTTTCCTTAACCTCCTTAAATTTTTAAGTGCCTGCTGAACTGTAAATACCAGAATTGGGCACAATATACTAAGAGTGTACTAGTTCCAAACCCAGAGGCACTTATTAACTTGTATACACTTTCTGTTCAATATACCTCTCTTTATATATGCAAAGATCAAATCAGTCCATAAGGTTTAAATGATCTTGATAGTGTATGATTGGCTGTTTTTTCACCATTTCCCAAGCTTTTCTCAAAGTTAATCTTTTCAGATAGGCAATACTTAAAAGAAGTGGGACAACATAAACAGCACAGTTTATGTGGTTAAGCACACATTTTTGCATCAGAAAAAAATGTAGAGGCATGAAGAGCTATACTCACATGTAGTAGTTCTGAACACATGCTGTGCAGATTCTTGGGTCATCTGAAATTAAAAATGTGAAATTATGTAAATAATATTCAGAGATAGAATGAGAATGTTAAAAGGCTGCATTGTGACACCATTTTTATGTTAAAAATTCTTACATTAAAAACAATATAGTCATAATTATAACATGATTTTCTCTGGATCTCCAATTACATTTTTTTGGAAGCAAGGTCCTCCACAAGTAAGTTCTAGTTTTGTATTTGTTTGTTTGTTTTCAGTGACTTTGAGTCTTATTTTTGAGCACAAATCACCTAGGAAATGATGAGTAATTAAGAAATGTTGTTCTGAACAGCAGAATCTTCCCAGGAGCTCAAGTTAGACAAAAAGTATAACTTGTAATACAAGGAGACCGTGAAGTATCCAAATCTGTAGTTTCAAACTATTTGTTCATTTTTTTGCATGTCTAAAAGCAAATTTTTAAAAAATATGTAACCAATCATTTCATCTTAAAAGTTAGACCAACACTTCTCTATATAATGGGGAGGGCAAAGTTTTTTATTAAACTTTTTAATAAAATTAGTTTTTGCATTCAAAAGCTTTGTTAAATGAACAAAAAAAAGTGCTTTACAATTCTTAAAGCTGTTAAAATGATGGATATGGCTTTATGCCCACATGAAGGGAAGAATATTTTCTGTAACCTTCCAGTATCTTCTGTTAGCTTTCGGTTTCTTTTACCTTATTCAAGTATCCCAAATGGAACAGAGTAGAAGGAAATGGAACAACCTGGCCAATGTATTTTTAAACTATGAAATGTCTAGAAATTATTTTTGATATCAATAGTACTCACAAGACAAAATTTTCACTGAGTCTGTTTGAATTTCGCATACAATAAATCACACTTTACACATGCAACCTTATTAGGCAACTTGCATTTGGTTTTGTAAGTAGTTCCAGCAATTTATTTATGAGGTGTAAAACTTTTCCCAGAAATGTTGCAAACCTGTGAAAATATTCTGTTTGCTGTTTAGAGCACAATCAGAAACAACAATCACATAACCTAGCGCTCTTTGGATTAGGTTTTATGTTAAAAGAAGAAATACTCTTAAAATATGAAAATATTTTCTATGAAGCCCTCTGTTACTTCCAGATGAAATACTTCCAGTTTGTCCAGGAATTCTTTTAATGAGATACTATTTTATTTATTTATTTTTTATTTATTTTTAATCATAATTGAAGACAACTGCATTTAAAGCTGGTTTAGGGTCTAAGAGAAAACATCTAGAAATTAATGAGTAAAAATAGTTTGTTAATATTTCAGACTAGAATGCATGTTGGGGAAAATGCATGATTGTGGATGATTGTTGGGGAAAATGCACTAGAATGCATGAGACGGGAAAAGAAAAAAAAAGGTATCACAAACATCTAGAAGGTGCCTACTCATTCAGAACCTTCTTGCACCCTGCTGCAAACACAAAAGCATAGGCAAAATTGCAGAAAGAAAAAAACCTATTAGAAAGCCAAAAATATAGTAATACCTAGTTTGCTGTATTTCACTTGGGAATGCACTGTCTTTCTTCAAACCTAAGATTTTGGAGGAGGGACAAAACCAAACAAATTCCTTAATAAGTTTGAAAAATGAAAATCTCAGGAAGTTATAGAAGCAAAGCAAACACGGTGAAAATTTTGTCTCATTTAAGTTTCCAGCAATAACGAAAAAAATATTTTTTTTTGTTGACCTTTCTGATGACAAAACCAGGGGGACTCTGAAGTTTCTAGATTGTTTCTGAGTGAGTAAAATAATGTGTTACCCATGGGCCTCATGTGTAATATGCTACTCGGATGGTGAAAGAGCACTCATGGGTTGTTAATGCCAGTCTAACCATGGCAGGTATCAGGAATTTGTTTGCTTATTGCTGCTGATAGCTTTGTATAAAGTTATACATCTGTCTCTTTTATGATTCCAGTACATAGTCAGGAGTTAAAACGGAATGAAGAAATTTTACAGTTTCTGATTTATTATCCAATAAAGTTTTAAAACAGTGAAGGATTGCAGGGGGCATACATCTGGCTTTCTGATTAGAAATCATGAGCTTTCTGAAAATACTTGTGTTTTAAGATATGTTTTTTCTGTCATTCAGAGTGCATTTGAGGTTACAGTGTCAAGGAACATTGTTCTTGTTATGTCTCTTACTCATGTCAAGACCAGCCCATAGTCTAATCTGGTATTTAAACATATAGCCATTGGGATTGTGAAGCCTAAATCCATTTGCATATTTGTTTCCTATATTATTTATCAGCCTGTATTGAACATTGCCGTTTCTTTTACAGACATACCCACTAAATGGAAGCTCTACCACCTCTTATATATAATCTTAGTTTTTTGAGTTTAAACTGTTGAGGAATAATGCAATAGTTTAGAAAGGAATACAATGAGGGAAGCTATCTGAAAGCAAGCAGAGAGAACGCTAAGTAAGTATAAGTAAGTATTCCTTCAATAGCAAATTCTATGTTTAATACATGCTATGTTTCCAAAATCTTGGAAACAAATTTTAAGAATGAATTATCTAGCGAATTTCAAGGATATTACCATACAGTTCCTCAGCAGTGACTCTTTGAAAATCTGCCACAATCTGTTCTTGGACTAGCAGTAATAAATACCTGTTGGGGCTGAAGTCAGCTTGTTCATCCTATACTCACTTAGAGTTCAATTGCCCATGAAACAACTAGATTTCTGTGGCATGAAATGGGTTGATAGATATATCATACTCTAAAAGATTTATTGTCATGAGAACTGCTAATATTTTATCTACACACAATAGTTTCCATTTGCATTGATTTCCATTGTGTTGAGTCTCACCCACTCTTTGAATACAGAAACAAAATTAATCTTGATAGCACTGGAAACAGGATTCAACCAATTTTAAAATATACAGCCTCAGACACAACCAAAATCCTCTGTGACTTTCTGTTTTTATTGTAGCTTTCTTACATAAGTAAAGATCATCTGGAGTTCATAGAAAAAGTAATTTTGTTCCTTTCCTTTTCTGTACTACAGTGATTGTCCCGTACCCTCCCTTGCAGCCCACCTTTCATAAGTACAATATATTTGTAGCAGAGCTCTCTTCTAATTTAGAAAATGGACATGCAAAGACTAAATAATGGTCAAAGGACAAAGAGAGTTACTTTTTCTTTAAGCTAACTGGTTTGTAGAGAATTAGTGAATTAGTGGTACATTGTTGGCTTTTTTTTTTTTTTTGGTGGTGGTGGTGTTTTTTTTCCCTACTTCATGAGGGAGTATGGGCATTAGTGTTACAAGCATTGCATTGCTTTGCTGTAAGGGCACTTTTGTTCTTTTGTTCGAAAGTATAGGAACACTGCAGGTGATTTTTGTAGTATTACCTTAGAGGCTTAATGAAATATTTACTGCATAAATCCATAGTAAAAATGAGCTCCAGAGCATTTTGAAAATCCCTGTCACTGTTTCACTGTATCTCAGAGTTCACAATATTTAGACAGATCCTAATTCTGGAAACATTGTGTGGTTAGCCTACTGTACTTTTGTGTTGGCCTTAATCAAAGTATCTTGTCGAGATCCAGATCTTGCAATGACTGGTATGCATGTTTAACTTTGTCTGATGTATACAATAAAGCTGTGAGTTGAAACTGAGTGCATGGGTATATTTTGCAGTATCTGTATTTAGATCGTAACTTTTATTTTAGCTTTCTGATTCATTTATGAACTTTTTTTTTTTTATTTAATTAAATATTTTGAAGTATTTATTGGCTCACCCTAGAATGTGCTGAAAACACTTAACTCCTTTTGCACTCAGGAGAAGCTGAGGATATTCTGTGCCTGGGACTTGATGCCTGGTTTACCTTTCTTTTCCAGTTTAATTAAGTGTAATGAATGAAAATGATTTTATATTACATTGCAGTTTTTCTTTAAGGGCCAGCCTGTAGTAATTGTTTAATTTCAGCAGTTACTGCTAGATTTTATTTGCCATTTACATTCCTCTGAACAATAATTTAAAATAATGTAAAAAGAAAAAAAAAAAAAAGCAAACAAAACTATAAATGGTAATATATAACCAACAAGTGTAATTACATATTTTAACTACCCCTAGACCATTTTTGATTTAGTTTTATGGGTTCTCAATTAAAATAACTGAAATGTACAATCCAACCACAATGGGATTTGGACTAGACATAAGCCTAGGTGAAAATTCTGATTTCAGTAAGTCATGCAAATAAGGGAGATTTCTTTTCTGGAACCCAGAACTGTGATTTGAATCTTCTACTTTGTGTGTGAAAACTTATTTTTTTGTCAGTTTTGTTCTTCCTATTTTATTTTTTTCCTCTGATTCTTTTTCTTTTTAGGAGTTTTGTCAGTAAATTTGCTTAGTTTTCTTTCTTAATTATAACATATAATTCATTCGACAAGTCATATTACCAGGAAGAGGAAGAAAGGTGAGAATGATAATTTTAACCATGGAATAAGCTGAATGCTGTAGTCAGTGAGACTTAAATGGGAAAAAAGTTCATCATTATTTGCTTTGGCCAAAAGCTATAACTTTGGTTTGATCAAGATGAATGAATTAAAAATACATTCATTTTTAAGTCAAAGAAGGAAAAATATTTTTCACCTTTTTGTTTTCAAAACCTCCTGATCCTTTTACAAAAATTACCTCTATTTCTTTTCATAACTTTTATCGTTTAAAATGTAACCTACCTTTAGTTAGTAGAAAAATGAGGATAGTGAAAGCAGAAAATATTTTGATTGTTATTCTTGTTGGAAAGATGGTTAACTTAAAAAAATCATAATCTCTAATCTCAATTATATTATTCTAAAAGAGGAATAATTTCATTTGCTGTTACTGCTTTTCATTGAAAAAATAAAGGGGAAGACACATATTGAGGATTTTAATATGCTGTATTTAAAAGCAGTAGTGACCTGCAGATAAGATGAAATGAAAGCAATTATATAATGCATTATGACATGCATTACATGAAATAGCTCCATGGTTTATATGATGGAAGTTAAGTGTTGAAAAACACGTCAAAATTTGTTTGTATGTTCATTAATAAACGCATTATATTTTGGGAGAGATTTCACTGAGGGAAAATGATGTGAACCTTCAAGGAACAGAAAATTTAACAAACTAGTTTTAAAATGTGTATGTCTGGTTGGAGTACTCTTGTCTGTAAACACATGTAGTGGACCAATGTTGAGGAAAGATTTATTCCTCAGATGAAGCTCTAAAATATGATAGCAACCAGAGAAATTATTACTTACAGGGCTAAAAAGAAGAATGTTTCGTTCATATTCCTATTAAAATTAAAGTTATGCATACTTCATGAGAAATGAAATAGACATGGGCAGTAGTATCTAACAATTAAGTGAGGGTGTTTGATTTATTTTTCTTAGAGTTTATTCCAGCACTCAGCTGATGCATTATCTTTTGCTCTTTGACTCTTCTGACCATCTTCTCCATGTGTGTAAATCTTGATGTGAAGGTTTTTAAGCAATATAATAGCTATTACAAAAAATGACCTTTCTGTGTGTTGAGATGCATTTTTGGAACAGACCAAGATGGTCACTTATCTTTGAATTGTTTCTTACTACACAGGTTAATTCTTATGGGTGAGTGGCACTACCTGAAGAGTGCTGGAATGCAGACTGTGGGCCAGACATCCTAGCTTTGCACCACAGATATCAATGCAGGTTTTGCCACTAATTTGAACAGCTGGATTCCATTGACCCCCTGATTAAAAAAAAACAACCAACCAACAACCAACAACAACAACAAAAGAAAAAAAAATGTATGCAGGCAGGAATCAGAGAGAAAACATCTTCCCTGTATGCAGATAATCCTCATTTGCACTGTTCCAGTCAATAAATTGTTCTTTAAACACAATTCCTTATTTGAAAGGTCATGGCATTCTGAAAACCCAAGTAGTTGAAACAAGTACATATTGAGGTAAAGTTGCTTGAAATGATTAGATTTTATTTTGTTTTACTATATTTGTTCTGCAGTTATTCCAGCAGAATGATTCAGCATAAAACAGTTCTTTACTGATTTGATTAACAAAGCTCCTGAACTTCAGATTGTTGAAGGACTAGCAATATATACTTTCTTTGTCTTTGTAATTCTGACAGTATGTTCATTGTTTCACCACTGATTACAGAGCTACACGAACTTTTGATCTAACACCAGTATTGTTCTTCCATGCTGTTATTACACATAGCTCTAAACTGAAATCTGGAGTATTAACACCTTAAAGAGCTAAACAGATTACAGACATTACAAATGTAATGACGAACATCATCTTAACATCAGAATAATGAGATGGTTCTAGAAAATTGATAGGTTCCTGCAGACTATTTTTTTTTTTAGTGTTTGATAATCAGATATCACAATTCTGCTTTTCAGTCAGTGAAATAATATTTTTCAAGAAATATGGGGGCTGGGTTGTCAAAATTCAGTAGCCAAGACAATTACTCTTAATTGTTTACTTAATTACTCAAAAACTCTTACTATTTATAGAGGAATCATCTGTGCTACTAGTAAGAATCCAAGCAGGCTGCATGCCTGTGTTCACAAACCTCATGGTTCAATATTATATCCTAATTTCTTCCATTGATTTCCAGGCCTGGATTTTGCCAAAGAAGTTTTGTTTTGTTTTGTTTTCTGAGAAAAATAAAATTTCAAAGACAGCTTTTTTATATATTTATTTTTAGTGCAAATGTCCCATATCTTTATTGTGCAAGGAAATTACCTTCTACCTATACTTTGGGAAAGACAACATCCTTTAATGTAATGTTCTGCCTACACTGAAATCTCTATACTGAAAATTAAAGAACTGTTCCAGATCTTTTTGGACATTCTTTTTGCACAGATTGCATATTCTCACTCCAGAAATCTGTGGAAACAAGTCCTATTATCTGCAAATCTAAAGCCCATCCTGCATGATTAACCTCTTGAGGAAGATTTACTCTGAGATAAGAAAGAATCCTTATCATAATTTTCTCTGGTATTTTGAAATCTGTGGTCTATTCATCATCAGGGAAGGTTTGAAGAAATGAAGTTTTTCTTTGTGCTACTTATGTTGCTATGGGAACCAGATCATTTTTCACTCATTAATCATGAACACAACTGCCAGAATCCCAATCTGTACCTGTGAGTCAAAGTGCTACACTTTAACTGTCTCATACGTTCTTTAAGTCTCCTCCAGATACCTTTTGTCTCACTCACAGTACCTTACACATCTTACTCCATGTTATAGAACTTGTGGAACATTTACATGTCTTTCTGTCTGCCTCTGCCTCTACAGCTGTATGTTTGTTCCCTTGTAGCCCAGGCCAAACAAAATTTGTTAAGTTCTGGATGAACTTTGAGAGTTGCTGAGGCTTTACATTGTTAAAATGAAGAGTCACACTTGGGCCTAAATGCCTGTTTTATAGGCTTTTATTCTCAGGGCTGCTGTTTCTTGTGCTTTCTTGCTGTTTATATTGTTGCAAGGTATCTCATAAGGAGAAAAGTGTGATTGCTATTCTGAACATCCTTATCTGCACCACTGAACACTTGCACTGAGAAACACTTTATTCTGTGTTAGCCTTTGAAAACAGTCCTGATGCAAAGGTTGCAAGAACCACTTTGTGCTGCTCTCTGCAGAAAACTGGGAGGGTCAGAAGGCAATGGAATACAAGGTGTTTTGTTACACAGAGATGAGGTAATCTCCAAGAAACCTTGAGAAGTATTCATATCATAACAAGTTATACTTTCACAAGTCCGGTGAGGTGAGTGGAAGTGAATCAGCAAATAGTTGAGCAGGAATTGGATCAGGAATATGTGGCTACATGGGAGGACAAAGTCTGAAAGGAAAACAAATTGGGTCAAAGCCTGACTTTTGCAGTCCCTCTTGAGAGGAAGAACTATCCTTCAGTTGATTGCTATGAATTTATCAATGATACACTTGAGATCTCTGTCTTCAAATATTTAGCTTTGTAATAAACTAGGTGCTCATATTTAGCATTATTGGTTAGTGGTGTGGTGGTTTCTGCTTCTGAAATATACATATACAAGTCAGTAGATATCACATATCAAGGAAGTTCATAATTTTTCATCTTCATAAGTACTCATATTTTGTGTCTATATATTATGCAGGTGCAAAAGGGCAAACACAGTTTGTATTATTAGAAAGAGAGATGAAAGTGGTTGAAAGAACACTCTGTTCCATGTGTTGCATTTTAGAATACACCGTTCCATGTGCTGTATTTTAGGCACAGCACATAACAGCCAGGATTGTTATGTTCTTGTATTGTACTGACTCTGGAATTCTTTTAAAATAATTACATTAAATGGCTCAAACTCTACAGTTTTACCTTAGCACTTTTCTCTTGTCCTAAGTGGGCTTATAGCTGACTGCTTTTTAAAAAGGATAAAGTTGACTCTGAAGAAATTTCCTGATTCTCATTACAGTTTTAAGGCTTTGGAGAAGCTATGGACAAGATTCCGAGGTGATCTTAATATGGGAGTGAGAGAACTTGTGCTGAAGGGTAGAGTGTAACTCCTGTAACAGCACACAGAAAATTCTCCTCTTTAATGGCATTGCATTAGCAAAATGTTCCTTTTCAAATGATGACTCTGTTGAGGAAACTGGATTTTATTTTATAGTCTTTATGGTGCTTTCTGGTGTCCACCAGAACAGAAGTCATTTACATTTAGTCATGGCTTGATGGTCAGGGGTGGTGAAGACCTGAATTTCCTGCGGATCTCTCTGAATGAGAGGGAGCAATAAGTCCAGATCCAGGTTCTGGACTACGGGTCCAGAAAGTAGGCTCAGTGTCCCAAACTAGGCTACCAGACCTGAGGTAGCAAAGCCACAAACATAATCTTGACAGTGTGGACTTGAAATTTATTCAGAACACTTTCTGAGCCACTTTGTCCAATTCTGTGTTTGTGCTTACTTGTCCCCTATAGACTTGACTTGTTGTTAGCTCTCACTTCTGATTTCAATGCCTGTGCAAGACTCTCAGATTCTCAATGCCTGTGCAAGACTCTCAAAGCCTTTCAGATTTCATGGGATGTGATGTGTTTGAACATGCCAGTTGGGCTAGATGGCAGCAGTCACAGTCAGATGTGTTCAGGAGCATGTGGGCAGAAGAAGGTAGGGAGGTGAACCCCGCAGTGCATAGCTATTTCTTTGGCACAATGTACAAAGCCATAGGTCCTCTGGGGGTTAGTGACATCTAAGGTAATTTTCTTGTAACATATTCCAGAACTTGACTGTCTGCAGGCAGAATGGTATCTGTCAGTTTTAAAGATTCCTTATCTCCTTAAAATATGATTGGCCTCAGAATTAGTGAAGTTAATCAGAAAAAGAAGTATCCTCTGAATTTAAAAGAAAGCATCACCTGTATTTAAACTACCTGTACTTGATTTATTATCCTCTGTCAGTCCCCATCTTCACTCTTAGACCTGCAGTGTCGATACTGTAAAGACTTATAGCCATACTATAGTTTTGAAACCAAACTGGGTCCTAACTTGGAGGAAAACAAATTGATTTTACATTGTTCCTTGAGGATCCCAGACAGTATTACAAATACTGTTAATCTTCTACCTTAACATCCTCACTGCTGGTGAACACTGACCTGCAGCATAACTTATATGGTGGGTTTTCCAGTCCTATCCTGAATGTCTGACATGGTGTTTAAAGTATCAAACCAACATAAAAGTGTTAGAAGTATGGTATCTATGTCCTAATCTGTCCGTAGTGTTGCTGTTAATCAAGAAATTTCTTACACAATCCACCTCCATTACATGGTCTGTTCTGCTGGCACCTGGCACCATGACAAAACAAGAGTAGATCTTATTTTTATGCACTTGCCTGAAAAAAGCCAAACAACATTGTCCAAGACTGAAGGCAGTAGTTCATTCTTTTCCATGGTGCGACGTGAAAAAACATTTGGCCAAAAATTAATTGTCCTTCAGACTACTGAAGGCAATCAGTTATCTTAATTAGCATATATATCTCTACTTAAAACTAGATGTGTTTCTACAAAAAAGAAAAAAAATAAATTAACCTTTGTGATTTGTAGACAATAAGTGAGTCACTGGCATTTTGTTCCTCCACTGACAATGTGATGATACTGTGGTCTGACGTTCCCTTTTTTATTTCATATGTTTTCTATAAGTCATCCTGGACTAAGCATAAACTGAAGAAGATATTTTTTTTCTCTTACAGTATGTATCAAAAAATCTCAAAGCACTTCAGCAAGAGCAGGTGCCTGACAATTTATTTGTTTATTTATTTATTTATTTATTTACTTATTTTTGTGAGAGAATGGTCTTGAGATGTTTGCAGATACATAAGTATGCATGAAATGACTTTGTATTTGTATATGAATAACTACTTTTTGGTCTGTGAACTGTATAATTTTGATTCCAATTGCTGTGATTATTACATTTAGCTTCCTTTCTCTCCTTCTCTCTCTTTTTTAATAAAGCATTCCCCAGAGCTTCCTGCTGCACTTCTGAAAGAAACGTTCATTGCATTGGAATGTTATTCTACTCCTGCTCTACAGTTCTTACTGAGATTAAATTCCTCAGTGCTGCTGAATGGAAGATAAGACAAAGTGAGACTTTAAAATTGTGCAATATTCTCTTAATTTTAAGAAGACATTGTGCAGAAAGACCATAACGATGTGAAAAGAAATATATCACATTCCATATTTCCTCAACTTGAAATTTTACTAATTTTAATTATTTTTATGGCAGTGTAATTTCTTTACAGCTTTCAAAATAATCCATTTCTGTTTTCTAAGAGACAGGCAGCTCAGCTGTTTCTTTTTATAGAAATCTCTATACATGTCAATTTTCTGATAAGACATGAGAAAGCTATTACTGTCCTCATCTTATCTATGAATTGGTATTGATATACCAGAAATCTCAATGACTATTAAGAGCAGAAACGAACAAATGGCATCTCTACCTGATTCATTTTAATCTTGAATTTTATAGGTCATGCTTTATTTCAGGAACACATGGTAATTTGCGAAATCTGTTTGGAATCTTTTATACCACTGCTGTTTCTGTTCTAAATAGAGCTAACATTAAACCAACCTATTTAAACTCTCAATAATATATGCATCGTAACTGTCAAGGAGTTTTCTTAACAACATGCCCCTTACCAGGCTCTGGCATCCTAATACTTCTGACTTCACTAAGCACTGGAAGTTAAATCAGTCTTTGTTTTACTTGTATCCATTCTGTTGATCTTTGAAGTTTTTGAAAAACAGTTTTTAAAATTAGAATTCTGAGTGCAATAACCTGGGAGTAAATATGTAGTGGATATTATGACTGATTAATATTATGACTAATATTTAGGAGATGATTTACAGGACGATGTTCTGAGGATAGAGGTAAGTATTTTAAATGAGTATAACTTCTTTCTCTGTACTCCAATGAAAGGTCTTGAAGTTTCCTGATGCAGTCTTATTAAGTTCACAATCAAATAAAGTCTGTCCCTGAGTTACTAGCAATGCCTATTTTTAAGAGAGTTTGCTATTCATAGGGTGTTCTGTACTAGCTCAAACCCAAGATTAGCAGTAAATTGTTGCAGGAAAGATAAAACGGATTTTAAACCACAAGAGTCATGAAGGCACCAAAAATATTAACATAGCCTAGGAAAGTACCATCTGATAACAACAATGAAAATTGGTATTGGAATATATATTCTTTCCCTTTCCTTTTTTTTTTTTTTTTTTTTTTTTCCCACAAACAAGCACCCAGCTGATAGGAAGCTGGATACCACACCGTACAAACAGGACAACAGTGTAGTTGCAATCTTGCTCCTTGATCTTGATCCTGCTAGCTATTCATTCACCAATATAGGAAGCTACAGGTATAGTAGAAAGCTAGAAAAGTAGGTATAGACAAAAGTATTAGGCTAGATTGCACTTTTACAAAATGGCTGGTCACCAGAGTTGTTGGTTTTATAGTATGGCGTATTACAGCAGAAGTCTGGTAGAAAGAAAAAGTAGTATGTGCTGCAAAGTTAACTAGTTAAATTAACACAAAACCTTATTCTTATTTATGCTGGTGATAGAATTTATAATTGGTGTTAAAAAATAAATACACTGAGAAAAGTGCAACTTATCTGGTGAGAGAATACAGCAGTGGTTAATTGCTCACAGGCCAACAGCAAGAGAGGAAGGAGAAATAATTACTCCCTAACTGAAGAATAAGGAGAAAGGTTTGTAATAGGGCTACTTACCCAACTGGCAGTTCTGGCATCCTTCTGAACAAGGTATGCAATCTTCAGAGTCAGGATCTTCCACTTCACCTGTGTTTTGAAAGTCACTTAATTATGGTCAATACTAGATAATAGAAATCCAACATTTGAAGGCTCATAGAATTATGCTTTATGCAATTCTCAAAAGGAGAAAGATACAGACCAATTTCTTTTCTCATTTGTTCTTGTGTAACCCCATTCAATTAGAGGAGAATATTCCTATTTTGCATTAACACAACATTAGAAGAGAATTAGAGCTGGAGTTAAAGGAGCTCAGGTTCAGGTGTGATAGTGTATTTCAGAACAGGAACCAAAATGTTTAACCACTTTTCTGTAATGGATTAAATAGAGTTTTTGTTCTAATACATAGAATATAATCACTGAAGGATGCTTACCTTTTCTGCAACTATGTTTCTGACATACATTTTGGGTAAGGTAATATCCTCTGAAACATTTTTTGCAGCGTCTGGAGTCCAGGCAAACCTCACAGTGTCCAGAGCACGGGACACAGGTGTTCTTTGAATGGTAGTGACCTGGAGGACAGCTCTCTTTGCACTCCCCTTGGTACAGAAAACGCTCCATCCCTCGTCTATCTGTGTGGCCGACAAACAGGGAAAAGAAAGCAGCAGAGGGCATTTTAACAGAAGAAGCAGCATTATTAATCCTCCAGTGCTTCATCTGATGTGAATTAATATTGAATGCAGACTACAAGATTTGTTCAGTTTTACACTGAATGTACAGAAGTTTCAGGATCTCTGATCTTCCGAACACCTGAAGATCTGTGACATAAAAATGTTATGCTAGTGAACCATCACTATCTATATCCATCAATCTAATCAAATAAGGACCACAAGATTTCCATTATCGGGTTAGAAATATTCCCTTATAGTGACCATAGAAGTACTTGTAGTGTGTTGTACAAATACATGTAAAATCACCATTATGAAAACAAAGCTGCCCACATCACCTTTCAGAGGGATCAGTATGTTTCCATAATACATTAAAGTCTAATCTGCACCCTAGTCACAGCTAAGCTCTGGAAATGTTTAGATTTGAATCTGAATAGTAAATGTGCATCTGTTTGCTATCAGAGCAGTAACATTCTATAGTGTATGGGAGCTGACTTCTCAATGAAACCTGTGGAAACTCCTATAACTCCACGTGCCATGTGCTGTGACATGGGTAATTCTCTAATGAGCTACCCTACAGTTTAAATTGCATACATTTGTGTATCATAATTTACTTCTGACGCTGCAGGGAAAGCAGCTATGTTAGGGAATAATTGTTGCACCACAGAAGAAAAAACAATTCAGACTTTATTCCTTTCCTTTTCATGTCTGAATCTTGAGTGATCTTTGTTAGCTTTCTCAGTGTGACTCTCATTGGTGTTTCCACTGCTTGATATAGAAATACAGAAATTTATATTGCTGTCCACCACAGGGAGAAACTTGAGCAAGAATTATACAAACTGCTTCTTCACATTGGGCCTAAAGCACAATTTGGAAACTTCATCTACTCAGTCACAGTTCCCAAAGTGAGAACATCAGTCTCATCAGTATGACTAAATTAATGTGAGTTATGCCAGTGTTTTCTTGTAATCTGGACACTTATTACTAAACAAAGAATGGGCCGTTAAAGAATTGGACTGAACTGGAAGAAGCAGAAAAAAGGAAGAAGGCTATGAATTCATTGCAAATCATTAGAAAAAGCTCACAAATATTCATTTTTCCCAGACGAATTGAGAGTTAAATTCTAAATACTCATTTCCAAGATAATTTGACACCACTTACAGTCACTTGCATGTAATTGTTCTTGAGTTCTTTATGCATCAGGCATTAGAGAGGTGAGAGGGAATCAATTTTATGCTTCAGACACTGATGGAACTTCACAAGAACAGGGGTTGCTTCTTGGAACAACTACATAGTTAACGGCATAGTCTCAACATAAACTCCATAAAAAAGTGTCAAAAAGACACTGTTTTGTCCATCTGCATGGGCATGGTGGTGGAAGCCACCATGCTTGCTTCCTAGTCTTCCCCAAGGAGATGTTTTGGAGAGCACCCTGGATTCCCTGCAACAAGTTTGTTCCATCTCAGTGAAACACTGTGTAGAGGCTGGTGGAGGTAGGCATGATACTTTCTTTTCTAGAGGCTTTTGTGTAGATTTTCTGACTTTATTTTACTTGTTACTGTTTCTGTTTCTATTATCATATCTCCTATTCAAAATACACAAAGGGTGAAGCATAAAGATGCAATGACAATGCAGAGCCATGTTTTGTTACACTTTAAAAAAAAAAACAACAATTGAGCTCCAAAACCCTTCAAGGTTAAAACACAGTTATAAGGCAGGTAAGTAGCAAAAGCACTGCTTGTTTTGCTGGCTCTAACAGGTCCTGAAAGCAGAGAAGAAAGGAAACTTGGATGCCAAGCAAGGGGGAAAAGCTGCAAGAAGAAATCTTTCTCACCTGTTCCACAAGCGGTGCATTTGTTAGGTTCACTTCCACTGCAGTCCAGGCAGGTATGGTGGCACAAATGGCATTGCCTTTTGAATTCAAACTTTCCTCTGGGGCATTGTATTACACAGCGACCATCATCAAAGAATCTTTTGAGGCACAGGGAGGCATAATTACAAATTCACCAATAACTTGTTCTTTAAATTTAGAATGTACTGATAAGAAAAACAAGATATACTTCCTTCACGCTATTGACAAGAGTCTTTGCACTCCTCTCCTTCATTTCCCTGATCTTATTGATAGTATTTGCTGATTAGAATGTCAGCCATGTGTAGAACCTGGACTTCAGAGATGAGTTGGATTATTTTCCTAGAAAAATCACCCTTTGGTCTTACATCTAAATTTCTACTACTTTCTCTGAAGTGGTCACCTAATGTCATTTAGAGGGAAAGTAAGACTAGGTCTTTCTCTGTGAAGCAATGGTCTATCTGTTAGTTCAAATGCTAGCTGTGAAAAATACTGTGGCTTCAGTGCAATGACTAAGTATATGCAGTCAAACACCTCTTTGAATCTTAGCCCTTAGGACTTGTCTTCTTAGACTTGCATATGTGTAAATACTTAGGCATTTTACTACTAAATGTAGTCCTGCTGCATAACAAAAAATCTGCTACAGAACCCTTATATGTAATGAAAACTTCTGGTCCATTTTCACCACTATTTAGTGTCTAATGCTTTTATTCTTTCTGGATGAAAAGGAGAAAAGCATCAATACAGATATGACTATTAAAAGAGTATAAAACAAGTTGGCTAGAGTTGGAATGTGTTTTCAATACTTAGAATTTGAGAGAAGAGACTGTAATCTCCTACTCTCAACAGTTTTTGTCCTTGACCAGTTTGTTTTTTGAGGATTTAGGACTCATTTTCTAGAGACATTGAGCACAATTCAGGATCTTAGTACAGATTTCAAGACCATCAGGTTTTCTGTACAACTAGGCTTTAGGCTTTCCACAACATGAAGATAGTGCATGCTTCCTTGGAGCCAGGCAGTGGTGTTGACAATGTCTGCTATATGTCTTCATAAATTTGAGTTGCTATGGTCATTGTCAGATTTATTCTGAAAGAGGGAGAGAAAAACATCTGCAAAGTTTAAAAACAATTTTGTCAAATTGTCTTTGAAACCTTTTTGAATTTACCATGACTGGAAATGTCTAAGCTTATGAAGTGTGGATATGGAAGAATATGCCATAATGCAAACAGGCTTCCTGAAGAGCATGCAGCACATCAGTGTCTAAGCAAGCTTAGGAATTAGTTAAAAAGACTTGTGATGCTGAAGTTAGGCTGCTGCAGGGAAGCGGGGAGAAGCTCATAAAGGTAGATTCAGCAAAGATGTCTCTTTGCTCTGGAGTCTGACAGAATATTCATAGAATGCTATCTGTATTGCTGAAGACCAGTATTCATCTCTTCATGTGGACCACAGCTCACACTGTTTTGTTTCTGTGCAAATGGGACACCATGTCAGAAACACTGGATTTAGTGTTACTGTATTCCATCACACGTGCTAGCTATAATGATAGTTATCCTCACTAAACAAACAAACAAACAAAAAATAAAAAATTGCACCTTTTATAGTGGTAATATACTTTTTTTTTTTTCCTTCATTTTTGTTATGTTGTCTCTAATGATAGACACCAGCAGGAGAGATCTTTTCACTAAACTTTTTAGCTGAAACAGTAAGCAAAGGGAAGAGAATTTTGATGAAAAACAGTGTTTAGCTGGATAAAAACTATACTACTACTACTATATAATTTTTATAAAACAAGTAGCTGCATTTTGAATTTTCAGACAACCAAGTGATCTAGCAGTGATTTTATTATGAATTACTGTGACATCCCCTGCTGAATTTTCAGAAAGAATAGGGATTGATCACTGTTTTCATTTTCAGGGGATTTTCAGTAATTACCCCCCACCCCAAATCTCTTCATCCTTTTCAAAAAGGACAGGTGTTCCCCTGTAGGAAAGCAGGATTGCTGAATTTTAGTCTCTGTTATCTAATGGCCACTCATTAATGCCTTCAACAGATACCATCTAAAGCTCTAAAGAGCTATAAGATTTAGGATCCAGTTCAATTGGTCTATTTCAAGCACATAACAAACAGTGCCATTGGAATGACTTATTATTTAGCTTTTGGCTGAGGTTTTCCATTATTATTTCTTTAATTGTGACTGTCCAATATTACTTTTTTTCTAACAACTTTTCATAGTGTTCAAAAAGAACACAGAGAGCTCTTGGAAACCTTAGATAAAAAAACCTGAAAACTGATGGAGAATTTGTTACTGGGGAGACAGCAGCACCCTTCCAAAAGATCACAGAGACTTCATTGCTGGAAACTTCTAGTGGCTTTGCCTAATGGCATTGTAACTAGTTCGTTCTGCACCTTTGTTTTACATCTCAAAACACATTGCTAGGAAACACATACAACCTAAGTTAATGCAATTGTGAATTGGAAAAATCCAGTTCTCTGTCCAAAATTCTGCCCAAAACCTGTGCTAATGCCACATCCAACTTTATATGCATTACATCCATACTGTTTCCTCAGCTATGAATTTGTCTGGGCTCCACTGATCCTTGTGCATCCTATGGTCTTAGCACAGACTTTTGCTCTGTAAATTGTAGCATTGCTTGAGGTTTGTTTTTCTGTGCCTTACAGGACCAGATTCTGATTTCATACTACTTAAATACCAGTTGGCTGCAATGTAAGGGAACCAGAGTTATTGGTGTGAGGACAGAGCTGTTGACAGGACATGAGTTTAGATTGGATTAGGTGCTAGAGCACCTAAACTTCAGCTTTTGTTCTGCAGTGATCTCCTGTGGAGAAGCTTTGCTCTCTGCTCACTCCTTTTGAGAGGTTAGAAAAATAAACTGCACTTAGGAGCATATGTTCAGGTGTTATAAGCAGTCCCACACTTTGTTGATTGCTAGCTTCAGTGTCCATATTCACTCCTATGTCAAACTCCATTGGTGTGTAAAATTGCAGATTGCCTTGCAGTTTGAGTTTATCACCCTTGTGACTCCAACAGTTATGTTTTTGAATGGATGACAGTGAAAGAAATATTATTTCACATTAAAATATTTGTTTCTGTAGTTGTGGGAATCATTTGTTTAAATGCTGAATGTCCGTGTAACAAACAGTTTTGTTCACATACTTGTCCTCTCAGTTTCTCACACTGTTTTTTTTTGTTTGCCATAATCTTCAATTTGTTTGTAATAATCATCATTTGTCTCTTCATTTGACTCTGAAAGATAGTGCTAAAGTGCTGTCTTTGTGTTGCATGATGCTAGAAGACACATACCTTGTGCTTGGGCAGCTGATGCAGTTGTTGGGCTCAGGTCCAGTGCACTTGTCACAGAATGTGTCACACAGCTGACATTCTTGAGATTCATCAAGATATTCATCTGGTAGAAAAAAAAAAAAAGATTACTTATTTCAGCTCAACATCTTACACTAAACAAACAAACATACAAAAACAAAGTACTAATCCATGTTGGTAAACTCAATGAGTAAAAGGAATTAGACCTGTTTTGAATTATTGAAATGAGCACATTTCCACAAGGTGTCAAGAAAACAAATACTTGCTCCTTTGGTATACCAGAATATTCAGATTTAGTAGTTTGTAGTCCTAATTTATTTAGGACTGCTTGTTTTTATTTTTAATTTTATTTTCCATATGAACCTGACAGGTGGTGATGTTTGGGTTGAGGCTATTACTTTTGCATCAATAATAATCTTATGTAGGAGCATTTGTTACCTAGTTTCCCTTGCTACAGGTGCAATGTGCTCCTGATTATAAGCTTTAATATAAAGGGTATACTCTCATGGTTGTGACTTGTGTTATGTGTAGAGAAGGACTTGAGTGAGCCTCCATAGGTCAGAGACATGTTAGTGCTCCCCACACCTCTAGCTGTAGCACCTTTGTCTCCCTCTCATGAGGCTACTGCAATAACCCACTTCTAAAAGACTGGGGTTCTTCTTTAAACTGAGTAAAAATTTGGTGACCAAGTGTCCTCTTGTACTTGAGGAAGAATTATTGAGTGATTGTCTAAAATCTGAGATGTAGATATAAACACTTCATAATCATGAATACCATAAAAATACTATGGAGCTGAAGTGCAAAGTCTGCTGTTTATTTAATGAATATTCTTTGAAACACTGTTACAAAATGGTACGCTAAACTTTCCCTACTTCTCAGAGCTGAGATATTCATTTAGTAATTAGCACGAATGCTAGATCTGCGTGCAACACAGTATGGGAACACTAAATGGGTTTATCAAGAAGTTTTGTGGTTTATGTCAGTTTGTTATGGGAAAATTTGTTCTAATTGCATGTATATAGTTGATAGAACTGGCTGTTCCTTCATTCTTACATAATGGAAGAAGTTTGACAGAGAGTCCTGTGTAATACATAAACCTTGCAATTTCTCGTATCTAGAAACTCTTTTCACGTGTGTTGGTGCTGGGAAATTCAGTTTTGGCACACACATTGAATTTTAGAAGTCAAAACACAACTATGTAGTGACTTGGTTTTGGCTCACAGTTGCAATGATGTTTTTGCATTGAAGAGCAAGAGCATTGTCTGAGAAAGTGCTGCTGTATTAAACAATGTAGGAATGAAACATTGTCTAAAAAAAACCTATTATGCTCTCTGTCCCTTGTCTTTTCTATATCCATGTTTCTTTTAACAGAATTTGTAACATTTGAAGTACCTTGTAGGAAATATAAGCTATATTATATATAGCATATATAGTTATATAGTTATAGTGGTTATAGTGGTATAGGGAGTGGTATAGTTACAAATGCAAAGCATGCTAAAACAGGAGTATCCAGCTAACCATGGGCCAAAGCTGAGGTACCCAAATTGTAGGTACAGATGTAATTTTAATTTTGTAAAGGTTTGTATGTCCCATGGAGTAAGGAAAAAGTTCAAAAATGAGCCATAGACCCACATGAATCAACAAAATAGTGCTCCTCAGAGGCTGGACTGGTGTTGTTTCTAACCAGCAAGAAATGCAGAGCTAGGAGAAAATGATCAGTCTCTTGAGATGAGAGAAACAGAGACATTTGTATCTTTTTTTTTTTTTTTTTTTTTAATTTAAATTTGTGCATCAGACAAACATATAAACTTTATTATTTCTGCTGGTAATAGGAGCCACCCACACTGCAACTTTGGTTATCTGCTCCAGTCGAAAGGATAATAACACAATGTCAGAAAGAGACAGACAGCAGAAGAGGTCATGTACTATCACTATGAGTATTTATAATCCTTACCTCTTAGAAAAAAAGCTGTGGCTTGCTGACTAATAGATCTTCGGGCCATTGTTATTTTTTCTTAGTGTAGGACTCTTTACACCTTTTGATTTGTATTCAGAGGGTGTAACGTGGACCATAATCTCAAATGTCTTTATGAGATTTTACATGTATAATATAATTTGATACTCGTTACAACAGAAAAATTGCCAACTTCCTAAGTCTCAATTTCTTTCTTACATGTTTTTTGCTAGAAAATGCACCACCATGAAAAAATGCAGTATTTGGAAAATCTTCTGTTTGCAGGTTTGGTGGCTTGGTGTTTTATACTACTGCCTCTGCATAACTAGGAGATCTGTCCTTGCAACATTATTAAATACTTACTTCTCTCATATTATTTTCCAATATTTGTAATAAAAGCATTTTGTTTCTTCAGTCCTTACTACCTTCATTTTATTTGCCTGTATGCTTTTCCGTGGGACCTGAGATATTAATTCACACACCCTGGCTATCCCCTTTCATACCCTTCCCACAAGGTAAAAGTGCTGAGTTTTAAAAGGTTTCTGTTATTTCTTCGTTACTTCTTTCATTGAAAGTGCTGTAATTCATTTCAGCTGCCTTGGAATAGTGCCAGGAAGACCAGCTCTCTGCTGACTCTATTGTCTCAGTCGAAGCATTTCAAAGCATACAATTATAGGAACGCACATCAGAAATTGCTTACATATTAGGCCCTCTGAATTGCAAGTCACATCTAAAGCTGTAGATCTGCCAATAAATGTTAACAGAATATCCTTTTTTTCCTTTTTTCTTTCTTTTATTTATTTTTTCCTTTTGGGTGAGGGGGGGGAGGGGTAGATATTCAAGGAGTTAAGACAGAAATGCAGCTTTAGAGAAAAATTTTAAACTATTCCACAGGGTGGTTTAACTGTTTGCCAGATTTCTTGTGGGCTATGTATTTCTTGCAAGATAATACCACTTACCAAACCTCGACTCTCTCTTTTTTTTTTTTCTTTCTTCTGTATTAAATTTCTTTATCTGCCCAGTGTACAGAAATGGAGAATACCACTACCAAAGCACTCCAGCTCTGCCTTAATTCAAGCAATACCAGTCAATTACTTTGGGCCTTCCTAGATTTAATTTTCCCTCATTTGTCATTTCTGTTACTTTGTCACCTTGCTTAAAAATGGTTGTCACATTGTTTAAAAAATAAGGGAATTAAGTGTTAACATACTTAATACCTCATAATTGGAAGACTTCTGATTACAATTTCTTGTGTTTCTAGCATTGCCTCTTCACCAGGGTCATGTCAAGTTGTAGGCTGCGCTTTTAACTTCATACAACAACCTATACTTAAAACAAGTTCCTATCTGTTGATAGGTGTGTTTTAAAATGGGGCAAGATATATACCCATTAAAGAGGCAGAAAAAAATGAATTGCATTAAACTCATCGAGTCAGGTTAATGGTGTAACAGCAAACTAAAACCTGGCTCTTCTGAGTCCCAGACTAGAGCATTGTAACAGTTTCCAGGAAAATGCTATGTCTTTGCATAAGCAGTATTAAGGACATGGCCCTTATCTTGACTCTATTTCCCTCCTGATATTCAAAATCTGCCATTTATTCACAGCACATGGTGTTTCAGTAGGCCAGTTGGATGAGGGTGTGAATATCTTTGCAAGCCAAGCCTGGAGTTACATAGAATTTTATATGCAGGTAGTCATAAATCAATTTTTCTCTTGTAGCCCCCATGAGATTTAGTCACTGAAAGTCACATACTAATTCCCCACCTTTCTTAATCAAAAAATCACTCTCATTTAAAAAACATTCACAGGTTATCATCTTAAGCATTACTAGTGACATTTCTGTGTAACCATCCGAAAAAATGACCGTTTCCTCCTTTTGCTTGTTTACTTTCACAGAACCTTGTATATAGATTTTGTACTTAGGCTTTGTGTCACTTGTATTGCTTGTATGCAATTTTACAGGTTACAAAAGTTTCACCCAGCTGATAAAGAAACACTCATCATAACCATTTTTCACTGATCAGCCTAAAGAATTCATTGTTTGGAAGAGTTCCGCTTTTCCCATATTCAGCTTTGACACATTTTGTTTTGGCTGGCAGATGGGACTAGCTCCTTGAATTTTGTTAAAGAAAAGTCTGTCCATGAAGCTTAAGTCCACTTAGACTAACCTGTGTGTAACAAACCATTAAACTTCATGCTAAAGATTCCTCTTGGAGTTACCTCTCATCTGAGCCCAAAGACTTAATATTTGATAAGTTACTGCTCCCTGAAAGGAATCTTGTCTTCACCTTGAAAATTTCTGAGCACAGAGATTGTGGGATTGTGGTATTTCCTACACTTTCCCCCCCACCCCACCCCTTGACACGATTTTGGCTAAGCATATGAAACTTGAGCCTGCTTTCCAGTTCTGATTTGTCTAGCTTCAGCCTCATGTTAATTACAAGCTTCCAGTCAGTCATTTTACACAGTGACCACATCCCTGTCTCCCTGTTTGGGTAACAAAGGGACAAAGGGGAGATCCTTCATGAATATTGATGTGATATGAACCAAGGTGTTGAGAGGGATTTGGGATGGAAGTCTTCTCGTCAAAAGTGATGAGCATGAAAACTGAGGTTAAGATGCAGGCTCCTCAGCCGCTGCAGACCCCTTGTGCAAAGGGATGAGGCAGAACCTTGGAAAGGGATGAGGACATTCTCCATGAACAGCAGTGTGTGGAGCTGAGTAAGATATAATGATTTTAGGATGAAAGAGCCCTTTGTTTCTGAATTAACTGAGATCACATAGAGCCTGAGGTTATTTTTAATTGTGAGATGCAACTGCCTTTATCAACTGCATTATCTGGCACAGCCCTCTATTCTTTTCCCTATTGAATAAAAATATTTACATCAAAAAAAGGTACCCTGTTTGTTGACACAAAGGGAATTTTTGTCTTTTTATTTTTGGTGTGTGAGTTTCTTCCCTCATTTCTATGTATATATGTATATTGTATATTCTATGTATATATATATATTTCTACTTATACAATGGTTGTTAGAAGCCCATTGAAGAGCCAGAGACCTAAGGGGTACTGAGCAGGTGTAAACAGAGTCCAGAAAGATGTTTTCCTTGTTTTAAAAATCTGCTTTAAATCTCCATTTGTGCTAATAATGTGGATGACTGGAAGTGTAAGCTGGCCACGATCAGAGTTTCCCCCTTGCCTGTTTAAGCACAAAGGTCAGAGCCTGGTAGGTTATTCTGCTGTTCACATGCAGCCTGCAATTTGACAGCCTCATGAGAAAGTGGGAAGGGAAATGTAGCAGTCACTGTCCTTATTGCTAATATTGTGCTCTGTACCCTTCTTATTTCTTGAAAGAGGGGGAAACACCGTGTCTATCTCTCAAAATTTCAGAACCAAATGAGTAAAGAATCTGCTTAGCCTCTCCATTTCTGGAGCTTCATATTCCTATTTTTTTTTGTGAAGCTCAGTAGCCAAGAATGTCCAAAATGGCAGGGAAATGGAGACACTCAAATCTCACTGAAATGTATGTAATCTTGCTGGAAATTATGTGTTGGAAATCCAGATTGTGTCTTGTGGAGTATGGAAAAGAAAGGCTGACTGGATCGTTAAGTAAAGGTGGTGTTATTTGCAGCTGTACACATTTGCATATGTTGAATGTACAATTAAACACAGGATCTTTCAATGCTGGAAGAAAACTCTTTATAATCCAGAGGCAACAGTAGCAGCATGGTGTCTGTCTCTTATGTTTTACAGTGAGCTGTACTTGGTATAAACAAAGCCTTTCCTGACCACAGGATTTCTGCAGATAGACATAAGCCCATGGAGGAAACAGAAGAACATCTCAGGGCTGTATTTAAGTTGTTGTATCCATCTTAAATAGAGCGACCCTTTACTGGAGATCCTAAACTTAACTAGGACATGATCTGCTGAAATAACTGGGCAGATTTTAGCAGGGAAACTCTTGCCCCAACAGGATATAACAAAATAGATTCATACTGGTAATCAATTTCACATTCTATTCTACTTTGCGTTTCTACTTTGCTTTTCTCTTCCTGCTAAAGGTAGGTATCCACAAATACTGGGCAGGATCAGTGTACTACCTCCTAGTTCTGCAAAGCAACTTTTCAGTGTGATAGTTTTCACAGAATCACAGAATCATCTAGGTTGGAAGACACCTCCAAGATCACTGAGTCCTACCTCTGACCTAACACTAACAAGTCCTCCACTAAAGCATATCATTGAACTCTACATCTAAATGTGTTTTAAAGACCTCCAGGGATGGTGACTCAACCACTTCCCTGGGCAGCCCATTCCAATGCCAAACAACCCTTTCAGTAAAGAACTTCTTAATATCCAACCTAAACCTCCCCCAGCATAACTTTAGCCCATTCCCCCTTGTCCTGTCACCAGGCACGTGGGAGAATAGACCAATCCCACCTCGCTACAGCCTCCTTTAAGGTACCTATAGAGAGCAATAAGGTTGCCCCTGAGCCTCTTCTTCTCCAGGCTGAAAAATCACAGCTTCCCCAGACGCTTCTCATAAGACTTGTTCTTCAGACCCCTCACCAGCTTTGTTGCCCTTCTCTGCACTTGCTCAAGCACCTCGATGTCCTTGTAGTGAGGGGCCCAAAACTGAACACAATACTTGAGGTGTGGCCTCACCAGAGCCCTGCAGGGGGACAATCACTTCCCTAGACCTGCTGCCCACACTATTTCTTATGCAAGCCAGGATGCTGTTGGCCTTCTTGGCCATCTGAGCATGCTGCTGGCTCATATTCAGCCGACTATCAACCAATACTCCCATGTCCTTCCCTGCCAGGCAGCTTTCTAACCACTCATCTCCCAGCCTGCAGCGCTGCTTGGGGTTGTTGTGCCCCAGGTGCAGGACCTGGCACTTGGCCTTGTTAAACTTCATACAGTTGGTCTCAGCCCATTAGCCCAGCCTATCCAGATCATCCTCTTGCTTAAAGTCCCCCCTCATTCCTAGCCTCCACTATAGACACTGCAGAAATACCTAAAAGGTAATCAATTCTGATGATTTCCCAAGCAAACAGTCCAGGATATTCCCTTTAATGAATACATATTCTTTGCTGAAGGTGCAGAAATGGGCAGTTGAGAGAGCTCCTATTATTCAGGTACAGCTGGAAAGAGGCTTTGTAGCACCTTTTAGCTACGTGAGCTCCTTGATCCCCCTTGGGACTGAAAGCATTCAGGGAGGCTGTGCTGGAGGTAGACCCAGTAAGAGCAGCATTTACACACCTTTGATATGTCCTTGCTCTAGTAGGAAAAGGGCCTTTATTTTGGGAATGAGTATTACGAGTTATTTTTCTCTTTTGATCATTGGCACGAGAACATGATCACAAGCACTGGGGCTGACAGCAGTGCAAAGTGTGTGGACTTGGAGACCTTCTGACCTACAGCTCAAAGAGCATCTGCACCCACCGGGAGCAGGGCAGTGGACAGGATAGGGACAATTGTAAATGGAAGAGATGGATATTATTAACTAAATCACACTTGTCAAGCTTGAGTGAACATTCAGTGCTTTTATTGAGTTTGCATGATGGAGCCATTAATTCTCCTTGGGTAAATAAATATTCACATCCTGGCAATGTTCTAGCTTCTCCTCCCCAGGCTGATTGGCAAAATGGGTACTTAACCAGCTAATTTCGTAACACCATAAAGCAAAGATGTCCACTGTGTTTTGTGATGGGATGGTATTATTTGCTTTGAAAATTGATGTTGTTTTCCCAGAAGACCTTCAACAAATCCATCCCCAAACACTGAGAAACAGTGATAAATAAATGATTGTATAAGGGGCATTCAAAGCTGTGCCTTGCCCATTTTTTTTTTTGCAACAAATGCATGAGCTGCTCAGAAGAAAAGAGATATGACAAAAACCAGCCTTTGGGTTGCATGGACAGGCTCAATTTGTTGCTTACTGAAAAAGTTTTTGGTTTTGTTTTTCTAAATGCTGAGAGCCTTCCTGCCATAATATGATTCTATCCTGAAGATTTCAGTGAGACCCTGTATTACTCTGCTCTGAAATTTTGCAGAAATGTCCCCAGACCACAGTAAGTTTGAATCCTCTTGGCTCACCAGTATGCAACCAACAGAAGGAGTGCAGGTGTTGATTGCACTGCCACAGGTTGTATGCAATACTAAACTCTATAGCTTTAATTTGATCTCAAGGACACTGTGTTGCTACATATAATTCTTTAGTCCTTGCTAGTGGACTAAGAGGAGGATTAAAGCCCCAAAACACTGTCATGAGTGATGGTAATAAATAATCAGATAATCAGTTTAAACAAAATTGGAATCTTCCATAATGATTTAAGACAAGTAAATAAAAAATTTACATCAAAAAATTTTGCCCTCTGTTAAACAAAGTGTTTATACTTTTTCAGCCCTAGTTATCATATATTGAAACTGCAGATTCTGAAAATTTTCATGTAAGTTCATGTTGGGTTCAGTTTCCTTTTAATGTAACTCGACTGGGACATTTTTTGTATGTTGTAAAACTTTTTTAATGCTTGCTTAAAATATTTTGCACAAACATTTAATGACAGAACTTTTCTTCATTCATTCTTAACCAATGACATGACAATGGCATATGCAATATAAATAAGGCATGGTAATGGATCAAAGACAAGTTACTGTTCCATGAGTTGCACTGCAGATTGAAAACATTGAATCATACAAGCTGTCACTTAAATGTCTTTACAGGAATCTTGAATTTATAACAGGCCTTCTTAAAGTCATTCAGTTCATCATTTTTTTTTTTTTTTAAGTGGCAGGTAGTTACCTAAAGTGGCCACTGATATAGGTAATACTCAGTCTGGTTGCAATGTGGCTACTAAGAGAATTAACTTGGCCATTACCAGCTGCAAGTTCTATTTAGGAATGAAGTTGCTCTAGTATCTCTGCATATAGCTTTACTTATCTTAAAGGGTTATGGGGTCATGCCTCTTATCATTACCTGACAACAAGCAGCAGCCTTGGTATTATACCATATATTCAGTAACAGGGTTTGCTCAGAATTTCACAAGGACATTGGAAGCTTGTAGTCCAAATAGGAACTGGGGTAATCTGTATAGTCTCATAGGGAAGTCTCTATTAGAAAACTGTGTTCTCCACAATGAGGGAGCTTGCAAAGCCTCCCAGAAAGAGATGAGATATACCAGTGGAGATTGTTGTGTGGGTAGATGGGGTCTAATCCAAGAGCCACAGAAGCTACTGGTCAGAAGCATAGCTTCCACTGACACAACCCAGCGTGTCTCTGATTTGCTGATCCCACAACACTAGTGTATGATTGAGATGGACAGCAGCAGCTAGAAAGGCATATGGCCCACTTACAGAAAGAGAAATGCATCCTCTACTTACAAAATGGTGCATTAATACAACAGACTTCAGCAGATACTCTGCTTGTCTATGGCATGCTAACCTTCTTTCTGGTTAAAAATAGTGTTAGCTGATACATGAGATTTTTTTGACCCACAGCTGCCATTGTCTCTGAGACTTTTAGTAAGGAAGAGGTCTGTCGGGGTATTCATTTCACTTTTAAATCAATGATTAATAAGAATTATTCTGAACATACATGAACAGGCAAATAATTTGCCATGGAAGTGACATGCCTTAACAAGAAGATTAACTTTAAAAATGTCATTTTTCTTTTTCGACTTGTGTTATAAATAAGGCAGAAATCAATGAACAGATCTGGACTGACATCATCAAGTGTCCTTTCATACAGGATGAAAAGTTGCATTTTCTTCAAGCTTAGCAGGTTCTGGTCTTCCTAACAAGGTTCATATCAGTTCTGCATGCTAACAACAAGGTGTGAAGTAATGAATACTCCAAATATGTCCAAATACTGTCAAGTATAAATACTCAGCATTGATCAGAGATCAATCACCTAAGATAATTCTGCAGGTGGGGACATACTAGCTTTCTTCAACCACAATCCCATTGCTACAGTGAGCCTCTTGTGCAAGGACTAACTGTAGTGCTGTTTACTAATTCTGCATCTGGCCACTGCTGTCAATGCATCAAGAAATAAAAATGTTCAAAAAGTCTGAACCGACACCAGAAACTTCTCATTTTCAATCTAAAACTCTGTCCCAGGCTTGCTTTTCTGTGAGGCTTCACAGACCAACATTTAGATGTACACCCTCTAGGACAGATTTATTTGGCCAGAACTGTAATGGATGTACTCTTTGTATGTTTCCCATTCAAAGAAGATGAAGCCTTGACATTGTGATTGCTTGAATTTCTCATGCCAGTTTGAATATGAAGGTGGGATGGCACGTGAAAGAAACAGCTCTTCATAGAGCATTGGTATAAGGGTTAAGCCAACCTTTTTTCCCAGTGTGGCTTAATGAAACTGTTGCTGAACACGTGCTGTCCAAAAAATGACAGGAAAACTGGGAGACTGATGACCTAATTCCATATTTTGAAACCAAGTTGGTGATACTGAGATATTTGAGGCTGAAAGCCAATGGCTAAAAAATGTTTTTTTTTCAGGATCTTCTTTACATGTCCTCAGTGAACATGCTTAGATCTTCTTCTGAATATACAAACTCTGAGGATGAGTTGCCACTTTGTTCTCCACTCAGGTTGTAGGACTAAGTGAAAAATGAGTGAAATCATCAGCTAATGTCAGTGGAAGATCTGATCCTGCAGGGATCACAGCTAAGACTACAGGAAGCCCTCTCGGTTTAATGGAAAGGAGAGATAGCCTGCTGCTCTTAAGTGGTAGACCAGGGTTGTTACCTGAGGTGTGCAGAATGTGAGTATTAGCATATAAACACGCATCAGTACTGCACTGTGCAAATGGCCATGAACAACCATAAAACTACTACACTCCTCCTAAGCCTTCTGAGTCAAAAGGTATTTATGCATGCAGCTTTTTAATCCAAAGAATGCACGAGACAAACTCTTATGGGGAGGAGGAAGCCAGCACTATTGCCCATCAGGGTTTAGACATGGCTGAACTGATAATACACAAAAGGTGTCCTCCCACAGAAACGAGACATTTATGCTTTCGTAAATTTCATCACTTAAAAAAAAAACACAAAAAAATGAGACACCCTTACCCTCCCCCAATTTGTTTCGATGACTTGCACGTAGTATCTATAGGATAAAGCTACCTGTGCCCTTCAACAGAGATATTTTACATATAGATTACCAACATGTTTTTCCAGACCAAAGGAACATGAATTTAGGTTAATTTAATAGAAAAAATAAAATATGGAATAACATTGATTTTGGCCGATATCAATTACAACAGAACTACCCTATTTTACAAATAACAACTGAACATTTTACACATGTACAGTATTTTTTTCAGTAAAAATGAATTTGGATATAACAATGTGTCAGTTTTTTTTTTTAAAGAAAACAGATATTAATTTTTTCTCTATAATAGTGTTAGAGGCATTTGTAAGTATCCAAACAAACTCTTTACAATCCATTACATAATTAAATCTCAATTATGAATATATATTTATATATAATATATATATAATATTAACTTAAACTTTGAAAGCATTATGTTCTAGTTAAAAATGTTATATTGAGAAATGAGGCAGTAACAGACTAGTAGTTAAACTAGCACATATTAAATTCTTATAACTTTGCATGTTTAGCAGGAAATCTGTGATGGGCACCAAAGGAGCTTCACAGGCCCCCTGTCATACAGAACCAGACATGGGTTGCAATAGTTTATCTGCTCTCTGGAAAAGTGGGCATATTATTTCTATAGATTTGTATCCATCATTTGTAAAACTTCCACAATCATTTTGGTATTTAGAAAGGAGGTTCTCTTTATTTTCTAACATTTACATGCTTAAACACCTGCAATACATTTTCTACTTGTGTGTCCTGGAAAGAAAACAGAGAGACACTTTGCACGTTTTAAGTATTTTCCCCCCAAAACAGTGTCTTCAAAGTTCAATTTACTAGTTTTCGTTAAAATTAATGGCTTCCAAACAGCATGCTAAGTGAAGCTGATGAATATATATTAAACAGAAATTTGTACTGACAGCTGTGTACCTGGGTAAAGAGAGAAGGGAGGCCCATTTCTCTTACCACCCAGGATGGTTTTACAATGAGGTAACTCTATTGACCTCAGCAGGATTATTCCTGCTGAAATTTGTACTGTGAGCAGTTAAAAGCAGATTCAGGCCCATCGAGACACGATTGTTACATCAAGAAACAGTTGATTTATTGCCCTATATGTAATTACCCCTGGAGACGTATTTGGCACAGTGTTACATGCTCAATTATAAATCCAGTCCTGTAAACACATTCTGTCACATACAGTCACACTGGCATTTCTGTATGGGCACCATGAAATATCCCCACATATCTGCATGATAATATCCCCTTTTTGGTGAACATTACAAGACAACAATAATTTATGACTACTCCTTATATGTTAGCAATGTTTTGATTTCCATGTATACATTACTCTTGCTGACACAAACCAAGAGTAGTATCTTCCAAACTTGTTCACAACAGGAACAAAGTTTTTTTTAAGTTTATTTGAAATAGCTTTTACAATTTAAAAAAATAAAATAAAAATCCTAGCATATCTGTTAATAAGCTAGCTGTCTAAAAATGAGATCTATATGACCAAAAAAACCACTTTGGGCAAAACATATATACACACTGCATGTGATACAAAAAACAGCACACAGCAGAGGAAGTAGGAAAGAAATGTGTGCAGAAATGATCACTTTTCTTTTTTAAATACTGGTACAAAAGGGACAGAACTTAGTCCTGCAGCTGACGATGTTTCTGATTCCCTTAGGGACTCATTTCCTGAAGTTCCCCCTGTCAATTCACATAGCACAACAAAGACTAATGCAAACATTTTTTGTGTTGTTTAGTTTTAATCCGTGTAAACGTGTGTGTTCTTGAAACACTCTAAACCTTGAAGGGGAAACAAGCAGGAAAAAAAAACGGGAAGAAAAAGGACCTTCAAAAAACAGGAATAATTCTAAGGTTGACAGGAAATCAAATCATGAGTTAAACGTTAATTTTGGCATCAAATGCTTTGGTCACACAATACTGACTCTGTGATTCTGGATGCTCAGCTCTAAACACCCAGTTATGAAAGGTAGGCGTGTTGTAGTTTTTCCATTTAAGTTCCAACAAACAGTTCACCATCTCCCCAGACAAAGAGGGGGGAGAGAGAGAGAGGTGGCTTTTTTTTTTTTTTTTTTCTTTTTCAATAATACGGATTAATCTATAAGTCTACAGGAGCAGGAGGACTCTGGGAGGTGTCAGTTCACCCCTTGTGCGTACATGTTCTGCAACACAGTTGCTGGAGCACTTTCCGCTGGCAGAGATTGTTCTTTTTCACCAGCATACAGAATCCTCCCTCGGCCCAGGACTCTTCCGTGGCTTCCGGAGGGCAGCAGCAAGAGAAGAAGGGGAAGTTGAAGGTTTGGAGAGCATGGTGTGTACAATGGAGGGAAGTTTAATTGGTCAGACAGGCAGATTTGGTTGAAGAGACCATTCAGGAGCAGGTAACAAGTAGGAAATTTGGTCCATCAGAAGGAATTTCAGTCAACAGCATTTTTTTTTCAGGAAGAGATATTGTGTGGTCCAACAGGGAATGATTGGTATCCATTTGTGAAAAGGAAAAAAAGATTAGAAAGATAATAATTAGAAAACAGTGATATTTACAGCAAAGGAATTTGTTCTTGATTTTCATGAATCAAAAGAATAAAACAGTCAAACCATGGAAAAAGAATAAACATTTTCAACAGAAACGCAAATCCTGCAGAGTGAGTTAGACACGTCCCCAGTGCTGATGGTCAGGCAGTGAAATGAGGCTCACCATGCTTGGTAACATAACAGAAGGAAAGACTTCTGTACTTTTCCTTGGCTACCCTGGGCTGTGGAGAGCACACACCATGTGGTGGGATCCAGCAGGACGCACTGCAATTGCTTCATGGCCCACATGCCCATGTGTTGCCTTGTCATGGCAACTGCACTCAAAAGAACCAGGGAGAAAGGACTGAGGCAGGGTGTCCCCAGACCTGGGCAACTGTATGTGTGTATCCAGCTGAGGCTGCATGTGGACAAATGAGGACAGATTTTCCCTACCGTAATAATGACCAAACTGTCTGCATATGTATATGCATGTATTACTGCACTTATATCAGGTATCTTTCACGCTGCTTAACACTGGGCTTTGTTCTGGTGTGATTTTCCTCTTGGGTAGCACTTGTTTGGTTGTTATTTACAAGTAATTCACATAGTAGTATTTTAAGAGAAGCATGATGCTATCTCAGTGTCTCTGGAATTTTGACTTTTGAAAGGAATGACTATTAGTGAATAATTAAGCCAATCATGCAGTAAGAATGCCTTCATTGCAGTAAGCAATACCTTCATTGCCTCGGAGAGCTTGGAGGAAGTTCAGATCTCCATTAAAAATTGGTGCCTTCTGTTCTTCTTTTTCTCGTTGCCCTTTCACATAATTCAAGTAACACTACAGGTACTTAAGATCCTTCATACTTACCAGCATTTTCATGGTTTAAAGTGGTGAAATAAATAAATGTGATTCTATTGACAGTATGCTAGGGTTCTCATATAAATTTTTTTTGAAAGCAATATCTTTTGAAAAACAGAAAAGGAAGCAAAAGTAGGTTGCTGCCAGGGGGGAAAACTATTTTAGGAAAATTCAGGTGTGTATGTGACTAATCCTATTAATGTACACTTATGTGGCTTTCTCCTTTTTGCAAGACTGAAAAAAGTAAAAAGTAGCGTAGACCTCAAACTGAGAATTTGACAAATGAAGAGACCAGACCATCCCAATAAATGTAAACGAAGCACCAATGGTGAAACAGATCTTTTGAGAGAATTGCACTCACCATCCTTGCAGACTGTTCCCACTACACAGACCCCAGAGTCTAGGTTATAGCCGCTTGGACAGATCGTACAGTTTCTGTCTCCTTGACCACTGCAGTCCAAACAGCTGGCATCACATCTGAAAGACAGTGTTACGGTTGGCCTTATGGCCTCACCAAGTACAAGAGTTCCCAGGAGGCTGCTTTGGCACTGCAAGAGGCTTGTTTGCTGTTTCCAGAGGTATCAGCTGTTCTAACAATGGTAATAATTAGAAAACCCCACAACCTCCTCCTGCAAGTCAGTCCTGTTTCTGTCCTTCAATCACTTTTTATTCACATTTTTTTGAAACTAAATATCTGCGTTAATCTAGTATTTAGGAACTATGCAGTAGTAATCAATCAAAGTATTAAGCTGATAGTGCATCCATACACCAGCAAGGGATGAACTCAAAGCCACAGGATGGAAAAGACTGACCTGCCCCCTAGTCATTTCATCACCCTTTTGGCTGTATCGATTGCTTTTTTTGTGTGTGTGGAAGACTGGAAAACTGTAACACATGGTGATTCTCTTCCTGCCCTGAACTCAATGTGAGCCAATAATAAACAATTCCAAAGGGCAACAAGTGGTATTTGTTTAACAAAGAATGAAATAGAAAAGTATGTCCCCTCTTTGCACAGCACTAACTTCTCCAAGGCTTATCTACCTATTGGTACACTCAGATGATCTATGCTGGACAGTAAGTCTGTTAATATATTTATGTCATGTTTATGTCTATACAGCTAAAGAACTGAAATGCTCCTTATGAATAGTAATTAACCTGATACTAAAAAATCATAGATTCACTTTTTTTTTTTTTTTTGACTTGTTGGGAAACATAGATCCTCCGCCAGATTTGTAAATTCTACATTTCTGTGCATATCTACTCAGATTCTCACTATAGGCTTTTTAAATTGAAGGACATGTATGTTTACTAGAAAAATATTTTCAGATGATCTGCATGAATGTAACTTAAAATTTAAAAAACAAACAAACAAAAAAACAAACATTTTACTTATTTGCTTAGTATAAAGCACATTTTTCCTGTTTTTTGAAGTCAGCAGTGTTTTCTGTTCTCATAAGTTTTATCTTTCTCTGGACTTGATGATCCTTGTGTGTCCCTTCCAACTCAGGATATTCTGTGATTCTGTGAAATGTATTCTCAACACAATAATAGCTAACATACTACTGAACATCAAACATATTAGCCACAGATCATACCTTTTGCAGCTTTTGTATCCACTTTCAGTAGAGTGATCAAGATAGTAACCAGTACTGCAGGACTGCACACATCTCCCATCTTCCATAAAATAGCCCTGTGTGCAGTTTATACAAGCGTCTACTCCACCACCTTAAACAGCAGAGAAAATACACTATATTAGCGGTTAGTTCCTCCTATTGTGTAACAGACACCAACTCTATCTGTAGCAAAACCTTATCTTAATTTTAGAGACCATGTTTTACTTGCCTTTCTTTCAAAGAGTAACATCAAACAATAAAGGTGTTTACATAATTGCAGTATTATATTATATTATATTATATATATTATATTATATTATATATATTATATTGCATTACATAATTGCAGTATTTCTTTTTCTGAAAGAAATGTATGTTGGTAGTTCCATGCATGCCATAAAATCTATCCAATCATTCTTCCAATCCAGAAAGAAAATGGAAGGCATTACTGGAAATTAGAATGAGCATTATTACAGGGGAAAAAAAAAAAAAAAAAAAAGAATTTATGCACACCTTCAATTAGATTTTCATGTTAGCTGAAACAAGTCTGCCATATTTAAGATATATTAAGGAACTACCAAAAGAATTAAGAAATTGTATGTCAGCAGGCACATTATATTGTAACTAGAACGTAGTAACAATGAAAAGATAAAATCGGAGCTAAAATTAGGGAGGAAAGGAAAACAATGCAGATGCCAGTCAGATACCTGCACATGTTGCACAGGAGCGGTGACATGGTTCACATTCCCTACCATTATGGTATTTTCCATCTTCACAGCGGATAGCACATTTGGTGCCGTGCAAACTATTGTAAAAAGGAAAAAAAAAAAAAAGAAAGCACAATGTCTGAGCAGATAACAGCAACAAAAGACAAAAAGGTCATTCACAAACCAGTAATTCTCTTGTAATGAAAGTGCAACTCATAGATTAGGATTCATTGGCTTCCTTCACTGGTCATATTTGTGTAAATTTAGAGACAGCAATCACATAAAGTGGGAATGAAATGCAGTTTCATCTATGGTGAAACACAGATGCTGTTTACAAACTCATTGTAAATACTACCAAGTAGTAGAGGACAGTAAAATATGAAAGATGCCAGAGTGATTTGACACAGGGTCAGCACCACTGCATTAAAAAAATGCTAAGGGACTTGTTAACAAGACTTCATACTTTGTTTGAAAGACCAGCAGCATATCCTGATACCAAGAATAGATTCTCAAACAATGAAATCACCACCTCTTTCTGCCATAGCAGTTTCCTTTAAAATCTCCTAACTGAATAGCAGTTATGCATGGCATGGGTGATTTGTCTTGATTACAGATGGAGGTATTCTGTCTGCAGATGGAGGTATTCTGTCTGCAGGTACTTTTGAGGAGCACGAGGTACTGAGTAACAGTCGTTTGTTTTTTTTTTTGTTGTTGTTTGTTTAAAGGTAGGACTTCTCTGCCATCTTTGCCATCTTATGTGGAATCTCACCTTTCACCAAATTGAGCTCTTTCTCTAAAAATGCTCTTCATTTCTAGGGATTATCACCTTATGTGAGAGCTAATGCTGTTTTATAGATAGGATAAAACAAAAGTTTTGTGTGCTGGGCACTGCAGGAACTTTTGGAGTGTCTATGATCCCAGTTTAGAAAAAAATAAATTAGCAATTCAACAAATGTAACACCTCCTTTATTACTATTTTTCCTCAGCCACACACCTCAAAGTGCTTTACAAGGCATTATCATGTTTTTACAAATGGGAAAACTAATCATTTGCCTGAGTTTAGTTAATGGGCCAACAGCAGAATCAGAACTGGAATCAATGTCTTCCAAGTCCCAGCCATAGATACATCCTGTCCATAGATACAACTCTGCCAAGAAAATGCAGGAAATTTTGAACAACAGGAATATGAAGTGCATGTTCTGGGTCTCAAGACTCCACTTACTTTTCACGCCCACACAGATGGTGTTCTTTGGAAACGTTACCAAAAACCAATCTGAGCTTGCTAATATTGCCCAAGAAAACATGAAATATGTTTGTTTGTTTTATTTTTTGTTTTTCCTTCTTTTGTCACACAGAATAGATTTGTCTGCTTCTTCCGTGGTGCTACAAGCTGATGTTAATGGACATGGAAGCATGTAAAGTTAGTTCCTGAGAAATACAGAAAACGAGACATAGCTTTTCTACGGAGACTGTGTCCTATATGGTCACTATTATGGCTCTTCTGACGTATTTGACAATTATAGGAACTTTTGAACTGCTACTTTACTAATTTAATTTCACAGATACACAGAAGGCCATGTTGGATCTGTTAAAATTCTCCAAACTCTTAACATGGACTGCAAATTTAATTACTTTTTAAAATGGAAGCAGATACTCATATTTCACAGAGTGAAATGTTCATATTCAGTCCCATGCCTTCCTTCCCACTAGATCACACTTCCTCTTCAAAGGGTCTGTTTTTGTTTTGCTTTTTAAAAATTAGATATTTGTAATAACAATTGTGCAAGCGCTTGAAAAATATAAATGCAATATAAATACGTAGAAATGAGAATTCCTTTACAAAATGTAAGGGAATCTAGCTCTTGATGTCCTGGAAAAAAACAACTTTCAGCTTATACTACCTGAAAGACAAAAATCCACTTTGACAAAATGTAAAAGCTCAGTGTTAAAATACTTTCAGAATACTGTATTCTGAAAGAAGAACCCCTACAGATACTGAATATTGACATACTTCATATTTTTTGTGGCATAAAGCCAGCATACACTCCTTCATGAATTTTGAAGGATTTTTGACCTTAGCTGCTTGGATCAAAAGGTTGTTCATTCATAAAGGAGCTTGAAATGTGTACTGATGCTTTGTGGGTTCTACCTATCAATTTCAGAAATGATTAAGTCCTCCTATGAAACAAAATTATCCACTGCTGTTCAAAATAATGTGCATACTACATTGTAATAGAATTGAGCCTGAGGTACTTGAGATAAGTGAATGACTGGATGTATGAAGAAACACAATAAAGATAAGAAAATAGTTTCTAAGTATCACCAGAACGGATCTGAAAGATTAATATGGTTTATCAGGTCTACCTCTAAAATAATCCTTGACTGCTACACTGTAGGTCAGAAAAAAAAAAAAGAAAAAGAAAAAAAAAAGGCAGCTTTCCATATAACTGTGACTTTTATTTTACCTGAAATGAAAGGTTTTCTAAAAATCCATTGTTGGCCAAACCACCATACAGTAGCATAAAAAAATACTGTATTACTGCCTAAACAGCAATGGAACACATGAAATAAGGGCCACTCAAGGTTAAACAGCTATCTAATGTACTTCATTGCATACCCACAGATTTCTAAGCTTCTTCAGCTATTGTGTTTAGTGATATCCATCATTTCCTTACCTTAGGCCATGTTTGCATTCTGTGCAGATTTGGAATTCAACACATGTCTTACAGTTTTCACTACATTTTCGGCAAACAATCTTATCTACAAAGAAAAAAGAAAACAGCCCAGAAAACCCTGGTCAGTTGTATTTAATAAAATTATATGGACATACATCTATAACATGACTTACTGTTTTGTAGCTTGACATCCGGAACAGAAGCAGCTAGCTAGACTAAAATGGCGAATTCTGCCTGTCATTAGCTTTTTCCATCAGACATCAAATGGTTTAATTTATTTTTAAACATTTTAAGTTATAGTTGTGCCATTACAGAAATAACATGCTTTGAGGTTGTTCAAAAATCTTTTTAAACATTTGATATTTAAATTCACTATTTAAATATGGATTTAAATCCTCTTTTCATACAGCAGGGTCAAGCAGTAATGACTGCCATATGTTCCAGAAACTATCCTGCAATTTACTTCCTATGCCTTCCATGCAAACAGTCTGTTGTGTCTTACCTGATTTGGTGTTCAAGGACACACCTACACAAAAACTTCCGATCATAAGAAAGTTGAGATATAAGTTACTGACACTTGTCTTCACATCTCAAGAGTTCCCTACTTTAAGAGATGTCTCTTTCTCTCTTCAGACCTGCCCTTTTGTGATGCAGTGCTATGTTCCTCTCTAAGAATAAAAAAACAACATTCCCCCTTAATTTTACATTTTCATCTACTTATCTTGAATGGGTGGAAGGGAATTCCCTTCACCGTAGTTCTCACACAGTGACAAATGGAAAAATTGAAGTAGTACGCACTTTTAATAATTATCAAAAATGAACACACAGGTTCATGATGCAGGTAGCAAAAGGTTAAGTATCTAGTCGAACAAAGATCTTTGAGCACATATTTGGCTTCTAAGCATGTGTTTAAACACAAATGAAGTCAGTGCAGTTTAAACACATTTGAATATATGTCTAAGTATTTTTGCTACCCAAAACTAGAAATTAGGTATGGCAACTGCAAAAGGAAATGGAAGCTAGGTATCTGTCAGGGAATTATTCCTCTTGGGTCATCACATCATTGCAGGTACTTAAGCCTGTCAGAAATGCTAATTGCAATTACATTTCACATCCCAGAAGACTATTTTCATCAGAGCTCCAATTCAGTGACCATGGTTAACTTCTCAGCTGCCTCTTCTACATGGCGTCACAGCATCCAAATGTGGGAGAATGGGAAATGGGAATGCCTCATGTTCATGATCTAGATGATGCCTGTCTTTTCTGGAGTAGTTGATAACCTTCTCAGTACTGCAGCTGACTTTGTTCTTGAACTGCCATCATTCTGCTAGTTACTCCCAGCCACAAGCAGAAATGACATCCTTCCTCTAAACATGATTTTTAAAATCAAGAAAGATTCCTAGGTTGATTTTTGAGAAGATTCTTAATGACACTTAGCAACAATTTAGTAAGAGGAATAGTTAGGAATTTAGTAAGAGGAAAAGTTAGATGCATTCAACATATTTTCCTGCTTATAAGTTTTCCAGCTACCTCCCCAGATCAAATTCTGTAGCCCACAATAAAGAAACAATAAGAAATACTAACTCTTATCCAGGTAAAACCCATCGGGGCAGTTGGTAATGCAGCTATTGGTTACTTCATTCAGGTAGTAGCCAGATTTACAGGTCATGCACTGGTCACTGTGGCCTCCAACACAGGTTTCACAATTGGGTGAGCATTTTTTACAGCGTTTCTTGTCTGCATTGTAGTGACCAGGTGGGCAGGTCGAAACACAGATCCTGCAGACAGCAGGGAAGAGAAGGCAGAGTCGTTAATGATATAACCTGCCACCACATTCCTGGACCATGACTGCAAAGCAGAAGTATTTCTCAGCATTGATACTTTTCTAAAGATCACATATTTTCTAACGATCATGTAACCCTCCAAAGCATTGCATCAGGCTGCCTCAGCATTTTTTTTCCTACAGCATATGCTATCTCACTGGCAAACGCCTTGTCAGACAGTCATAGAGTATCATTTTTGACCATCTATACCTCTTTCTATCTTGTTCAAACTGAATCACTGAAGCTGTAGTAGCTATCACAGTTATATACATGTGTATATATATATGTATATATAGCCTCTTATGAAAAAATATCAAGAGATGGGGAAATAATCAGGGAATCTTGTTTGAATGCTGTACTTGAAATTCTGATTAGCTCTTTTTTTTTTTTTTTTCAACTCCTAAGAAAATTTGTCAAATTCAGAGGAAAATAAATAATCGATGACTGCAGCAAAGAGATGAGGAAAAGAAGTTAATATACTTACTGATGAATCTGTGAAGATTTTTTTCTTTTGGTCTTACCGTGTATTGTTCTTGGATTTGTAGTAGTAGTGCAGACAGTCAGTGCAATGATCTGGTCCTGGCCCATCACACCCTACTTTACTGCATTCTGCATTGCATGGACCTGTAAAAAAAACGAACAGGACCCCACCACACACACGAAATACAGGGTGGGAATTAAAACTTCTCATTTAATACTTAGGACCACTAAAAACAATATTTTAACACAGAATACAATTATTGTGTTTTCCTGTTTGATCTTAGGTCTGAGTAGCAATTTGGCTCAACTGAAAAGAGAAATTTTTTAGCATTTGAACACCTTTGCAGATCCTTGCCTCAGTATTTTTTCACAGTGATTTACAATTTTTAGCAAGTGCGGCATCCTCTGTAGAATCTACCAGACACTATTGCTGGATCCAAACAGATGACTTCCTAATGCATAACAAATCATTTTTAATTTTATTTAGAAATGTTGAAAGGCCTCTGGAATCCATAAAAAGGAATAATTAGCAACTTCATTTATCACAAGTAGGTCAATGTAACCAGCAGTTACTCTGGTTATCAAATGGGCAAAATGGTCCTGGTGACTGCCACAACCCAAATGAACCAGCAACCATGAAGCAGACTCATCTTGTTCTGTGCTGCTACATGCTGGAAAAGCATTGGCTAATGCTTGTTAACCAGTCCTCCATCTCACCCACACTCGTGTTTACAGTTTTCAAATAGTTCCTTCCAGCTAAGGGAGGAAATAACCATCAACTCCTGACTTTGTCTAGGGGACCAGGACTGAAGTCAGTTTGCTTCATACAACAAAATCAAAGAAGTTAGGGAACTTTACAGCAGAAATAGTAGTGTTTCATCACCTTCCGAAGCAAGGAGTTCAGCAGTTCTCAATCAAAAATAGGGACTGTGTGTCTGACATGCTGGGGCAGAAGAGTGCAATGAAACTTCTAAAGTGAACATGGTCCTGCTGTTGGCTTGCAGGAACTATACGCAAGATTCCTCAAGATTCATAAGCTTCTACTTAATGCTCAGGACATTGTTGGATTACATGTAGAAAACTGGCAACTTATTCTGCAGCAACAAAAAATTAAGTCTACTGAAGTCTAATGAAAATAATGAAAAACCTCTATGGGAATCAACAAGAAACAACACATGTAGAAGATAATGTACTTCATATATATTTGCATGCGTATGCATATGTATATTCATATGAAAAGCAGTGCATTCTTCATAGCATGTTAACTGCGGCTTATAAATATAAAACTGTATAAAACTTATATGGATGAAATGCATATATATATAATTTTAAATTATGAAACAAATAGTTCTGATCTTAAATTAAGAAACCAATTCATTGAACTCCCACTACTTCCATACCCTGAGAAGAAAATCTGGATGAAGCCCTATTTTTGCAAAGACACGCTGTCAGCATCTTGTTCTAGCCTCAGTATTTTAATTTTTCCATTTATAAATACCATAAATCTTCATAAATCCTGCATAATTATTATCAGTTTTGCCATTGCACTTCTAACTAAGATGAAATATAAATATAACCTTATTTTTCTAGTCAGAGAAAGTCCAAGGAAGGCTCAATGTATTGATTATGTTTCTGTTTCGCTATTTTTATTATTTTATTTTTTTTATTTTCTGGTAACTTTCAGTACCACCTAATTGTTTCCCAGATGTGAAAGGCCACAGACCCTGCTGTGGGGTCAGAATCCTAGTCTTCAACTAATGCAAAAAGACTAAGAGACACATAACATAGAAGAGAGCACATACGGAGTAAGCAAGCCAGGAGCCTTAGCAATGTCTGGCCATACATTAACAATACAAAATCCAATGAGAGAAATATTTTTATATGCATAGTTTTGTATCAGTAAATTGACAGAGTGAATGAATATACACACCTGAATAGTCATCTGTTCCATAATCTTCTGTAGGATCTTCAACTGGACTGGAACGCACTCTTTCCACTTTTGGAAAATCATTTCTTGGTGAGTATGGCTGGATGGATGTTCCATAGAGTACCAAGGACCACTCTTTCAATTTGCCTAGAAGTATTTAAAACCTAGTTTTAGAAACCATTTCTGATTTTCTCTATCTTAAAAAACATAACGCTTGTGAACATGACCTCTGAGTAGGTACGGAAGATTTTGCTTTTGAAATCAGTTTTCTTAGTTTAATATAGAGAGTGCAATCTCTGCTTCAGTATAAACTGATAAAGCATACTTTCTTCAATCAGTTTTACTTTTTTTTTTTATTATTATTATTATTATTCCCCTCTTTTGTAAGTCTAATTAAAGTTTGCACAGGTTGAACTCAACAGTTCCTGAGTTGGATGGAACCTACAAGGATCACTGAATCCAACTCCTGGCTCCACATGAGAGTACCTAAAAATTAAATCCTGTGACTGAGAGCGTTGTCCAAACACTTCTTGAACTCCCATAGGCTCAGTGCTGTGACCACTGCCCTGGGGAGCCTGTCCCAGTGCCCAACCTGGGTGCAGGACTTTTCCCTAACCCCCAGCCTGACCGTCCCCCGTCCCAGCTCCATGCCATTCCCTTGGGTCCTGTCACTGTCCCCAGAGAGCAGAGCTCAGCGCCTGCCCCTCCGCTCCCCTCCTGAGGGAGCTGCAGGCCACCATGAGGCCTCCCCTCAGCCTGCTCTGCTCGGCGCTGAGCAAACCAAGGGACCTCAGCTGCTTCTCATACGTCTTGCTCTCCAGACCCATAGCCATCTTTGTAGCCGTCCTTTGGCCTGTGATTGTTTTATATCCTTATACTGCGGTGCCCAAAACTGCACACAGTACTCAAGGTGAGGCTGCACTGGCATGGACTAGAGCAGGACAGTCTCTTTCCTCGACTGACTAGCAATGCTGTGCTTGATGCAGCCCTGGATATGGTCAACTCTTTTGCCTGCCAGGGTGCACTGATGACTGACAGTCACCTTGCTGTTGACCCAAATCCCCAGATGCCTTTCTGCAGGGCTGCTTTCCAGCCTCTCATCCCCTGGTCTGTACTTGGCCTGTATAGCCAGGGTTGCCCCTTCCCGTGTGCATAATCTGTCATTTCATGTGGTTGGTGATTGCTGAACTCTTTTATTTGTCAAGATCTCTCTACACTGAGGAATTTCCTTTCACTGAGGAATGTCAGCTATCTGACAGATAGGAACTGAATAAGTGGTTTATATTAAAGTGGTTTATATTGGGGTGAAAGATGGCAATCTCTTTTATCTGATTGTCTCTTGCCAACTCAATTTAATATTTATGTGATAGAAATTTCTACATTTCATATGAAACCTTCTCTGTTCTATACTTATTTTTTAAGAAGAAACTGTTGTAAAGAGTATATAACTTAATTATTTCACAGAGTAACTTCCAATTTTTTTTGTAGCTGAAGCAAAGCATTACTTTTAAAGAGAAATTCAATTCTGATTTTAAAAATTAACTGATGAAGAATCTACTACACTTGCTGCCCAACTACTGGTTAATTGCCCTGACTTTCAAACTCTATGCACTTTATTTTCAGTTTGTCTTATCCCTGCTGTAGCTCACAACCATGGAGCAATTTAGTCTCCCCTAGATTAAAAATACCCAAATCATCTATTTTCCACCTGTTTAGACATATGGGCATCAGAGTACCTCTCAATGTTCTTTAGAGTGATTCAGCAGTGTTCTTAAAGGCATTTTTCTTTTTAGCGAGGAATTCACGTAGAGACCTGATGTTTAACAGGACATGCAGCCATCTTTACAGCCTTTTCAAAAACACTTCTCCATATAGTTTCTGTCCTTTTGGTGTTTTAACCCACTCCCACAGCATATTGACCACGATATATTGGATGCAATCAAAAAATGTGTGTTTTGGTTCATTACTCTAATCTTTTCCTCCTTGTCCTTATTATTCTCCAATGATCACTAAAGTTTCCAAGTGTTGGTTTTATATTTCTTCCAGAACACTGGTAAAGATACTAAGTACTAGAAGAAAATATTTGCAAGTACCCACTAAAAATAACCACAGGCACCGATGCTTCTTAGGCATAGTGTATTGTTGTGTCTGGACTTACACATATGGAAGGGCTTGCATTAACATATCTGCAGGAAGGATTGGAGCTGTCAATATACACCTAATGCAAAAGAGCAGCAAGGGGGAATAACACAGGGTCTCTCACGAGATTAGCTGCCTTTTAAGAATAGTTCAGTAAATAAAGAAGGAAAAAATTCATGTGACTTGCCAGCAAATAAATGAAGTCCGCCTCAAGGCAGGTTTAATTTGCACAATGAAAATATTTCAATAAATAATTACATATACATACACACAACTTTTATAATGAATAAACAAAATGTGCACATTTAAGCCAAAATCTTTCTTTGCCCATTTTTGGCTGCTTCCATCACTTAGTTTGGCTAGAATAATACCTTACTCTGCTTGTATTTAAGTACGTAACAGGAGTTCCATGTTGTATGCACAGGAGAAAGGGTATATCACAGTTTTTCACAGCAAGCACATGTCCTCCTCCATAAATTCTACAGAATTAAATGCAGAAATCACATGCACTACATTTATGAACTGGACCCTGCATTTCTTTACGGGTAACAGATGTGGCATTACCTTGCCAATGCAGGGATATGATGACATGTTGGCTCTTTGTTCTCAATTTGATTACAGGAAAACTGCAGCTCTTAATTATAAGACCTTTCAATAGCTAAACAAACACATGCACACAAAGAAACAAGAAATAGGCATGATGGTGATATCGATGTGATAAACTGCAGGCTACGATGATAAACTAGAGGTACCATAAACTGTGTTTAAGCACTATTTGTTTACTACACATTCTGTTGCTTGCAGAGACTAGCCCTAACATGACCAAAAATCTGAGTTTATCCACAGTGAATATCTCAGGCACTTCCAAAACTTTCTGAATATGTTATTGGACAACTTTCATTATGAGAGAAGCACAAATCTAGAAAGCTGTATGACAAATTATAAAGAATATTCAATGAACCACGATCCAAATTCACAACCAGCGTGCATCTGGTGAAACACAAATACATGCAAAAATCTAACCAGTTTAAAGCAGTATTTCACATTGAGGTCAAAAGAAAGTAAAGAATAAATTCTCCAGCAAAATTCCTTGAGCATATCAGTTTCCCCCACCATGCTTGGCTGGGAAAGTGTGCCTTCTCCACATCCCCTGGCCTTACTGTCCCTTTTCTTCACATGTTGGATCTTTAGGCTTTGCTCCTCACAGAGTAAAATAAATCAGTCCCATATGATTAGTCACTGTACCACTGAGAAGAATATATATAAAGTATAGAAATCAATATACCAGTAAGACCTATACAATGACTCTCATAGAATGTGATGTGCAGGAACAGGCTTTGAAGTGTATGGTTGGAAATGTAGCCGGTCTCTTTAGACTGTCCTGGTGACATAAAAGGGCTATAAAAATGCCCAAAGGAACAGCTCGCAGGATGGTTTTGTGTTACCTCTTTTCTAGGCTTCAGTACAGGGAGCGTGCCAGGGCAGAGAGAAGAGGTTGATAGCTGAAATGTGTTGCTCTTTGGCTCTCCTTTATGCTTGTTGAATGAACCACTGTATTCTGGCACACAAAAAGGTGAATCATGGAATCACAAAATGGTCGAGTTCGGAAGGGACCTCTGGACATCACTTAGTCCAACCTCCGTGCTCTAGCAGGGTCCCCCGAAGTACATTACCCACGACTCTGTCCAGACAGCTTTTGAATATCTCCAGGGGAGGAGATTCCTGTGGACAGCCTGTTCCAGTGCTCAGTCACCCTTGCAGTAAAGTTTTCCTCATATTCAGATGGATCTTCTTGTGTTTCAGTTTGTACCTGTTGCCTCTCAGCCTATTATTGGGCACCACTGAGGAGAGTCTGGCCCCATCCTCTTGACATTCTCCCTTCAGAAACTTATCCATATCAATCAGACAGCCCGAGCCTTCTCTCCAGGATGAACAGGCCCAGCTTCCTCATATGAGAGATGCTCCAGTCCCTTAATCATTTTAGTAGCACTTCTCAGGACTCAATCCAGGTGCTCCATGTCTGTCTTGGACTGGGAAGCTCAGAACTGGACACAAAACTCCAGGTGATGCCTCACCAGGGCTGAGTAGAGGGGGAGGATCACCTCCCTTGATCTGCTGTCAGTGTTCTTAATGCAGCCCAGGACAGAGCTACCCTAAATTGTCCTTCAAGTCAGAGAGGTTCCTGACTTCTTCAGGAATACTAAGTGCAAAATGGAGTTCAAAATCATTGATTTTTGTCTGTTTTCTTCTCAGTAAATGATTTAAATTATGTAGTAGCTGAGTAATAGATGTCCTTTATCAAATTCAAACAGACTGAAAATAAAAAAACTGTGCTGGGCTGTACTGCCATTTGAGGGACCTGGACAGACTAGAGAGTTGGGCAAAGAGGAACCTCATGAAGTTCAGCAAAGGCAAGTTCAGGGTCCCGCACCTCAGCAGGAATAACCCCAAGCACCACCACAGGCTGGGGTCTGAACTTCTGGAGAGCAGCTCTGCAGAAAGGGACCTGGGAGTCCTTGTGGACAGCAGGCTGACCGTGAGTAAGCAATGGGCCCTCATGGTCAATGAATAAGGCCAATGGTATCTTGGGGTGCACTTGGAAGAGTGTTGCCAGCGAGTCAAGGGAAGTGATACTGCCCCTCTACTCAGTCCTGTGTAGAGGGTCTCTTGGAGTGCTGTGTCCAGTTCTGGACTCCCCAGAGCCATCCTGGACATACTGCAGAGAGTCCAGCAGAGGGCTACAAAGATGATGAAGGGACTGGAGCATCTGTCATATGAGGAGAGGCTGAGAGAGCTGGGCCTGTTTACCCTGGAGAAGTCTGAGAGGGAATCTTCTGTATAAATATCTGAAGGGAAGGTGTCAAGAAGATGAGCCCAGCCTCTTTTCAGTAATGCCTGGTGACAAGAGGCAACAGGCACAGACTGAAACACAAGAAATTCCATCTGAATCATAGAATCATAGAATATCCTGAGTTGGAAGGGACCCTTAAGGATCATCAAGTCCAACTCTTGACACCGCACAGGCCTACCCAAAAGTTCAGACCATGTGACTAAGTGCACAGTCCAATCTCTTCTTAAATTCAGACAGGCTCGGTGCAGTGACCACTTCCCTGGGGAGCCTGTTCTAGTGTGCAACCACCCTCTCTGTGAAGAACCTCCTCCTGATGTCAAGCCTAAATTTCCCCTGCCTCAGCTTAACCCCGTTCCCACGGGTCCTGTCACTGGTGTTAATGGAGAAAAGGTCTGATGCCTCTCGACACCCCCTTACGAGGAAGTTGTAGACTGTGATGAGGTCTCCCCTCAGCCTCCTCTTCTCCAGGCTGAACAGGCCCAGTGCCCTCAGCCGTTCCTCGTACGTCTTCCCCTCCAGGCCTTTCACCATCTTCGTAGCCCTCCTCCGGACACTCTCCAACAGTTTCATGTCCTTTTTATACTGTGGTGCCCAGAACTGCACACAGTACTCGAGGTGAGGCCGCACCAGCGCAGAGTAGAGCGGGACAATCACCTCCCTTGACCTACTAGCGATGCTGTGCTTGATGCACCCCAGGACACGGTTGGCCCTCCTGGCTGCCAGGGCACACTGCCGGCTCATATTCAACTTGCTGTCTACCACGACCCCCAGATCCCTCTCTTCTAGGCTGCTCTGCAGCGTCTCATTGCCCAGTCTGTACGTGCAGCCAGGGTTTCCCCGTCCCAGGTGCAGGACCCGGCACTTGCTCTTATTGAACTTCATGCGGTTGGCGATCGCCCAGCTCTCCAACCTATCCAGATCCCTCTGCAAGGCCTTTCCACCCTCAACAGAGTCCACAACTCCTCCAAGTTTGGTGTCATCAGCAAACTTGCTCAAAATACCTTCTATTCCTACATCCAGATCGTTTATAAAAATATTGGAAAGTATCGGCCCTAAAATGGAGCCTTGAGGGACCCCACTGGTGACCGCCCGCCAGCCTGACGCAGCCCCATTTACCATAACCCTTTGGGCCCTGCCCGTTAGCCAATTGCTCACCCATCGTATGATGTTTTTATTTAGCTGTTTGGTGGACATTTTGTCCAGTAGGATCCTATGGGAAACCGTGTCAAAAGCCTTGCTGAAGTCCAAAAAAATCACATCCGCTGGTTTCCCTTGGTCCACCATACGGGTGATCTTATCATAAAAGGAAATCAGGTTAGTTAGGCAGGACCTACCCTTCACAAACCCATGCTGGCTGGGACCAATGACTGCTTTGTCCCCCAGGTGCGCCTCAGTACGTTCGAGAACCATCTTCTCCATGATTTTACCAGGCACTGACGTGAGACTGACAGGCCTGTAATTGCTAGGGTCTTCTTTCTGACCCTTCTTGAAAATTGGCACAACATTTGCCAGCTTCCAGTCTGCCGGGACCTCTCCAGATTCCCAGGATCGTTGAAAAATAATTGAGTATGAAAAAATAATTGAGTAATTGAAAAATAATTGAATATGAGGGGGCACTTCTTTACTTATGATGATGGTGACAGAGCACTGGCACAGGTTGCCCAGAGAGGCTGTGGAGTCTCCTTCTCTGGAGACAGTCAAAACCCACAATGTGAAATGTGCTCTGTGTGACCCTGGCAGGGTGCTTGGACCAGGTATCTCCAGAGGTCCCTTCCCATCTCAAATGTTCTGTGACTCTGTGACTATGTAACCTTGGTATATTTCTGTTCTATGTAGTCTGTACCTACTTTCCCAAATACCCCTTTAATGAGTACCCCTTTTAGTGTACCGGAAACTTTGCTCTGCATTTTCTTGTTTGATTAATGCCACTTTCCTAAGAACTTTTCACCACTGTAAAGCCGTGGTGAGAAATGGTCAGTGCATATAAAATTCAGTGAATATTGAAGTACTGACAATGTTATTTCCTTTCAGATCTCTAGAGGATGACAATTGGAATTTCAAAATGATGGGCTTATAAGTTAACCTCTTGAGTATAACTGACATTTAGATGATACTGGCCATGTTATAGTTAGCACAGACTAATAAGAAGCTGTTTGCTGCTCAGCTATTTTGAAAATAACACTGATTATCCTGGTATTCAGTAGGGACATACGTGGCTTGTATTACATACCAGGTTTTACAAAAATTGGGTTGTGACTGCTGGTTTAGCATCTTGGAAAAATTCAGATTATGCAGACAATTTAGGCAATAAAAGAATTTGATTTGATGGCCAGATAAACAGAGAGACTTTTTTAAAAAGCAGAGATTGCCTATCTATCTGCTTTATTTAACAGAATACAATTCAGTTAATGAAGAGCAGAACCAAAGAACCAACATTCTCATTCAATTCCATTGATTTCAACTGGAGTTGGGTGAGAATGATCTGTGTTAGAATTTTTAAAGGTAGAAAATCAGCATTTCTATTTTGTCATCATATTGAAATGAGAAGGTTTACTTTTGTACAAAGAAAACTGTACAAACCCAGTTAAGTTTGGCCTATGTTCCACTTGGAATAGGAAGGAGACTGGACAACATCATGTTTCTACATTATAATTCCACCAGTGCCCTGGCTTGCTCTAAGTCACAGTGGAAATAGTTCTACTGAGTTTCTAAGCTGCAGGAGAGCCTGAACAAGCTGCCCTCCCAGCACTGCTAACTCCTCTGAGAGGTATGTTTACCTTGAATAATTGAACTGCACATAGCCTTCAGTTCAGTCTGAGCAATTCAACATACCAAACTTCAGCCAAGAAAGTATATTCCATCTACTTTTCTGGTTGCAGAAAAATTAATGGGCATTTTTTTGGACAAAGCAGAATCGTCACAATTAGCATTCTTTTAGAAAAGGCAAATATATGTATGTATGTGTCCCATCACACCAGTCTTTCTTATTTTAAAGAGCTTTTAAGCACTTCAGTTCACATTTTAGTCAATGTTTCTTTATTTGTATATACCAAAATATTTTTCCACGGCTTCAAGTACTTTAAGTTAACATATATGTCCTAAAATTCAGAATTCAAATCTATTAGAAAATCCTGAATGCTTTTTGAATTTACATCGCTGCGATGTACCTTGTAGTTCACTGAATTATAAACTAATTCTATTGCTCATGTCATTGTAGTCCTATATATAATACTTCAGAGCAGAATTTGTCACTTCCAGTGCAATATGATTACATTCTTACATGCTGCCCAATTGGAATAAGTGTAAATGTAGATTGAGGGGAAATAAATTCCAATACATTAGTCATATTTATCTCTCTAACATATGTTTTAATCTACATTACTTGCTTAAGCGATATTTCCCCTTTGATTGTTTTTATGAAAGGCTTTCCACCTACTTTGATGTGCGTTTCTAAAAGAACTATGCTCAGTATCATGCATAAACAGTGCAATTTTTGTCTACATATAACATATCTCTTTCAGAATGGTTTTAAGGTTGAAATTTTCAGTTGGTGCAAATGGAAGTAAATACTCATCTCTCAAAACCAGCAAACAGAAATAATCATTTACTCACTTGGGTCTCTTTGAAAGCTCTTCCCTTAATCTCTATTTCTTTCAAAGTGCTTCTACTGAAATATGTAAATGAAACTGACCAGTGCAGTGGAAATTAAAATAAGAATGCCTGTAGTGTTAAAAAAAAATCACACTACACAATACTGCAACTTCTTTCAAACCTGATACTTGCAATTTCATGCAGTTGTTTTTTTTTTGTTTTGTTTTGTTTGTTTGTTTGTTTTTAATTGAAAACTGTGACTAGTAGAGTTTTGGTTTTCTTTAAAACACTGACTCTTGTAACATTTCAGCTGGTACAGGAGTCATTCTCTGCTTGCAGAATTCATAACTGGTATGATCTAGCTCTAAATGTTCAAACTATCTTTTTATACTTTGAGGCAACATGTCTGAACGCAAAAGAGGGCATTTTACCATTGAGAAGATGAAATTCTCTATGGACACTACAAGAAAGTTCAGAATATAAGAAAATCATGTCTTAAGTGGCAAAAAACAGCAACATAAAAATGAAGAGTACACTAATAAATTAAGAATAATTCTCTTCACAGCTCTGCTTTCACACTTGTCTTTATATAGTCAGATGTTACAGATGTAAATAAAAGGCGCAAAGCAGTCGAGACAGTATTAGAAACTGAAAACATTCCTCTAAGTTCACTGAGCTCAAATAAAGACTACAGTCATACCTGGGGTCTTGAAATTTCTCAGCTGAGATGGAGTGTCACAGATTTCCAAGATCCAGTCACCTGCTGCTTTTTCACTCCAGCAATGAGTAGTCATAAACTCCCAGTTTTTGAATCCTTCCATGGAATGATCAAATAGCCTACAATAAATCATATTATTTTAAGTGAACCATTTTATTTGTGGTGCTAGGCCCCAATATGCAAATTCTTGAATTATATGCTAATTAGCCCACTCATTTATCTGTGTCTTTACTTAACGTTACACATGATGGTTTTCTCACAGATAGTTCAAGTACATTCAAGAGTTTCCTTATTGTTTCAGTGGAGGCGATTCTGTAAGGAGATAGTATGAAAGAGAATGGAAGGAGAATTCACTACAAAAAAAAAAAAAAAAAAATCACTAATGTGATTTAATAGGACGCATATCTATTGGGAAAAGTGCATATTCATTGCTTTAACAGCATGACATAAATATAAACAACTTATAAGTTGCAAAATTTCTGTAACATTCTTTTTTGGCTTTGGTTTGGAATACTTAAAAAGGATTTAAAAACAATAAAAAATATAAAAATAAAAACTAATACAAAAATAAAAACTATTGAGTGAACAAGACAAATTAGCAATTCAATACATGCAACTGCTCGTGAGGAAATCAAATGTAATGGAGACATTGGACTCAAACCTCAAAACCTCTCAAATCTATTACCAAACACTTGACAGGATGGAGTTTGGGTAAAACTGAGAGTTGATGGTTTCATGTAAAAACATGGTTATATTTTAATTACTTGGGTCTTGGGGTGGAGCTCAGGCCTGGATTACAATACTTCCTAATACAGGGGCCCAGCTCAGAAGCTGCTATGTGATACTGATCTGGAGGGGGAAGGAGAAGGAGGACTGGGCAGCCATTTTATTGCCTAAAACTGGAATTTATTACTAGAGCTTTGGAAAGACAAGAGAATTTACACTTTTATTCAGTGCTCACAGTATGTCTGCTTGGTACCCCAGAGCTATTGATGGGAGCTATAATCAAAGCTGTTGCATTTATTAAAATGTCACAGCTCACCTTTGAAATAAATATATATGTATATGCATATATATTTATGCATATGCAGTTGTCACTATTTTACCATGGCCTTAAAATATGTGGAAATTTCACTGCTGACAGCAATGTTTAAATATTTATCATTTAAAATGATATCTATGGTAGAAAATACAGGGGATTTAAAACCTTTTCCATAGGATACAGAAATACCTAGCATTAGACTATAAATATAATAGGATATTTTACACTCACTTGTCTCTTTATTGTTATTTTATAAGTAATTTTCAAACTTTAGTTGTTCTAAAAGGCTGTGAAGTTCAGCAGACAAACATTGGGAAAGTAAAATACTTTTGTAGCACTGTATGCATCAAGCTCTTGTAAAAGCATTCGGATGGGATATGAATAAAATACTTTGCTTCTAGCTGAAAACTTTGGTCTGTCAAAAGCATGAGGACAAATTTCCACTGCTCACTTCAATATATATATGTATATGTATATATAGCATTGTGTAACTACTGCACAATTATACTGTAGATTCTATATTCATTTAACTTCCATTCACACATATAGAAACACTTTTTACTGTAATTAGTTCAATACTTCCCATAGTATTTTGTGTTTAAAGTTGTCTGTATGCCAACTTTTAATATTTTAAAATACTATCGGATTGCATCACTCTTTTAAGTCATTCAGAGAGAAAGAGACAAAAATACCTTATGACTTCATCTAATGTATAAAAAACACTTCTACCTAAAATATGCTATGGCTGAAACTGTAAGCTTTCACGTCTCCATACACGGAAACAGGGAAAAACAGTAACATTATTTCATAGACAGTGGACTAGATTTTGGAAAGAATACTTCCCTAACCTTTTTTGGGGAAAGATTTGAATTTTATGAAGGTTTAAACTTTTAATGTATGAGTTTTATTTCTAAAAATAAGTCTGTAAATGAGACAATAAGCTACAGACAGATCAAAAAAATAGATAACAACGTAGAAAGGTAGTGATTCTGAGGCTAGCTGCAAGTGCAAGTTGTGTAAACTCAATGATTCAAGTATTTTTGTGTCACTCTGCTTATGCACTAAACTCTCAAATAAAAGATCCTGAATTTTCCTTTCAGTGGCGTTAAATGATAAAATGATTTAAATAATTAAAAAAAAAAAAAAAAAAGTTCAGGTTTATTTTTTCTTATCCAAAAAGAAATATATATTGAATAATATCTTTTAAGGAGCCTGAAGCCAATCCAGATGGGTAATTGATTTTAACTGTTATTTGTCAGATTGATGGCAAGTCAGAATTCATAGTAAGGACAGACTTACATGTATACATAGCTTCTTATGGACTAGTAAACTTTTAGTACATCGTTTGATTAATTGTTATTTATCTATTCCTGGTTATTGTAGATTAAGAATTTTAGTTAATCAGGACACTTGGAATAATCCAATAATTTTTATCACCATGTTCATGTCTGCAATATCCACACATGTATGTAACAAACATGCTTTTAAGGACCAAAGTGGGTGACAGCATTTGATTCTTCATAACTTACTTGTTAACATAACCACAACAGAACAGATATGTTGTGCCCAGGTGACCTTTCTCACTAGAGGACATTCAAGTTAGTGTGGTTGTGATTACATGACTGTTTATATCCAGAGAAACTAATTTTAGGCTACTGCATATGGTAAATAGCATTGCATTTAAAGATAATGACTCTTGCCTCTGAGGAATTTTTTGACATACTCATTACACACTATGAGTAGGTCTATATGAGAACGTATATTTTACAGAGTGTAGAGTAAAATACTTGTTTCCTTAAAATAAATTTAAGAGTCTTGAACTCTTCTAGTACCACAAGCTCAGCCTAGAAATTGCATTACCTTTCTGCTTAAGAATATAACTTCAACCAGAAATATTCATCTGTAATTAAATTTTAGACATAATGGGGGACAATTAGCCACTTTTAGGAGATTCCACAATCAGGAACACACAGCTAGTCTCTCAAGCCTATTAGCATTAAAAAAAAAAAAAGTAAAAAAAAAAAGTGTTTCAGTTACTTAGCAAAGAATCTCTAATCTCCCAAATGCACAGAAAGTAGAAAATGTATAGAAGAGTCTCTTTTTATTATCTAGATCTTCTTCTAATCCCAGGATGTACAGCTGCAGATGGTGACTGACAGCCATGCTATGCATATTCAACTTACCAGAAGGAGAGCCAGGAGACATATACCCTGCACTGGCTGATGGCTGGGGTTGCGAACAGTAGAGTAGCTGGCAAAATAAAGCTATTTTCTTCTCTGTAACAGCAGCCTGTGTTTATGATGGGCTCCAGCCTACTAAATTGGCAGCCTGACAGGCAACGGTCCTTGCCTACTGGTCTAATTGGCCACAACATTTAAAGTGAGTTAGTATCTTGAAAAATGTACAGAGCATATTCCTGAGCTGTGCACCTGCAAAGGCTTTGGTCAACTATTCTTCTTGAACTAGCTCTTCTCCACATGGTTCAACCACCTGTCCCCTGGGAGATATAACCCCTGAAGAACTGCAGACAGCTCAAACTGACTTAACCAAAGCCAGTCAGGTGGTACTGCCCACCTGAATTTAATTATTCAGGAAAATAAAAAAGAAATGGTCAGAGGGCACACAGGTACCTCAGAAGCTTTCTCACCTACCTATGTTGGGGATGCTCACTTAAAACTTTTGGATAAGAGATCAAAAGATTTATTTAAAACATATTCATTTTTTTCTTAAATTTACACTTCAAGTTTTGTTATTGCAGTTATTTTTTTTGAAGCAATGGAGTTCTCTGTCTTAGCTGTCATGAAGAACTTGTTTGTAAAAGAGTAGTATCAGCAACAGGGTATGATGTCTGCCATCTGAGATGCTGGAGAGAACAGCAGCCATCATCTTTAATTATGGAGAGCTTGTCCCCAGGGACTGCACATATCATCATGAAGTGCTCTGTTATGACCTAAAGACCTGTCATGCTGCTGAGCTCCATACGCTGTACTACCCAGACAGCTGTGTACCTGATGCTTATAGATGTCTTCTAAAAAGCTGTGTGTGCTTTCCTATTAATACATAAATCTTCAGAAACCTCACTCTAAATAGAGTGAGCAGGAATGCTAATTCAAGAGCATGAGTGAACTTGGTTCCTTATATGGACTTTTCCTATCCTGATGTGTCAGGTAGGTTGAAAGGGATAAATGATTAGGGTAAGGGCATCAGTATAGACTGACTCTCCATTGCACAATCCAATTTATCCAAGTGAAACTCAGTGCAATAAGTGCTATTATAGCAAGATTGAGGTTGGTCTAGTTTTTGTATAGGTAGGAAAAGATTCATTTTTTCTCACCATAGTAGCGGGTGCAAATGCATAAACCCTAGGCATTCATCCTCTTGTATATTTTACACAGTTTCTCTTCTTCATTTAATACAAAACTCAAAAGGTAAGGCATTTATCTGGATCCTAAGTATGTGCTCACTCATTTGTCCTCAATTCCACTTCTACTACAGCAAATTATTTCAAAATTTTAATTATGGATTCCAATTTTCTGCTAAAACTGAACTAGAAATACTGGATTCTACAAGCTAATATATACCTAATCTGCAGAACCGTCTGACTAATTCTTTACTACTCTCAGTCTGAAAGAAAGGCAAGTGTCATTCTAAATCTCAGATATATTTGCACTTAATTTTTCTTCCACGATTATATTTGAGCATGTTCCAGGATGGATATTAGACTTACACAGAGGATAGTGTCACTTAGATGCATTCATGTACTGCTTTGCACATTTAACCCCATTACTTGTTCTTGCAGAGGTGGACAAATCAACAGTAATTTTCCTCTTTGGTACAAAAAGAAGCTTTATTTTTTTTAAATAAAATATTGATCTCTAAAATATTGGTCTCTAGTATTCCCAGAGCTCTTTAACCTATATAATGCTAACACTGACAGGGTATAACAGAAGAAGCATTCTAATATTTTTTCAGATGAATTGATGTTGCAATTGCAGGAGTTCAAAGAATGGGTGGTAGAAAGGTAGTAGGATGTCAAATCAAAACTAAACTAAGATAAAAGACGTAGACAACCTGAATGAAGTAAAATATAGTGTGTAAGAGTTGCAAGACAGTTTTCTGAGAACTGCTTCACCCTGTAGACATTGTACAAAGGACAGGATTATTGATTGCTCATCCTGGATTTAATATCACCAGCATGTCATTTTCAGTTACTCTAACAGTAAGATTCAGTATGAAGGTTGACCCTACCCTTTTCTTCACATTTGAATACATAAGATGTTGTTTTTGTTATTAGGGTATAATGTGTAAACTTCAGATGTAAGATATAAGATGGGCTGGTCCAGAAATCAAAACGTCCTCCTATAAAGAAAGGTTTCCGCTACTTCTGTTCACCAAGATTTTTTATGGAGTGATCTAGCAAGCAAGATTAGACAAGAATACCTCACTTTTGATCTAAGAGATTTCTGCAGAGAGGGGTATTATTAAAATTTACTGATTATCTAAGTTTCATTATAGGAAAAAGATGGTCATGAAAATACTTCCCTTTGTTGTTGAACAGAGGTATTATTAATGTCAGTGCCATATAAGCATAGGAAGCTAGTGGCCTGGAAAGTTGCCACCACGTGGCTAAAAAATTTCAGTTACGCAGTTCGAATGGCAACAGCTGCTTTAAATTTAAAGGGCAGGAATTAAACAAACCGAAACTTCACTGGGAGACAAATGAGCCCCAAGTTTGCTTCTTCTGCCCTTTTTGTATTTAGCTTCTCCTCCATGGCCCCTTGTACTGAGTGTCTGTTTGTACTGATCTTAGCATGTCTCAAAAACACTCAGAAAACAATGCTGCCAAATCCAATGGCCAATTGTTTTCAGAAAGGGGATACTGTTCCCCTTTGGACTTAACTGTAGCCTCATCCTCACAGCAGCCAGCACTTTCCAAGCCTGTATTTTGCTCTGTTGCAGTACATCCAATGTAATCATGTTTAGTACTTTCCAAACAACAAAGCAGATGTTCCCTGTAATGCAGTTTTTGAAGAATGCACATGAGGCTCAAGCCAGTGACAGTGTAATCCACCAAATGCCTGCGAAGGAATCCACATCGCCTCTGACTAACAAGTTTTCTTACTGAAGTCATTTCAGGGGATGCCAACATTAAGGATAAAATATGCAGAAAAAAAAAGCCAGATATTGCCTTGAGGGACCTGCTCGTCAATGCACCAGAAACTACTCAATGACTCTTCTCCCAGAATTGGTGCAGAAGAAGTGCACATATGTAAAATATACCTTTTGCACTTTAAGACATTTTACCAGCAAACTGTTTCAAATTAAACCCAGATGAGTAATGGTAAAGCAATGAGGTTTTTCCTGGGTTCAGTAAAAACAGCTGGTATTGCTGCTATTAATCATGTACATGTGCATTAAAAGGTCTTGTACGTCTGAGAAAAGTGTCTCAGTCAGGTAGTAGCAATGTACAGCAGCCTCTGGGACCTTTGCCTATAGAATAAAGCCCACCAGACTGCCTTCTGCCAATGCATCTCTGCATGCTACCTGTACTTGTCTATTCTGATGTCCTCGTGATAAATACTTTAATAATCAAATGTCTCAAAATTAAATGCGTTCTTATGTTAGCAAATAACAACTCTTCCACTTCACCATAAGAAAGGTATTTTTGAAGTCTCCAGGTATTTCAGACCTAGAGTTTTCAAAACGCCTTTATTCCTTAATATTATTACCCCAGAGCTGTGAGTTTGTTTCATCCACATGTGACTGACAAGTCAGTATACATCTGAATCTTGCATGGGAAAGGAATTTCTGGTGTGACAGTACAAGTCATTAACAATTCATTTTTGCAAAATGGCAAAACACTAAAAGGTCTTTCAGGTTTCTTCGTTTTCTGGTTAGCCTTCTGATAGTTTAGTGTAAGAAACAGCTGAACATCACTGTATTTTAATAAATACCTTTGCATCTTTCTACCACAGGTAAAGAAAAATTACTTTCTAAGGTTACAAAGAGAGTGAATTAGACTTTGTACCTATTCCACATACCAGTCATCACCAGAGGTGAACTGTGAATACTGGAATGTCTTTATCTCCCACTTGCTGTGAGTCAACTGCAAGACATGAATGTCTAGAGCCAAAAGTTAGCTGTGTTAAGACCACTGGGTTTACACAAGATTGTTTTGTTTGGATACCTAGGTGGAGGAGTTTTAGACTTTCTCATTTTGAAGCATGGAAGAATGGTTGCATAAAAAATGGAATAGAAAACTAAAGAGGAATTTATTCAAAGAAAAAACAAAAGCCAGATTCATAACTGTTTTGAGGGTAGAAGTCTGCCTTGGCACAGTTAGTAAAAGGCAAAGTTTTTTGTTCAGGGTAGCAGAGAGATACATAGATATTTATGCTCATGTTTTATCAGCAAGGCACTGATGGCACTCATAATGAAACACAGAAGTTATTCTTGAGTGCCCCAAAATTCTGGCACAACTTGCTCTCTATTTGGTACATTTATGACTATAGTTTGAAGAATATTTTCAGTGAATCTTTTCTTTTAAATTAATCTCATCTCTAATGAAAATATGGGTTTATATCTTTGTCAGAACCAAATCAGTTTGAGCTCCACCTGTCTGAAAAATAGCTCCTTCCTCTCAAGAGATAGGTCATTTTACAACTGAGGGTCAGGAAGACATGCAGTTCTCCAGAGCTTGATAGTTACTGTATTGGCAAATTTGGCTGGGATGATATAGATATGAATGTGGGGCAGTCTTGAAAGCTGGAAAACTCCTATTTATTAAAAGTCCTGAAGAAATTGGTGATGCCAGGAGTTATAGCTGTATTCACAAAGCTTAAGGAAAATAGGAGTAGAAAATTACCATTCTGTCTGATTTTTATTACTAGTGAAGAAAGGATGAGAAAAGAGAGAAATGAATAATAAGTGCCAAAAGTATAGTAGAAGCACACATCCATTCAGCTTCAGTTTCATTCTGTAACACTAAGCCTGTTACTATTTTCTTCAAAATTTCCAGCCATTAAATAATTGGTAAGCCACACAAGGGTATGAAAATAGACAAATCTTTTTTTTTTAAAGATGATGATCTTCAGCAGATTTACAACTTACTCATCTATTAATAAAGACAGAGGTTTACATATATGAGTTCATTTGCACTTCATTTTCTCCATCTTTCTCTGAAAAAAATGATTACCCTGTGTCTGTCAGCAATCCTATGGTAATGGCTTGACTATTCTTTGCTGATGCTGCAGTCTCAGTGCAGGCTCTGCATGCTGACTGGACTGTGAAGTTGCGTTGTCATACTGTACCTGTTGGCCAAGAGCTGTGACCTAGTTCCGGAAGGAGAGGTTAGGTAAATTGCCAAGTCTCCACGTCGAGGGTGAGTAATGGTGATGCGCACAACAACGTGCTCCAAGTAGATCACATGGTGGTTAGGATTATCTGAACAGCCAGTGGCTTTGTAAATTGAACGGACAACGCTGTCGGGTCGTATTGTTCTATAATGTAAGCATATAAAACAACATCAGCATTTCTTGCTTATTCTGTAGAATAAGACAACCCAATCACTTTTGCAGAGTAGTGAATGTCTTTAGTTTTAACACTTATTTCCCAACAGAAACACACCACAGTGTAATTTTACTGCAGCTCCTGGCAACTGCCCGGCTTTCTGTTAAGGGCTATGCTGATATGCCCACATGTTAAAAGAGGATTGTAAAAAACCTGTAAAAGGAATAAGCCTTTGGGACAGAGCATTTTTGAGGATTAGTGGCCAGCTGAGAGTTGTTGGGATTGTCATGGGATCACAGCTGCTTGTTAAGCCCCAGGAAATGCCTGGCATAGCCATAGTCCTTGCTTACGTAATAGCAAGTATTACATGTTAACTGTAGCAAACAGTGGGCAACCAGCATCAGACTCAGCTGGTTTAAATTGGCACAGTGTCCTTGCAGACTATATCAGTTATGGGTCAAGGTTGTCATGTATATTTGTAAAACAAAAAGTATCCACAATGACCTTAATGCTTTGGAAATGTGTCTTGTGTCTGATGCTCTCTCTGTAGTCACAGAGTGCACTTACAGAACTTTGCTCTTAAGCCTGGTTCTGTGGAAAACCTATCCTAGCAAGCAGAGAGCAATTTAGTCTTAGCCTTTAGACAGGCTCTCTTGAGACTGATTGAGAGAGATACTATCATGTAAGGTTTTAATGACAAGAGTATTTACTTGTCAGACCCCCATCTGATAAGTTTGTACTCATCTGACTGCAGTGCACTTGATTGGACATTCTTCTTCTTAGACATTCTTATACTTCTATACCAGTATTCATCAACATCCAACCTGGCTTGTTTTGTACCTTCAACTTTTGGGGCATTCTTTAAACTAGGGCCTTTTTTCCAATTGCTATGGGGAACAACCTTTATAGACAAATGACCTGAGACCTGTGAAGGTGACAGAGATCCCCAGTGTAGCTTTCAAAATGATACATTAAACACAATGCAAGGGAGGGGTAAATTATACCCAATTTCTTTCCACAAGTTTATGCCAGCAAGAGTTTTGGCAGCGGGTATTACTTGATTTGCCGATCTGTGTTCTCCACGCACACATGCTGTGGAGGCACCGTTGTCCACTTTTCTGCCTCTATCACCATTGCTTCAGCATCCATCAGTCCAAATCCATAGAGGTGGCTCACTGCAAGACACAAACAGAACAGTTGCAACTATAGCATAAAATCTTGATTTTCATCATAGGCTGATTCCAGAGAGTCAGATCCTAAAAGGAACTGCTTCTTTATCACCTATCCCTTGCCTTCACAGAAAGCTCAAAAATCTCCTGGCCTGGAAAAATAATGGCTGTCTAATTTGTTCACTGAATCTGTTCACTGCTTTATTAGAGAGACAACAGATGATCAGCACAAAGCATGGACAAGAACAACAGAATGCCAGGCAGTATAAGTGCCTTGGATCGTTTGTTACCCATGTGCCATAATTCAGCCCAGATCTCTTATATAATGTAATGCTGAAAGGAGTAAAGAAGGTGAGGAGAGCTATTTTTGTTACTCAAATAGCAAGCACATGCATGCACGTAAATATTGAAGATAACTGAGACAATGTAATTAAGAAGGATCAGACTGACTTTTATAGATGTGGTACGCTCTTAACTTTCTTGTGTGTAAGCAGCATGCGGATGGTCTCCTATTCCAGTATGCAGTATGCTTCCCACTGTCCTGCCAACCAGCAAGACCCGACGTTTCCCTAAAGTTGCCTGCATGATGAGGGTGAGAAACATGGCATCTGAAGTCCAGTGTTTTAAAGGTAATCTTGTTCATATGTAATGCTTATGTCAGGAAGATTCCTCCCTCTACCTCCTTTTTACATCTGCAGATGAAAGACTGTGAAGTTACTGCTGGAGACAGCTGTTGACATTGTTGCTGACCTCTGATATTACCTACTGCATGCACTGCACACACAGTGGTACTGGGCACTCCATTAGCACTCTGTTAATACTCATTCCTAGATGTTACTATCTCACCTCTACCTACCCTTCCTTCATGCTATGGAGAACCATCAATGGTTCCCTTGCAAGAAACTTAATGTCTTTAGTGCCTGAATGCCCTCTACTAAAAGAAGCAAAATGCTTTAAACCATCAGCTTTTTAGGATACAAAGGACTGAACTTTTCAGCAACAAGACAAGACATTTCCTATAGGCTTGTGCCAATCCTGTATCTCTAACTTCTTTCTAATTTTTATGAGTACTTAACTTCATGTAACTGTTTCAGGCATTCCAGAAACTCACAAAGACTAAGAATTTTCACTTACTGAATCAGCTGTGTTTTGTTTGTTTGCATGTTTGTTTTGTTGCTTGTCCAATCAAAACAGAAGCTTGCAAATGGATGTTGATGAATTAGAAAGAGCTGCTAACCGTGTTGATTTTTTTTGTAACACTTTGGTGCTCTTGGTAAAGTCCTGATGGGAGGAGGTGAAAGAAGAAAAGCTACCAGAGGAAGGAGTTTAGATCACAAATACCACTGTATAAATACATCAGTTTTACTTGCTTCCACAGTGCTACCAGAAAACCCTCAGAAAATCCTAAGTACTATTTTAATCAGTAATGTGACAAGGCATGGTGCAAGTCTTTCCAAGTGCACTTTGCAGAGGCTTTCTGAAAGCAGCCTCCATTTATTGCCAAACCAGAAATCATAGGACTCTCTCCAAAAAAACCCCAACCTTGTCAAACAAGTAACAGTTCAAAGCATTAAAATAATCAGTGCTTAATGATCCCATCTTCCAAATATGGCAGCATCTAATATGGTTTGGAACTACCAGCCAAAGAGGGTTCCTCAATGGAAAATGGAAAATCCTATAAGGTGCAATGACTGTGTAATGAACCTTTTTTTTTTTTTTTTTTTTTTTCCCATCTCCTTTTTCCCTCATTCCCAAACTGAAATGCAAATAGCATGGAAATGTTCATTCTGAAAGAACTGAGCACAGCTCTTCTGCCAAAGGAGACAGATACAATTTTCAGAAATGAATCACAATTACTAAAATATATGAAAGTAATTAAATTCAGCTTTCCTTCAGAATTCTGAATTCTCTTTAATGTACACCACAAACCAATTGACAGGGAAAAAGATACCGTATTTTTACACGTGTATGGAGGTATCCAGAAAAAGGGCGAGGAAGGCTTAGAGAAACTGTACTGTGAAGAGGGTTTCTGAGATGGAAATCACCTTGCTTATAAACATCTTGTAAAAACTGCATCTGCATGTTTATCTATGGAGTCACTTGTCTATTCGTAGACTGCATCTATTGTTTTTTAAAATTTTAGTTAATAGTCATTGTCTGCTCAGAAGAACAGTGGGAGGAGAAAGAGTATTAACTCATGGTCTGTAACAGTACACAGTTGCTCCGAATAGTACTACTTTTTGACAGTGAGGGTTTAAATTTTTATGAATGGAAGGAACCTTTGAGCTAGTACATAGAAAATGCATTTTTAATTCCTGAAAGGAAACAATCTACTTCAGTGCTTCGGATGTCTGTAGTGCTGTAAGTCACTGTGTGTTCAACCAATATGTTGACCTGAAAGAAGAGACAAACATCTCTTTAATTCCCTTTGCTCACCCAGAAATGAGGTCAGAAAAGCACCTAACAATGCCACCATGACAGACAGTGAGCTTTTGACTAAAATTTAAAGAGGCTTTTAAGCCAGCAAACACTAGAAATGCCCCTTTAGCCCTAATATGCACATTAAAAAAATAAAAACAAAATCTAGTGAGTGAACTTTCTATCTTTCTAACCCTAAAAATTACTTTCAAGATAGTTGTGTTCATTTTTCATTCATGAGATATTTTTTTTCACCCAAAGTTATAGAGATGTGTTAATTGTCCATGACAATTATGACCTTCAATGCCTAAACTCTCTTTAATGAGAACAGAGGTAGGAGTAAAAAGTTCTGCACCTGCTGGCTTTTTTTTTTTTTTTCCTTGAAAGGCCTTCCAATTCAAATCAAAACATCCTGACAGTCAGGGGTGCTCCTAAAGCCTTCCATGGCAGAAGCTTCCAGACAGCTAACATTTGGCTGTCTGCAATGTTTGCACTTCAAAGCCCTTGATCCAGTGGGTTGGTTAGCAGCTGCAGGTACCAGGAGAGGCCCATCATTTTCAAAGACTAAATAATAGCAATTTAAGAAACCATTACAGAGTTAAGAAAAGTAGCTGATCCCCTGTGTCTCAGAGAAAAAAGCAGATTTTGTCTCTTACTGCCTTCAAATTGCACCCCTTCATCTGTGTATGTGATGGTACTTCTGTGAACTCAATGCCAGGGTGCCTCTCCCAGAGGGAAAAAATGACCTTGATGGTCTACAAAGGGCCATAAATGTCTTCTGGTAAGCAACTGGAACAGCCATTGATTTGTATGCAAATGGTACTGAGCTCGCTTCTATTAACACTGATAGGAAAGCCGTATTTGAAAGGTACTGATGACTGCAGAATGAGATAAGGTGACTGCAAGTGCAAAATGCCCCAGGACCTTGCGCTTAAGTGGTCTACATTATCACTGCTGTGATTTAGTACTAGGCTTGTTTGTTGCTAGGAATCATTGACCATGTTAGAGGGGGTACAAGGCTGTTCTGCAAGAAGATATTTTGCTTTTAGAGATGGCATTGGAATGTGAAACTGGTGTAATGTAAGCTGATGATTAAGAAACAGCTCTTTTCTCGTGTTGAGGGCTGAGAACTGTGATCTGGTGCTCAAGGTATCGATGGGCAGAACTATTCTTGAATCCTCTCTCTACTCACACAGCAATACAAACTGACCTATTTCTATTTTCGCAAAATCACAGTCATGCACAGAGCTTTACAGATGCAGAACTAGTTTCAGAGAAACTCCTGGAACACAAAGTAAATATTGAGTTTTAGCTATCTCTTTACTCTTCTTATCATTACAGAAAATAACATTTCCCAGAGCTAAAGTCTGTTTATTTATCCCTAGAGCAGTTCCTCTCTTAGTGCAGCATGAAACCAAGGCCTGCTCATCTGCTGGATAGACTTCCCCAGCTTTTCATTATCCCTTTGTTTTTGTCTGAATCTGTTATTGAAAATTCAATAACTTTCTTATTTGTGTACAAAGAAGATGCAAAGCTACCCCCAAATCTAAAGGCAGAATGTGTATCCCACTTGACTTGACTGAGAGAAATATGAATGGCTGGAGCTGATAAATCATAACGCAGCATCATGCAGACTGCAGGAAATCTGGACCCAGACACTGATAATACAGCACTTCCAGTGCTTCAGTGTAGCTAAACCTGATTTGTTAGGCTGGAGTTTCATTGCCTGTCATCAAGATGTCTCATCAGTAGCTTAGATGCTAAGCCTTCCTTGCTATTTTTCTCATGTGATGAAAAACACTTTAGAATATTTTCTTCCCACTATAATTTTGTCCTTTAATTTTCTATACGATGAAAGCAGCATTGGAAATATAAGCATTTCTTACACACACATCAAGTACTTAATGATTCTGAAATGTCCATAACTTCAGTTTTTCAAATGAGGATAAGCAGCTGTCCTAAGCTAGATTTAGCTGTTTTAGCTGTTGAATTATGGTCTGTTCATTTATGCTACTTTAGGTAGCATAAATTTATGCTTCAGACTCATCAAAAAAAAAAAAAAAAAAAGCTGCAAAATACGAGTATGTCCCTTACACTTTGATTTTCTTAAATGTTGCTTAGCAAGACTAGAAGATTTGAGACTCTTATTTTATTTTCATCATATATGTTATGTTATCTTATGTTATTTTCATCATATAAATACTCAAGTCAGCATACAGTAGCATTTCTTTTATGTTTGATACTTTATTTGCAGATATAAAGCTGTAATTCTATATTACTTTAACTTTCTGTTGTTTGCTTAGTATATTAGAACGCTTTACATTGCAAGCAGAAAAGAGTCTGAATAATACTAATGGACAAGAAAGGAGAAATGCAACAACAGGACAATACTTAAACTATTTTCATGTTGTTTTGTCTTGTATTAACTAAGAGAGCATGAGAATTCATCTTGTTTCAGCCATATCCTTAACTCTAAATTCCCTGTTTTGTGTCAACCTATGACCAGTAATCTGCAATAACTAGATGTGATTTCTGAAACATATTACTGCTTTGCAAGCCAGTAACACAAAAGTACAAGAACATTTTTTTTTAACTCTTTGTTATAAAATCAAATCCCTCATGCTTTTTACATTAAGTACAAGATTTGAAATTTTATATTTTATAGAAAAGCAAACCTCAAATTTTTCTACATAAGGACAAAACAAATAACAAACCCAATCCCCCTTTCCCGTATGATTCCCTTAAGTCCAGGAATCTTTAAAGACTCAGCAGGGATGGAAGAAAATTGAGTTCTTAATCTTACAATCATACTACAGGAGGATTTAAAGGACAGAAAATTATCCAATAAATTTGTCTTAAATGTAGTAGCTACAAAGATGCACAACGAGAAACTGAGGAGTCTCTGTTTCTAGACAGAGGATAGCAGAATATGTTGATTTATCTCCTAGTTGTGTTCATGTCAGTTACTGATTTTTGTATCCATACAAATGATTCTTCCAATAATATAGTAACTGTGAATCAACTTGACAATTGATTTGCTGCCCCCACTCCCCCCCCAAAAAAAACAAAAACAGAAAACAAATAGCATAATCACTCCTCTAGATTTTACAGATTTGTCTGATTGAAAGCTCCTATTCACTGATAAGTAAATTATGGACCTCCCAGGAGCACTAGTGGAACAGCTAGTAGAAGCTAAACCTCCTGCAGCCAGTGTACCTTTGTTTCTGTATGAAAATCTGACAGTACCTCACCTGCTGAGACTGCTGACACAAAAACCAGACCTAAAATATACAACCTTAAAGTATCAAGGAATTAAATCTAAGATCACATTAGTATTCAGACTTTGGCAGTATTTATCTACTTCAGGAATTTAAAATATGTTGTTATTAAGCATAGCTACTGGTTGACAAAGAGGACTAAGAGCAAACGGCACTTTTGGGGCACCACAGTCAGCCTTTAGTAATACTTACAGCAAGTACCACTCAAATGTTACCACCCTTTCTCATGAGTGTTAGCAATGTCAAGGCAGAGTTCTCTAGTCTTGGGATTCAGCCATCTCACAGTCAGTGGTCAGCACTGAGCACCCCTGGGTACCCAGCATGGCCCTGCCAGGTTCTCCCCTGCATATAGCAAGGCCCAGGCGAGTATCTGATTCACTTCTCAGAGTTTGCTTAGATATGGCTAGATCATGTTAATGCTGTGCTCAGAGCACATGGTATCTACTGTGCCCTGCACATGCAGACATTTTCCCGTGTGTCAAAGTACCTGTGTACTTTGCTGAAAACCTCAGCAGTGACCAGGAAGACTGGTTTAATTCTCTGGCTCTAAAGGAGCAGGGTTGTGACAGAAGAGGAAAACTGACTGGTGATACCTAAGACAGACAAGCTGCTTCTTCTCCGATCAACATTCGGTCATAAATCATAAAGCCTCTACTGAAGACATTCATTTATATTGCCTAAAATGTGCCAGCTTATGTGAATAGAATAAATCTAAGGATTATGTGTGTTTAGAAGGGGGAAAAAAAGTTTGCTGAAATAAAGTTGGCTAGGGATCACCTACAGTAAAAGAAACTATGTATTTCTAACTCAGTCTTTTATTATGTTGTGTTTTCTTCTGAAAGGCATGAAGATCCATTTGCAAAACATGGCAGCTTGCAAGTTTTCTTTAAACAAAACAAATTAGTTCGGGACTGCACTATGGAATACTTTTTAAGAAAATGTATTAGTTTCCTTTATTAGGAGCAAATTTACCCTCAGAGGTACATTTAGGATTCCCCAGGAACTTAATAAAAGCAGCCAAATGTTATTTTACTCTATCAAACAATAAAAACACATTTTAGTAAGAGCTGCTATGCTAGGCTATATTTCAGAACAGATGATGACAGACGAGGTAAAGAGACTGTAAGAGGAAATGCTGACAGACTGTTAGCAGGAGACACAAAGACAGCAATTCTGTGCTGCCAGGTGTATCAGACACATGGTGCAGAACATCTTCCTTGTTCTGTCTTGCACAGAGGTTGTGTCTGTTCTGAAGTATTGGTGCTCCAGAGGGACATTTAGACTCAAACTCATTCCTGACTATGCGTAGGGCTGTAGCAGATTTCAGCAGAGAAAGGACACATACAAATGTGCAGAGTTTTATTGAAGTATATTGCAAATTATTTAATAACAATGATGGTGATTTTTCTAACTTGAACAACACTAACTTCACCCCAAAGCAGCGAAAATACTAATTTGCTAAGCAGACTTCACATGGTCCCCATAGAAATATGTGGTAGGTTGAGTGTCTCTACTTCAGTATCAGACACTCTGATAATAAATAACTGTTAGTTTATAGTTATAGCAGAACACTGAAGTAATGCAACAGCAATGAAGAGCTTTGGTGATCCCAAAGGCAAGTGTTGTTCTTAAACAAAGATAGAACTACCCCATGCATAAGATGCTTACCACTGCTATGGACGTACTACAAATGCAGCTACACGACTACCAGGAACATCCTCACAGATGTTCTACTTCAACAATTAGCATGTAAATGGTTCATGCAACTGCATATAACTTTTAGGGTTTTTCTTTTAAAATGCAGTCTTCATTGTATATGTGTTCTACTCTGAAGAATTGTATCAGTTTATCATTCACTTATTACATTCATAGGTCCTGGCTCTTATTTCTTAGGACTGTAAAATGGAAATCTATACTTCAAATTAAGTGGTAGACTCTTAGGTTATGAGTCCATATGGCAAGACTTTTTTCCTCTATTCTCTCTACCTCCCTGTCCCCCAAACCTTTTTGGAGTTTTGCTAAAGGTCTGAGTTGGGCTTGCTGAAAGAAAATAATGTCAAAAGTTGTAATTCCTATCGTATATATCCTGTTAGTGCTGACAGTCCACTTTGCAATGTCTGGAATATTAATAATTGCAGAGTATAGTAATTGTAAATATATGTAGCTTTGTTTCTAGGACAGATGGACATCAAGTCTGTCAGTTGTTCAGCAGAGGTACTATCTTTTAAAATTCTTTCTCTGTTGAGCTGATCATGGATTTGTGACAATTCTGAGTGCTATTATAATAGAAATTTAAATCCTAATTTTGCCTTTTGCCTGCTGTTACTCCTGATTTAGAACCATTTCATTTACATTTTAAAATAGGTGTAAATTGGACTCACAATATTGGATTCCAGGAAAGCAACCAACTGTAACACAAAATGTCAATCTACTTTTTCTTTATGTATCCCACCACAGGCCTGAAGTTTCTGATTATATTCTATTTTAAATTCACAGTTCCTTTCCTTGCTTTTCAGAGCCAGCAGGGAACATAGTGCTTCAGAGCGGATGAGTAATGAGAAGCTTTGACAATGAAGAGTTTGAGGCTGGGAGAAGTTATGACACCTCCCTGGCTTCTCTCAGAGCTTCCCTCTCCTACTTTGTACTTTTCCATCTCTGGAACTATAGAGATATATTTCTGATCTTACACATCTTTCAACTGAAAGCAACATTGGGTGGATCTCACTTTGTGCTAGGTAAAAAATAATATATCCAACAACTATGACTGAGGATGCAGAATCCAATATATTTTCCAACTACCTTCCCTAAATCCCAAAGAGGTCTTTTAGGTCTCACTTAAGACCAGCATAGTTTGGATACACTGCTATTTGTTTGTGTTTAACATATGAAATACTGAAACATTCCTACTGCAATTTTAATATTACATTTTCAAAAACATTATTTGTAGCTGCCAGCTGAACTATTACATGTGGAAAGGAAACAAAAGCCATCATTAAAAGCTGCAGTGACCATAAAATAAAAAGCACGAATCATTTTAAACTTGCTGCTGCTAAAAAAAAAAAAAAAAAAAAGAAGCATGTTTTTATGCTCTTTTTCCTCAACCGTTGTCATTTCCAAATCCCACCACCCCATGTCTTCTCTAACTACATCAATGGTCTTTGTTAGAAGTGATGATAAACTTTATGGTATTGACCTCATGATTCCAGTGATATTTAAAGATGGCTGTGGGATTCTTGAGGGCACAGACCTTTTTCTATCATACATATTCTGTCTGCTGGGGTGACACTTCTGCTCACTGTTAGACTATCTATTAATTTGAATTCCCTGTTGCTAAACTAAATGGTGTCCTGACTACAAACAACCCCCAAGCATGTCAAAAAGCATTCAGATGAATGTAAACAGTTCAACTAATGCAATACTAATGCCAGTCTATGTAGGTGAGTGCTAGCCTTTCTCTCGGACTTTACATCTGCCTTTGCTGAAGACTAGGTCATGTACATGTAAGATACGGCTGGATAGTCTTTCTGCACATACATTTGCTTTTCCAGAACTCTTGCTCTCAGCTCCCTATTCAAGATACTGGTTTGTGGAACCCTCTGTAAATGGTATGTTATATCTTTGTTTACATTTAAATATAATTTCAACAATATTCAAATCCTGTGGCTTAATGACTGGTAAATAGTGCTCTAGGTGCCAGGTTCTTTTGATGTTACCTTTACACTAGTAGTTTAGAAAATGGCAGTACTAAGCTGGAGCTTTTTTCAAGAACTAATGCATTTGGATGCAAAATCTGACTTAACGGGATTCCCTGTGTGGTGGATAGTTGCAGAAATATGTCTGTGTCGTGGCTTGGCAATGAAGCCATGGGCCTCTGGAGAGGAGCAGGTGGTCAGAAGACAAGGTGCTAAGGGTATTCCTGGTGAGGAAACAAGTGCTTTGAGCCAAGTGCCTCTTGCCCTGGGAGAGCAATAGAAACGTGTCACATGTGAGAGAGTTTGCATTTGCCCATGCTTCTCAACAGGTTGAGCAGATAATTTGCTGACAGCACTCTAATCTGTTAATCTGAAAATATCAGCTTTATCTTTTGAAAGATTAAAAAAAAAAACAACAAACAAGAAATCATTAGTCTAGCTTGCATAGGATATAGTCTTCTTCATTCCTACAAAGTAAGATCAATGCAATTTCATGTGTTTGTTGCCAATTGCCAAACTACCCCAAACTGGGCTCTTACAGCAGCCAAACTCAAAGCCCATGTTCTGCATGCTCCATGCACCATATGTATGGGTGTTATGGCTGCGTAGGAGTTGATATTGGCTACTAATGCTGTATGTAAATGTCAGCTGGCAGCTGTAAGACTGAAGGCCTTTTGATAGATGAACAGCTTTAATTGGTTGACATACCAGCTCGTGAAATGCTTTCTGTTTTTCGAAGTCTTAAGCCAGTTTCTAACAATGATTTGAAAACATAATAAAAAAAAATATTTAAAATATGTAGCAGGGTATTTATGAATAGCTTGTCTTCTCTGAAATATGCATACTGTTGTGAATACTTTCTCACACGTATCTGAATTTCAGCTTGGTTACTCATCACCCTACAACAATTTAAATCTGGCCAGTCATAGGAACACAGATAGACTCATCTCTTCCTCATTCACAGAACTGGTAGTGCCCTGCTCACAACAAGAATGATGACTAGTTTTATTAAAATTTATAATTAAACAATTATATTAGAAGTCCATAAACCATTAAGTGACCACTTCTTTCCTAAAGCAGCAGAAACTTTGGTCAATCTAAATGGATGAGACTTATCTCTGCTAGAGTCTGTCACTCCCTGGCACAGGAATAATTCAGTTTCTGTAGGAGAGTAACTCCACTAGGCTGGAGAATGGCCCAAAATGAAAAAAAAAAAAAAAGGGTCTAGAGTTTTGATTTTCCTTTATCTTTCAGTAGCATTTTATTTCACTGTACTGAAATGTTATTATCCATACTTCAGAGCCAAGAAGAGTGAAGGATGTTCTCTAAAAATCTCCCTGCAAATTAGTGCTATTCCTTCACTCCAAATGGTCTTTTTCCCCAGAGACAGTATTTGACAGTACTTGGAGCTTCGCTTATATATAAAGAACTGTTCGGATGATTTGATCATTGTTCATAGAATTGCAGTGTTTCATTCTGTATCTTTCAACCTAGAGACAAGTTGGCATTAACATAGCATTCCCTTTTTATGAATGCATTTGTGTGCTCTGTTGTTGACCAAACAATAGACACAACAAGGAGCCTTTGCATATCGATCTGCCATAGCAAAACCAGACCAACTATTTTGGTATCTTCACAAAAACAGATATTCTCTATTTTTTTTTCCATATAATCAATTAATTAACTGTATTAGTTATAAAAATTAAATCTGATTTTGAAGTGAAATGGACCATTATGTGTCTCTATCTAGTGACAAATATTACATACAACTGACTAGAACAGAGAATATTCCAAAGTAAGTATCCAAGTGTTTCTTCTTGAGACTGTTAGGTAATAGGTTCCTGAGTAAAGATGCATGCATGCTGGCAGCAAAACAATTAAAAAAAAAAAAAACAAAAAATTCTTACACGTTTCTGGCTTAATTCAATTGACATGCATTTAATGAATGCTGTTTACTTGCCAGAAAACTAAACAAAAAATGGGCATTGCTTTAACAAATCAACAGGCTGGCTCAAGTGCTTTTCATGAATTAATCTTTCTCTTTATGAATGTAAGATATAAAAAACAAGAAATCTTGCAACCAATAATGATTGCTCCTGTGTGTTCTGCAATGGAGAAACACTGCAAAGGACTACAGCGAGGGACAGTGTTGCCATGCAGCCCAGCAAAACAGCCCACTGAAAAGCATGCTGACCCACTTTCAACTACCAGCTCTTGCTGACCCTTTGTTGAGAGAGAGGTTCTTCCAAGTTTTTGTTGTTTTTACCCTTTCAGCTCTTCTTTCTAAAGGAGCACGCCAGTCCCTCTCTTTCTTTTCATTTTTTTTTCTTTATTTTCCAGATGCATAGAAGAAAGGCAGATTGTTTCTTGTGACTGCCTTTGCTTTAGTTAATTTAGAAAAAATCTTCCACCCCTTCTCTTGTTAAGAACATGCCCTGGAAGAAATATGGATCTTGCCATCAACAAAATTATGATACAATTCCTTAAGGAACTCAGTCTGATCAGAGTAATTCATCTATGAAAAACCATACTATAATTGTTACTCTTGGCAACAGTGAAGGATAATAGTGTAATATTATACTAAATATTGCCACGTGCAATAGTAAAAAAACTGTTTTAGCCTTGCCAGCAGCGGTGTGCAAACCCCCTTTTGAGTTCAGGTTTGGATGTTGTGATTTAATCTAAATCTTTTTCTTCTCCTTCTTCCAAAAGCAACAGAGGTTTAAAGAGAGCTGGATTTTATTGGAACCATTTGCTCAGCCTAAGTTGCCAAAATAATTTAGTTAAAACTAGTGCTTTTATTTGGGTTAAAGTTGATTCCTGAGCTCCACAGAGGTCGAGGCACTTAGTTTGTCTTCCTCTTTTTCAGTTTCACCATGGAGTCTACAGCAGAGCTCTGCCAGGTCAAGTTGTATTTCCCGAGTCCCAGTCACCCATTTGAGGTTATCTATGTTCATGATTCTGCAAAAGTGGAGCAGATAACTTTTTCAGCCCTTTTCCTCCCAATTTATCTGCTACAATGCATAGAAAAATGTGTGGATCCAAGGATTCTGAATAAGCAGGCACTAGTAGTGTAAGAGTGCAAGCCCTGCTGTCAGTGCTGCTACTGCTGGTGCATTAGTGTGACTTCTCCTTAGCTAATGAGTGACAGCTGCTGTGAAATGCCTTACAGGGTATTTGGCTTTCCTGGGCAACAAGTGGAAAAATACAAAAATATAGAATTTTGGAACTGAGCTGGGGGAAAAAACACTCTATTTTATGCTACTTGAAAAGCATTGTTTGAATTTCAGATAGTTCCAACAAAATGATAATACAGTCACAAAGTCTTGCCAAAACTTTTTAAATCCTGGGATATGTTTCACAATAACAAATACTGCAATGTTATTGCAATTAAGGAAGTATCTATTTCTCACTGTATGTGTTTCTGCATGTGGGCATGAGCTTGTTGTAAATGGGACAAAAGCAGGCTCTTGAATGTCAGAACCTTTGCATGGTGAGGGGGCTGGGGTCAAATACGCATTTCTAAAACTATCCTCTGTAGTTAGAGTCTGGTTTGGATCCAAAAATGAAAGCTTTTTTTTTTTTTGGTTCCTATTCGGTTGCAGAAGAAATGTCATAGGTCAGAATGATATATTAAGGATGCTCTATGGTAGCAGTGACTTGTTCTGGAATAGATTAATGCTAGGCTTCAGTTTTAAAGTGAAACCAGGGTAAAGATTTGATGGTTCTTGTTTATTATTATTATTATATTTTTTTTTCCCTCAGGAGTTCCTAGCACAAAACAGTTCAAATCTCAAGACTTCTACTCATCTTAAAAGAAGTACTGCTGTCTTGGATGGAATTCTCATAAAAAAGAAACAGAAATAAGCCCTTCTGGTTGTTGTTGTTGTTGTTTTTAAAGCAATCCAGACTGAATGCAGTAGGGATTTAGTGAATGGAAATCAGAAGCCAATGCATGTTGAAATACAACATTGGATGGATTAAAAGACCAGTTTTAATCCATCTTGCAAATGTGTTTATTATTTAGTTGATCAACTGAAAAAGCCAGTCCTATTCTCAACTACATCAAAAGAAGAGTGGCCAGCAGGTCAAAAGAGACAATTCTCCACCTCTATAACACTATTTTGAGACCCCACCTGGGTGCATTCAGCTGTGGGACTCCCAGCGTAAGAAAGACATAGACTTGCAAGAGCAGGTCCAGAGGAGGGGCACAAAGATGATCAAGGAGATGGAGAACATCTCCTATGAAGAGACACTCAGAGGGTTGGGGTTGTTCAGCCTGGAGAAAAGAAGGCTCCAGGGGTATCCAATAGTGCCACTTATAGAGGGACTGTGGAAGGATTGTGAAGGACTCTACCAGGGTGTGTAGTGATGGGACAAACTAAAAGAAAGCTTCAGAGTAGATGAAATGAAAGAATTCTTTACTGTGAGGATGGTTAGATAATGGAACAAGTTGCTCAGAGAAGCTGCGGATGCCCTATCCCTGGAAATGTTTGAGGCCAGGTTGGATGGGGCTTTGAGCAACCTGATCTAGTGGGAGGTGTCCCTGCCCATGGCAGGGGAGATTGGAACTAGATGATCTTTAAAGGTGCCTTCCAGCCCAAACCATTCTATAATTCTATGATTCTACAGTTCTATGATGCTGTGATTGAGTATGATTTTTCTCCAGTTACAAATACTAATAGTTCTGCATTTGATATTATCCTAAATCAGGTAAAATTTTAAATATAAAGAATGTAGAGTGAATAATATAAATCAGAAACTTAAAAATAGTGTTTCACCATTTTTATCAGATCATTTAATGTTATTCTGCCGTTTTAAAATTGTAAACATTCTTAAATGAGAACACGGTCTGCATCCAGTAACTTCTGTAGCTTCACTTTATTTTATCAGAATGCAGTCTATATGAGAAAAAATTTTAAAACACCTGATTTACTAGATTTTCTCTTAGCAGTGCACAAAATAGGGCTGAAAGGGACAAATAGGATCTGGCCAATGCATTTTGTAGCTGCCATTTTTTATTTTAGTAATTTTAAGAGCTTTCCTTTATAAAAAGAAGACAGTACGCCTAAGCTTAAGCCTGTAAAGTCTGAAAGCTATGTACAACACAACAAATTACTTGAAATTGTTTGTTCTTCATAAACGCCAAATAAGATGTTGTCTCTGATGGCAAACAAGAAAGTTCTCACCCTTATACCCAGCTGCATTGGTTTTCCAGTCGTTAGCATTCAGATGTCCTGCACGAGAAGTCCTGACAATAATATGCTGTATGTCTCTCCATGTCAGAAATGGACTAGAAAAAAGGGAAAACATAAAGTCACAGATTAGATATATTTTATTAAAATGGAGGAATATGAGTCACAAAAGCTAAAAAATATCCAAAACCAAAACAACCCTCACTTCTCTTCCCTGCTCTCCTTTTCTCCATTCAAAATAGCATTTCCTAATCTTACTGAATTACTACATGAAATTATTTATACAGCTAGGAGGCTTCCATGAAGCAGACTATAAAGATATATGATACTCCATTGCACAGACTTCTAGTGTTTTGCTAAGTAAGGGAAGATGATGGAGTACATTTCACCCAGACTTAATTTGTATGACCGCCAACCACCACTGTACGTTGTTATGTTGGCTCACTGAAAAGCTTTACTAAATCTTAATAACTGTGTGCTCAAGCTGTCAGTTTCCTTAGACTTGCAGCTCTGACTGAAACTATTTCACATGCTCTGTAGTTATTCATTTGACTGTTCATTTGATTGTTCATTTGTTATTTGCCTGGCCTTGGGTACAAGGAGCCTCAGCAAGGCTCCTTGGGTACTCTTCAAAGATGACCAAACAAACAGCACAGTCTCTAAATACTTATAGAGCAAGTACCTGATGACACAGAGTTGTATTCTTTTTACACGCTTCTAATAACCTGACCACTGCAATGGTGAAAGAAGATGCCATTTGCATTCTTATTATGAAACTAATATCCATTTATCTAATATCCATTTATCTTGTAAGAAATCTATAGGGAATGTAGTGTTCTTGTTGCTTTTAGATACACCCCATGGAATATTTCTTATCTTAGGAGATCATTTAAAAGAGCATGGGCATCATAGGGGTATTTTTTATTTCTTCTCATTTCTGTTTTTGTCTCAGACATAATAAGAATAGTATTCCATTTAAAAACATGGTTACGTGGAGAGAATGAAAAAGTGAGTAATTAAGTAACGAAGAGAGAGAAAGTACTGTAGGACAGAATACTAGTCAAGTATCATTCTCAGAGAATTATTATTTACCCTTACTCATTGGCAGAACTCCATTCAGTTGTAATAATGAAGACAAACCAGAATGAAATTCTGGTGAAGACCCAGTACCGGCTGTCTACAAAGTCCAGCACTAGGCAGTCATTAAAAACCTGTGAAACCTCAGTTCCTTAACACATGCTCTACGTTTCTCTGACCAAGAAGTAACCTGGCCTGGCAGACAAGTGACTTATTCTCAGCATTTATATTTAAGGCTTGATGAGGAACACTTGTGCTCTGCTTGCACTTGCAGGTAGAGGCTAGAAAAAAGGAATGGTCAAATGACTGTCGGAAAGCTCAACCCATGAGAGATGGTGAGTGGGTCACTTTTTGGGGTAGGTAGGACATTCCTATCACATGGAGTTACCATATATTTTTATACCAACACATAGTTGAATTCCTAGAAATTTCAAAGACAGATTTCTTCAGAAAGCAGACAGAGTAACAACAAATATGCAGAAATATTTGATTGTTCTGTATTGAAATACACAGAAAAATCTCACTCAACTCTCCATCTGAGGTACATAAATAAATGTTGTGTGGGTTGTCATACCATTCACAGTGTTTCACATATTCCAGTACTTGTTATCTCAAAATAATACTCTTTTCAAAATACTTGAGTAATCAATGCAGTATGGCACTTAACTATAGAAGTAGAAACCTGCTTATCATGTGAGCTGAACTCAAGCTATTAAGAAGCAATCAGTGAATACATGTGATAATCTATTAAAAAATGTGTACTTAATTTTCAACCAAACTGCATCGATTTAGGTTTTCAGGTGATATATTTCAGCTTCAACAAGCTGTACCTTTAGCAGAAGGTAGTAGGGAAACACAAGTTATTGCAAACCTGCAGCATACTTGTCTATAGAAAAGCTAGCGCCTATCCTATCCACATACAGACATATATTGGTATGTACTAACTACTGAGAGTTCACCATTCTGGGTAGAACTACTGAAAATGAAAATCAATTACCTTTCAGAACCATGGTCCATAACTCTGTATAATAGATAAAAACCTGGGATGTGAAGGCCATTCACTCACATAGAACTCATTCTTACACATTCTAAGTTCCAACAGTCTTATAATTCATAAACCTGAAAACAAGTTGAAATTGCCTAAAAATGTGAAAATTCTTTTATTCAAAGTTGTAAGGAATAATTCAAAGACAGGCACAAAATCCTATTACAGGACATTTCCCATTGTGTATGTGTAAACCATGGGTATGCTGATGTAATCCAGCATCTTTCTGCTTACAGCAGGGATACCACAGTATTTTTCTAGAGTCAACACAGAAAGTCATTTTTATGCTTGCTATTAAAAGAAGAAAGAGGTGGAATAATCTAAAGATGGATGATCATTTTTAAGTGAATCTCTTATTGACTGTAGACAGATTTTTCTGTAATTTCTTCAAAGCTGTATTAATTCATCATCATTTAAGTTCTCTGTTATTTATTTATTTATTTAGTTATACAGGACACAAGTGTATTCCTGTGCTTAAATTATTCTGTTGTTTTTAAGAACAGCTGATGCATTCACTAAAACATTAATATGCTCACAGATGCATTTTTTTTTTATTTTTTTTTTAAGTAGAATTTCTCACGATAGACAGTTGGACTAGATGGATGTAGTTGTTTATTCAGCTGAACTGGTAAGAATGAATGCAAAGAAAAAAGAGTCATGGAATGTAATGAGCATTCAGGGCTTGTAAGATAGGGTATGCTTGGACAGTCACGTAACATGCTTCAAGAAAAAGAATCAATATGATTTTGTACCAGCTCAGGAATTTCACTAGGAGGCTGTGTAAAGTCTTAGAAAAACATGTTTCAGGCTGTCAGGAAGACCTCCAGGAATCCCACGAGCTGCATTCTTTATAATCTGGAATCTAAACAATCTGTTTTTCCATAAAGCAAACTGTCCATGCTACTGGTGAAAAATAAGGCACTAAAATACTGCTCTCAACTTTAAAAGGAGATAGAGCACCCTCAGCTGATTATTTAAAGAGGAATAGTGAAGCTAGTGATGGTGTATCCATCTATCTTCAAACAATTTGAGTCTACAGTGGACTTCACTTGATGATATTAACCTTCCATAAATTGGAGTTGCTTGCTCAGTCAGAAAATGAGATTATATCTTAAAATTATGGTTTCCTTTTAAAAACATAAATCATGGAAAATCTCAAAAACTGAGCCATCCACTGTTGCATCTACATAATCACGTAACCATAAAAAGTTATGTAACATTTTCTGTGGCAGAAAACCTGTGACCAAAGTTCCAACTTCCAGGACACAGTAAGATACATAGCCAAATCAGTCTGTCTGTTGTACAACTTCCACATAATTTGATTACTGTAAAAGTCATACAATTTTATGTTTTCTTCTCAGTGAATGACATTTTGGGCATATGTATATCAAAGAGATTTAACAGCATAAGAAGAATATTCAAATCAATTTCTGTAACATACTACAGAACCTTCACTATACTAAAAATTGAGCTATTACCAGTTAGAAATTTTTTCTCTACAATAGACACCTCATTTGAAACAAAATAGGTCTGCAATTGTTTGACCTTTTTTTTTTTTTTCAGAAACTTCAACAAAAAGAAAAAGGAAGAAAGAAATTGGAATGATGTCAAAATAGCAGTTCATTTGGAGAAAGAAGAGGGATTATTTTATTTTATTTTATTTTATTTTATTTTATTTTATTTTTTAGACAAGACAGTCTAGCAGCCAATTTTGAAGCATCTGGAAAAATCACAGATTTTTCAAAAATTGAAGATAAGTGAGTAAACAGTTGTTTGCTGGCCACGTGGGCCCCAGATCCAGACAATATGTCACGGATGTTAATAGATTTACCACTTGATTTATTTCATAAGAATTAATGACTAAATATCTTGAAATGAACAAATGCATGAAAGAGAACAGTACTAACTCTGCTTGATAGTGGACTGATTTCAAAAACTGGTGTATTTCCTTCCAGAAAAAAAAATAAAATCTTGTCTCATCTGAAATTGCCTTGGGATTACACATACCAGACAATACTCAAAATCAAACCAGAATAAGCAGAAGTGAGAACAATTACACACAAAAGTACTTGTACAGCAGCCAAAAAATAATGAATGTTGTGTCCTTAACCGACTATTTATACTCTAAGGTACAGCCCTTTTCTTTCAAGCTTCTCAAAATGTTTATAAAACAAGGCAAATGGAAACAAATGAAACAGGACACTATAAAACAGGACAGTATAATGTAATATAATCACATTATATTACAGTAATATTCATTTGAGATTTAACTGTATCTTTAAACAGGAACAAATATCCTATTCAGACTGCTTACAAATAGTAGGTCATCATTTTTAGACAAATTTGATTTCTTCATTCCAAAAGTAGTCTCCCTAGTGACAAAATCTTGGAAAAAGTAAAATATCCAGGTTCTATCTTTTTTGCATAATGACACAGTGCCAAAAATAACAATTCAGAATAAATAATTTGTGCAAGAGAGCAATTAGTAAAAATATCACTCGATATAATGCTGATAGAAATTAGGTGAAGATGCTGTTTGCCTTTTTAGCAATATGATAGGGTTAGCAAGATGAATAACGATTGCTGTATCATCTTAATAACCTGAATTTTGAATGTGACACAGGTGTCCCATCCAGATAAGATATTTCTTGCCAAAAGAGCAGAGGCTTAGGTGAATTGTTGGAAGAGTACAATACATTTATTTTAATCATTATTATTTCCAAAGAATCAAGGAAAACAAACAAACAAACAAACAAAAACAATGTATCATGGGGTGGATTAAGAAAAATGATCATCTTTCAGTTCATAGGTATCAAATAACCTTTTTTGGAAATCTTCGCTATGACAGAACAGACATAGGTAATTACTGCTATAAACCACCCAAAAATGAGTCTCTGTGCCCTAGACATCTTGTAGGAAATCAGTAGGAAATAATTTTCATCATGGATATTTGCATAATGCCAGCCTTAAGGGCCTTATGATAAATCTATAAACAAAACATAAGAAATACTTTCCTGGTTTATTCACACATTCCCATTACTTAAAAATCAGCCAAATTTTCCCATGATATCTACAACCCTATTACCTGTCCTAATGACTTCTATTTATAGCACCTTGGACAGGAATATTAGCTGTGGTAATGGGAATCATTCCTCTTTCCCAGGTCACACAAAGTGTGAGTGTGAAGATGCCAGCTACAACACAGAATTTTAAGATGGATGAATGAGACATGAAGACTGCCTCTAATTGTGGTGCTTATCTTGTGCTTAGGTGTCTAAATGGTGTACACCATAACCATTTAATTCCTGAAAATTGGAAGATAAAAAACGTGGAGCTCAGTTTTAACAATCCAGTTGCACATACACAGGACACACAAAATGCATGCTTTGGACATGTCTGACACTTCCAGGGGCTCTAAATAATTCCATTAAGTGTCTGCTAGAAGAGAAAAGGTGTTTCATGTGTTTGCTGATCAGCATGTAGCTCTTTCCCTGTAAATATATATATATAAATTTTCTGCTCTAGTGGTCTTTTCCTTATCTGACCTGGTAAATCAACATTCATTGAATTAGTATATCAAACAAAACTTTCTTTTACTTGGTTGCTGTGAAGTTAGCTGTCACTTCTCTGCTTACAGCTGCTTTCTGGGTATCAGAATGGCCTATCAAATATTTATAATTTCTCCTACTAATTTCTGATTCACATTTAGTTTCATCCAATGAAATCCCTTTGAAAGAAAGCCAGAACAAATTCAAGCTGACTAAAGATGAGACTCCCTTAAAATACACATATGCCTGGCATACACAACAGATCTCTGTATAAAGCAATGCGCAGTTACTGAAATTTTGGGAAATGCCTTTTCAGGGTCAAAATTGCTGTCAGTAGCCCCTTACACTAAATGTCATATTCCTCCTCTTTTTCCATCAATACCTTAACTTAAGCACTGGACAAAGAAGAACAGAGCATGTCTGAAAACTAAATGCTGACTAAAAGTCATTAAAAACACATAATTTAAACCAACTGCATTCTGAAGTGTCCTGACATTTGCCAAATTTTATTGTTGAAAGACACACCGGATCTATCCATTTCAACAACAATCTTCAGTAATTTTAAATATATTAAATATAATAAACTTAAATATCTCATGCTCCCAAGTCCTACATGAGAAGGTTTCCATTTAAAGCTAAAGCTTTTTTGGAGATATTTTCAAAGTAGGGGCATTTGACTTCACAAGATCATCTTTATCTGTTTATGTCTGGCTTTATAACATTCACTTGCTATTAGTGCAGCATCTTCACAGTTTCAGAAAGTATCACATTTCTACCAGACAGAGAAAAGTGCTAACTAGAAAACAACCAATGGCCAACTGTAAGGTTGATAATAATCACTTTCTGAGAAGAAATCTCTTAAGACTGCAGTCTTAGGACTGTAATCTAGCAAACCTGTTCTTCTTCCATCTTCCATGTTTTCCTTTTGCTGTAAGGACACAGGCAGGGAAAAACAGAAGGGCTCCCTGCTCTCAGGATCAGTATCTGGATGGCCAGTAGCAGCCTGAAGAGCAACTTCAGAGACAACCCTAAGCTGAGGCTGGGGAACACTTAGCGAAACAAGAAACTACAGGGAACAGAACTGCCAAACTCTTAAAACAGAGAGCATGCCAACTGAGATTTTTCAAAAGCTTATAAAAGCAAAAGGCATTGCCTTGGCACCAGAACAATGGCTATCCACTTGGTCTATTTCTAGCTGTCGCTGCAAAGTGTAGACAGTGGAACTCAATGAAAAATTTAAAAACAATCACAAACACTTTTGCTTTAACATTGACTCAGTTTGAGAAATGTCTGGATGGAATTTTCTTAAAACTTTTTCTAAAGAAAGTTACACGGAAAAATTCAGACCAAACAATTATTCTTTGGCAAAGTTATACGTAACTGAAAACAGGGCCTTAAAATGGCAAACTCCGGGCAACCTGAACTCAGGAAAATGCTTCCAATTCAACCTCTACATAATAACTAGAATTGCAGAAGTGGCACATGTGGTTAAAGCTCAAGAGAAACACAGGTTCTAACCACAGCATTTATTTTAGTTTACATTTTTCAAATACTTCGCTATTAAGAGCATTACTTTACATTTACTCCAAAAAAGCAAAGATTCACAAAAAGATTTCTAACTTACACACTCAAACATTCCCTTTTATAATAGTCAGTTAGTCAAAGAAGCTAAGGCTGATGGACTTAAATGATAACTTCTTCTTCTCTTACATGGGAATCCTACATACAGGTCACTTGACAGTACTTCTACAGTTCGCCTCAACTGTCAGAATCACCTTTAGCCTCTGACTATAGTTATGAACAAAGTCCTCATAGCTTTGATGACACAGAAACATGTTTGATCTACCCAGAACTGCCTTCTCGAGACATTATATTGCTTTTCTCCTTTGCTGATGTGGTCTGAAAGAAAATTAATGAATATGGGAAGTACTGCAAGTATCTGATCAGTTGTCAGAAATCCAAAGTCTCTTTCTCTGGCACTCCTGAATGCTGCAATGTGAACTCCATTTTCTTTTCATCTTAGTGATTACACTCAGTTTTACCTTACTTTCAGAAGAATGAAGTGCAGTGTCACTTCCCTGAATTAATCAGTGGTATCAATTCACTGAAAATCTTTATCTTTTACCAACCCTGCCTTGTTCTAGCCTTAGCTTCACATAACTAAAGACAAATAAAATATATAGGTTATATGAAGAGAACAATGGGAGAAGGCACAGAATCTCTCCAGATCTATGCCACTGAGAAAATGTAGCAGATTAATACTTGCATTTCAGGTGCAATTTCTTACTCACATAACTGCAGTTTATTTATCACGTACCAGAAAACATGTATTGGCTTTTAGCCAGTGGTACATTCAGTTTACTTGGACATGTATAATGGTTTGTTTTTTAGCAGTGCTGAAACTACATATATTTTTTTATTATTATTATTTGGCTTTTCCACAGGACCATGGCACAATCCCCACTGGAATCAATGTGTCATATTAAATCTCAAATTCAGACCTTTCTTCAGTGAGAGACTAATTCTGATATCAACAGTAGATGGTACTATGCAACACAAATAGTTTATATCATAGGATCATAGAATCATAAAATCAAAGAATGGCTTTGGTTGGAAGGGACCTTAAAGATCATCTAGTTCCAACCCCTCTGCCATGGACATGGATGACACCCACAAGATCAGGTTGCCCAGGGCCCCATCCAGCCTGGCCCCATCCAACACTCCGGGGATGGGGCATCCACAGTTTCTTTTGGCAACCTGTTCCAGTGCCTCACCACCCTCTGAGTGAAGAATTTCTTCCTAACATTTAATTTAAATCTCCCCTCTTTTAGTTTAAGACCATTCCCCCTTGTCCTGTCATTATCTACCCAAGTAAAGTGTCTCTCCATCCTTTTTATAAGACCCCTGTAAGTATTGAAAGACCTCAGTCCCCAGAGCCTTGTCTTCCCAAGGCTGAACATGTCCAGCTGTCTCAGTCTTTATTCATAGGAGAGGTGCTCCAGCTCTCTGATCATCTTTGTAGCCCTCCCCTGGACCCACTCTAACAGGTCCACATCTTTCTTGTGTTGGGGGCCCCAAACCTGGACACAGCACTCCAGCTGGGACCTCATGAGGGCAGAGTAGAGGGTGACAATCACCTCCATCAACCTGCTAATCACGCCTCTGTTGAAGCAGCTCAGGATGCAGACCAGGATGCTTGACTTCTGGCTCACGTTGAGCTTTTTGTCCACTAGAACCCTCAAGTCCTTCTCTGAAGGTCTGCTCCCAATGAGTTCTTCTCTTGGTCTGTGCTTATGTCTGGGACTGCCCCAACACAGGTGCAGCACTTTGCACTTGGCTTTGTTGAAACACACGCAGTTCACAGGGGCCCAATACTCCAGCCTGTCCAGGTAATCTTTAGTAATAAGATTGCTACCACTGCTGACTAAATCTGTTATGCTTTACACCCCTAATTGCTCATTTACTACTAGAAAAAATCAGCTTTACATACTGACTAGGAATTGCAATATAAAAGTAAGCACTTATTCGTTGAGCCTGAACAGGATACTAGAAACACTGGAAATTGATAAGATAAAAGAAATGCCATAAGAAAACTGTAGAGAAACATAAGAAAATCATAGAATATAAGGATTAAGAGAGAACTTTCTTTGTGTGACAGTTACTGCATACCCGAGTTTCTGCATTATGACCTTGAGGATTCCAAGCAAACACTCTCAAATTCAGTTATACTTTTCTGGTTCCTGCATGAAAACGTGCCACTTGATACTCGAATACTGGACCAACAATGCAATTCATAAATAAGCAGGCCACCCTCCCAAAACCGTTTGTTGCCAGGATCTCAGGAGCAGATTTCAGTTGGAAAAGCCAACCACGTGGATTGTTCAGATCAGTAAGCAGGTAAGAAGTCCTCCATCAGCTATTTGCCAATACTTCCATATGGGGCTTATCAAAGAAAGCAAGTGGCAGGTTGGAGCAGAAATCTGCCTTGCTCATTTTCCATTGGTTTAATATACTTTGCGTGTGAGCTGAAGCAACTTCTTGGCTGATCTTGCTCATATCGAGGCCAGACTAGTGCTCTAGTTGACTCCTGACGTCTCTGAGGAATAAAACTTGGCTTCTGGGAAAAAAACGACCTCGTAGGCTTAAAAATATAGTTTGTGGTGTTTTCCAGCACAAAATGGAATAAAACTATACATTATTACAGACATATTCAAGAAGTGTTCAGAACTAAGTGCTCCAATTTTTGAACAGCTTGCTGTATGAAGAGCATAATTAACCTTGCAAAACCCCTTTTCAACTAATCTTTTTTAAAAAATCTCATAGAAACACTTGTGCTTTTAACACAGGCTCTAATATGGAATTTGAGGAAGAAGCTATGTAAATGAAAGTTATCTATATGCAGACGAGTCCCAGTAAGCCCTTATGCTAAGCTACAGTATCATGTGCCCTTTCCTTGGTACATATTTAAAAAATATTGGAGAAAATGCTTAAAATGGATTTGGAAATTCTTTTTCCATATTTTCCTTTATTTTTTTTTCCACCAGTTCCTAGCATTTACTTAGAATCACCTAAATCTGCAGATATCAGAGGAGAGAAATACAACCCTAATCTTAAGATCAGAGAAATAAATAAAAATCAGCATTCAGAAACTGCTTAAAATTCTCTGTGTAGATTTCATAGAAACAAATCCCAGACATTAAAACTGAATATATTATGACATGATCTTCTTGCGGTAATAAAGGCATTATTTCACAATCTATAGCTTCACAAAACTAAATGTTCCCCCACTCCTAGACATGAATTCAGTTTATTTTATGGGAGAAAATATAATGAAAACTGGAAATAAACAGCACCCCTGCCCCTGCCCCCTACTTCTCCCTGTCCCCGCCCCCCCCTTTTTTTTTTCACTTCTTACTTTTGCATTTTAAAAAGTTAGTTGTTAAGTACTCATGTGAGAGAAAGTTAGTGAATTTTCCACAAATGTAGAAACTAGATTTATACATTTTATTATATTATTAATATATATCCCTTGCATTTAGTCAAATACACAGGCTAAGATTTGGAAATAGGAATCTGAAAGAAGGCAAAACACATTTTCACCCTGATTCTCATTAGCACCATGCACCAAATACAAAAAGTGACTAGGATTTTCATTCACTGGCACATTTTGTCTTCATCACCACACATGAAACCACTATACATTCTTGCCTTTGTTCGTAATGTACCTGTTCTCATAGCAATTACTAACTCGGGAAAAAGAAAGACTATGGTCCATAGAGGGTAACATGGATTTCTCTTTGATATCATCACCAAAGTACGCATTCTATAGAAAAAAGTAGTGCAAAGTGCAAGCTTCTCAGTGTGTGTTCCATAACAAAAAATAGCTCAATTTTAGGTATTACATACTATAATTCCTTGAGACTTTCAATTACAACGATGATTTGTTAGAAAATGCACACAAAATATCATGTAAAATACAAATTGAGAATTACAAGGAATGTTCATTTGTTAAGAAGTAATTATAAAAACTTTCAGCAGAATGGATTTTTCATGCATGCAATTTTAAATGCACGTGCAGATTGTTTAGAAAAAATAATAAGGATTTTAAAACAGAATAGGAAGAGATTGAAAATAATATTGTTTTTTTGTTTGTTTGTTTTGTTTTTCTGAATTAATAACATAATGTTGACTTTTCAAAATAGCTTTATTTCTAACAATTGAATTAAGAAAATCTAATTATAATGATACAAGTGCTACACTAAAGATTATATCAGGTTTTCAATTACAAACTCTTATTTTCATGACTATAACTCAACAGTGCAAAAGTATTCCGTGCTGAGTATTGGCCCATGGTTTTTTCCAAAAAGCAACATTAAAAATGGAAACATAATCCTGCTGCTACGAATTACATGTAATTTGAAATGACCACTGTACTCGTATTTTTTACTGCTTTGAAAGGAACTGATTGCCCGCAAAAGAAACTGTTTTTCCTTAGAATTTAATAGAATCAGTCTCATGGCACTTAGAACCATTTGATTTCAAGCATGATTTGTGGTGGAACATTACACCTGAGACCTGGAAATATTATCCAGGGGAGTCCCAATAGCACAAAAGGTTTTGAAATATAGAGATTTTGAGATTTCTACCTGATAAATCTCCAGTCTCTTGGCTTTTCCATAAAGCACATAAAGATACATCTTACAGACAGACTTTTTTTTTTCTTTTTTTCAGCATGCAGAGGTAAAGAATTTTTATTTTCCTATGATAGTAATTTATGCACCTTGTAGTTTAGCACAGCAATGATACTTTCCTTGCTGTTTAAGAATGGACACTGCTAAAGGAATCTGATGAATGCAGAAGGTGAGCTACAGGGGCCTGCAGAGTACAGTGGACCTGGACAGCAGAGTGAGTGTACTGTAAGGCATTGTGAGGATACTAAAGGTCGTTCAGTGGAAACTACCTGCATTCAACACCATTTCAACACCCTTTGTAGTCTGCCATTGCTTGCATGGTGTTAGCTTTCTGGCATGTGAAATGAGCATGCTGATCGTTCCTGCTGTTGGAAAGGTACTGCGAATTACTACAACAGAGTTTCTAAAGCACTTTGAGATCCCTAGATAAAGGTGCTGAGAAAGATCAATCTGTATGTTTTTTGTTTGTTTGTTTGTTTGTTTTTTAATTTTTTTTTTCAGAGTATAACTCAGATCTTACTTTGCTTCCAGTGCCAGTGCAATGATGCCTGCAGCCATAGGTGCAGAGGCTGAGGTTCCAGTATGGCTGTCTGTGCAACGCTGCCTCAGGTCTGTGGTGATCTGGAAGAAATTGAATGTGTGAAATTTAGAACATAGCTTCAGAAATCAGAACAGATTTAATTTGCTAAAATGAGTTGTATGGATGTGGAAGGTATTTCCTTCTTTCACTGCAAGGAAAAAAAATGTTTTCTGAATACATGACCTTAGATGTCTACATTCTAATCTGAGAATTTGAGCTTGAAGTCCTTTGTGAACTTGGAGAACTGTTACTGTATTGCACTGAAAATGTAAGTTAGTATCCTTTTTTTTTTTTTTTTTTTTTTTTTTTTTTCCCACAGCATGATCAACAAAAAGACATGCAAATTAGAAAAACGCCGAGGGTTTTATAACAGAACAGTTAGAACTCTGCCCTTCTTTGTACTTATAGAACACTTCCCATCCAAGAATCTCAAAGTGCTTTATAAACAGGACTGAACCAAAGCTCACAGTCCTATCACAGTGTGGTTATGCCTGTTTTAGAGACTACAAAACCGAGGTATGGAGATGTTGTCTGGGTTGCTTGAATTCACACTGGAAGTATGTGATAGAATAGTATACCGTTCTGCTCATGTAAAGTACTATGTTTAACCCATGCTCTGTTTTTTCATGATATATGCAATAACTCACATGAAATTAAACAGTAATTCATCTGAAAGTCCTGATGTAATCACAAATTAGGCCCAGAGACCACCAGCAAATTAATTATTTGCAGCTTTAAATTGTTATATATTGCTCAATTATCTGCTGCTACATACTTTTGTATGCAATCTAAGTGGTTGTATTAAGTTACAATGTGCAATAGCAACCAAAGAGATAGAGTTGCCTACTTAGCGTTGGGATGTTCCCATCTTGTAATAAAATTTAGACAGGTTATTTTCTGTAAGATAATAAATCACACATAAAAATGTGTTTATTCTAAAGCTACTTGTTTCAAGCAATATTATTCTAAAGTGATTCTGATCTACACCTTCTTTCTGAAGAAAAAGTTCCTAGGAAAAATAAGTCAGTAGAAATAAGAAATCACTACCACCTAGCAGAAGATCAAGCAGAATCCATGTGGAATTTAAACTATTTGCTAGTGGACAGCAGTCCACAGCACAGAAACTTCCATGAAGGCAGCAAAGCCTGTGAGGCCAAAACTTATTCTCAGCAACTCAGTTGATCCTTGAGATTCAGTCACAAATAAAGTATCTGCCTGAGGGGCAAAGAAGAAGTTGCTCACACAGCTTCTTACCCAAGTATACAGAAATCTTGTGTCTCCATTTTGTTTAATTCCCTAGCATCATACTTCATTTGTAACATGGATGTGTACAAAGACGAGTGAAGTAAAGGATGAAAATATCACAAAGAAGTACATGGCATGTAAAACTGCCTGTCTAGTTTTGACACTGGAAGATATGTCAGGAAAAAAACAGCCATGTTCCATCTGGGCACAATAAAGCAATTATATGTAGAAGGTATAGGTTTCACATATTTGCATTAGAAATAATCAGCGGTATATATATTACACAATACACAATATACAACAAGGCTGCTGAAAGTTTTCATGATGTGTAAACATACACAAGCTAACACAAAACTTATAGTAGAAAAGAAGCTAGCAGAACCTAGGGATCATTGCTAAAAGCAAGCAGTGAGCAAGTGAAACAAAATGGAAGGTTTTAGAAATGGAAAAAGAAGGATTAAATTATTTATACTGTCGTATCCTTAAATCAGTGAACTTACCAAAGGCCAGATTCAAGAATAATGAAGTCTAGAAAGAACCTCTTTTGCCCTATTGATGTCTTTCATAAATGCATACCCATTCTTTTTAAATAATTCCTTTTATTTATTCAGCTAAAAGCTGAACCCCATATATGGAATGTTCTTACCATTTCTTTATCTCTTGCCTTCCTTCCTATTGATTGTGCATTAACTTAAACAATGAAAATTAATTGCACTCAAAAAACCTGAATGCATGCAAATTCCATAAATGCCCTAAGAGATGAAAATGCAGCAGGAACAGGCCTAATACCATATTACCTACATGTGCAAAATCACAAGTTGTGATTTTGCAGCTGAGATAAGCCAAAGACCACAAGGACCAATGACTACAGTGTGACATACAAGCTTCAGTTTCCTTTTGGGATAAACATCTTGCAGTGCAGTGTCTGGGAGTGAAAGGGTGACCAGGAAGTAGGGCAGGAAAAGAAGTGACTAACACATGCTTGTCTCTTCTGCATGCTTTTTTGCAGGGACCTTGTACCTTTTTCCATGTCACAAGTCATGGAGTAGGCATATTCCTCAGAGGACTGAAGGATAACAATGCCTAAAAGAGGTCAGGTGGGGAGAAGTACTTACAGCTGCTTTACCTTAAGAGAGAGCCTCTCAATACATTGATAACCATATTGCATCTTTGTTTCTGATCCTTGGAAATAAAAAGTTTTCCGAGCTTTTTATTATCCTGTAGCTACAAATATCAAGTACAATAAAACCATGACACTTCTTTATTCAGAAATGTTTCCTCTCATGTTCTAAGCAGATGTTGTGGCAGCAGTTTGAACTACAGCCCTTATCTCTCTCTTTCACTGAGCAAATATTTCAGCAGAAAATGTGTAAAGAAAGCTTCCTAAGTGGAAATCCCATTTGAGCTATTTCAAAGCACAGTTACTGACAGGAGCTGAGATGTTTTTGGGGTATATTACCTCAAAAATCTAAGGCGTGTTTTTCAGCACTATGGGTTCACTGTCAGAGAGGTATTGTGTCTATCATGAGATAAAAAAGAGTACAGAACCACCAACAGATGAGCAATTTTCAAGAAAAATGGTGCTCCAAATTCCTGAACCACGTGAGGGCAACATCATTAATCGTGATTAACATCACAGTAGAAGGATATGGTATTTGACATCACCAAGTAGCTGTCATTAATGTATATTAGCTGTCATTCTCTTCAATAGGGTGAGGAGGAGAAGAAATCTTTCATTTCTATCATTGAGTACAACATATTTGTATGCTTCAATTATCTTTGTAACAACTGCTGATCTATGAAAATGCTGATGAGACTACCCAAGGTAAGTCCACATAGTATTTCTAAGGTCTTGATGTATAGACACTTCTAACTCTTCTAATCAACTAGATTTCATGGAAGAAAATGACAATGAATATAATAATGGCCTAGGTTAACCAACATGAAATTAGCAACCTAGGATGAACCCTAGTGAAAGGCAAACAATGTACTGTATTACTTGCAATACATATAAATCCCACACATTTTTGTAAAGACACAGTTTTGTTAAAGAAAAAAACTCTAGACACATATAAATGGTTTTATATATAAGCAACTTGCCCTGAAGAGTCAAGGAGATGTCATTTCTGTGTAGTCATTTAAGACTGCATCATCAGTCTTCCCATAGTTTCACCAATTGGGAGGTTAATGCCTCTGGTCAAAAATGGGATTTTCCTCAGCAGAGAAGGTGCTCAGTCTTCCCAAGCGTCTTTATTTCTTGCCATTTCATATTTCATGACAAGAGTTGTCTGAAATGATTGAACCATTCTTTTTACTTTCTGCTACAATTCCTCAAGATATGTTTTTTTCTATGAACCTATGTCCCCAGGATTGACAAGGGTTTAACAAAATTCTTCTGTTCTTTCTCACATCTTTTGTGTATCTGTATCTACCTGAAATAGAATAGAAGTCACCTTGTTGTATTTTGATACTCTGAATGAGAGTTTGTGAACAAGAGCAGTTTTTTTTTTTTTTTTTTTTTTTTTTTTTTTTTTTTTTGTGTGTGTTTTAATTGACAGGAGTTTTTTGTTCATTTTTATTTCAAGTTCTGCTTAACACAAAAGTTGGTCACCAAGACAGAATTATATCATAAAATGGCTTGGGTTGGAAGGGACCTTAAAGATCATCTAGATCACCCAGCCATAAGATGCCACCCACTAGATCGGTTGCCCAGGGCTCCATCCAGCCTGGCCTTGAACACTTCCAGGAATGGGGCATCCACAGCTTCTCTGGGCAACTGTTTCAGTGCCTTACTACCCTTACAGTGAGGGTCCTAATTTCTAATCTAAATCTATCGTCTTTTAGTTTAAGACCATTCCCCCATGACCATTCCCAGAAGCATGCCTTCAAAGAGAAAGAAAATCAGGGGACAACATGGCATTTTTTAGGAAACAAAAGTAGGAAATAGTAAGTAGAGGTATTTTATACAAGGTAAGTAATTTTAAATAATTTTTACAATGTAAACTTTTACAAAGTAAGTGATGTAACAGGTTCATAAATTATATCTGTGAGGGACTTTCTAAAATTTATCAGTGCTTTAAGAAGTTATTTGAAAAAAGAATTCACATGAAATATGGTTAATTTGCACAACCTGTTATATAAATTAAAGGCCCATCTAAGTAACCACAGTTATATGTGGTGCTTAACCTATCCTAGCTGCATGATCCAGAGCTGGGAAGCTCTGTTTAACATTCCAGTGTTATCCTATAGCATTCAAAATATCAGAGAATAGGAAGAATACCTTTACAACTGTATATCATTAGCCAACAGTTCTGTATTCACTCTTTTATGAGAGAGAACTTAAGAAGTGCATGTTCATGGTATTTACCTAGTGTTAATTTGACTTTGCCCCAGAGTATGAATTTCTATACCTTTGTGTATGCCCATACTTTGCAGTTTGTCCTGAAAACACCTAAAAGAAATTCTAGCTCTTTTCTCTAAGACTCTATGTAGAAGACATATACCTAGCTTTATCTGTATTCCTTAGGAGTGCATCCAAAGGTTGGATCGGTCCGTAATGGGCTAATGTTTACTGCAATACCAAATTTGGTGCAGCATAAACTCAAGTACATTTTAAGTACCTTCCCTGATAAACAAGGAACTCATTCACGATGTAACATCAGTGTGTGTTTAACTGTAACCATTAGCTCAAATTATTTCAGATGAGAATTTGCTGCCATTTACTTTAGTTCAAACGTCAATAAAAAAAGCTCCACCTGGGATACAGATTTGTGTAGATAAAATTAAATTATTGTTTACTAAGTCATGACTGTACAAGATTAAAAAAGAAAAAAAGAAAACCTCCTAAAATTATGTTACACCCCATATTTATAGCAAGCAATTATAAAAACAAATAGTAATGAAAAGAAGAAAAAAAAAGTTTTGGGTTGTTGTAAAAGTATGGGTGCTTCTATTAATCTACATTGGAACTGAAGTTTTTTATAAGAAATTTTATGTATCTCCTTCTAGATCAGAAAATGAGTTATTAATATTTGGTTATAGTTTACTTATCTACTTTATAATACATTCTTAAGCTATTAAACTGGAGGATAAATTGAAAAATAAGAAGGAACAGGGTAATCTGACACTATAAAATTGTAGCCATGCATTGTCCCTTAACTAGGAATTCGTATCTCTGTTCGACAGCCATGCAGTAACTTACGATATCTGAACTTGTTCTGAGTTACATCACAATAAATAAAAAATGAATTATTTTAATATTGACAGTAAATCCCATGTCTGGTGACTTCTTCCTGATTTACTGCAATTGTATATATTTTTTCCTATTTTGGATGTAGTAGTCTCACTCTCACAAACCAGCAAACGTATTGATCAAATTTGTTATTCTTTTTGTGCAATGGCAAGAAGGTAAGCTCTTAATGGCTGATTTGTATATTGCATGTAAGTATATATGCATAAGAAAATTTTGAGAATTGATATTTAGCAGTTATATTTCTATATAACTTTCCTTTTATTCTATTTTTCAATTCTATTCTAGCATTTTGTAGAATCATGGAATCATAGAGTGGTTTGGGTTGGAAGGGACCTTAAATATCATCTAATTCCACCCCCCCTGCCATTGGCAGGGACACCTCCCAGTAGATCAGGCTGTCCGGGGCCCCATCCAGGCTGGCCTTGAACACCTCTAGGAAAGGGGCATCCACAGCTTCTCTAAGCAACCTGTACCAGTGCCTCACCACCCTCAGAGTAAAGAATTTCCTCCATATATCTATGATCTAAAACTTATATATTTATAATCTAAATCTACCCTCTTTTACTTTAAAGCCCTTATCCTTTGTCCTATCACAACACTCTCTGGCAAAGAGGTCCTCCCCACTTTTCCTGTAGGACTCATTTAGGGACAGGAAAGCCACTATAAAGTCTCCCTGGAGCCTTATCTTCTCCAGGCTAAACGACCCTGACTATGTCAGTCTGTACACATAGGAGAGGTGCTCCATCCCCTTGATCATCTTTGTGGCTCTCAGCAGTCTGAACAAAAACGGGCAATGTGATGCACTGAAAAGTATGTGTGATTCAACAGTGAAAATGAACACACATATTTTTTATTCTACACTCTTTAAGCATTTTATAACAGTTGAAAAATTTTGTCCTCAAATTTTTCAGTTCTGTCTTTTCTTTAGTTCATGTTTGACCAAGACATCTTTCCAAGGTACATGGGGTTTAATAGGTCTTTTGTAGTACTGGATTTTAACAAGTTGGAGAAGAGAATGGAGATGCTATATTATCTTTCTCAGAATAATTGTATAGTCTATGAGCAAGAGAGCCAAACAGGTGAGAGCAATGTCCATGAGTGTATGTGTTGGAAAAAATTGCTCAGTACTCTTACTTTGAAGAGCTAACTCCACACTTTGATGTCTTTTCCTCCAGGGGTCTAGCATGGCAGAAGTACACAGTCATTATCCGTATGGGGGTAGCTTTATACACAACACAAACACAAAGCTATTTACTGCATCTGCTCCACACTGTTCTGCTTTGCCACTGAAAGTGTCAGGAGGTGGAACAGGCTTGTCTGGCTTTGAATGACAAGTACCAGCAGCAAAATCTTCTCATATAGGCTGTGAGTTTCAGAAGTTGGTTGATAATACAGTACAGGGAAAAGAGTCTTGGATGGAATATTTACAGTCTCATATTCAAGCATGTGAGATCAGTGAATATTACGGCACAAGCTACTGAAGTAGCTTTGCATAATAGTAGTTGGGATGCAAATTATGTTCCAGTAAACAAAGGATCAACAGATGGGTTAATTCTTATGGCTGCTCAGTATGCTTGTGCTTTTATCATTCAGTGTGCCCAGTAATGCGGTTTGTAGGAATAGTCTAAAATTGGCTTATGCAACTGGATTCATCACAGACGAATGAAGGATCTGATTAGTAAAAGTAATCAGTATCTACAGAACTGATGAATTCAATTTAAGGTTATTTTTGCTTGTCTCTTGATAACTTGTCTTAGATCTCAAACGGAGACTCCAAATTAAGGATATTTTTGAAGAAGCCAATCTTTAAATTTTTTCAATAAAGTTAATGTAAAATCTCTTAATTATTTCCTTAATTCTGGGATAATATATGTTCATTTTATAAAAAAAAATCTCTCATTTGTAAAAGATGCCTTTTTAAAAAACCTTACGATAAAACACAAAACTGCAAGTATAAGCATAGGGTCATAAATTCTAAAACTGAACTATATTACTTCAGTTAACTAAAAAATTATCTGTCTTAATTCTTGTCTTTGATTCTAACATAAATCAAAAGTGAGAGATGTCAGAAATAAGAAATGTTCTTTTATTGGAATAGTAATTCTACAAAAGCAGAAAGCCCATGCTAATTGAAAAGAGTGAAAGACAAATATCAAGAAAACTATGGCTATTCAAAAATGAGAGGAATGTACAAACATTAAATCAGTTAAGCAGAAAACTACAAATGAAGACTGAGAAACATAAAGATGTTTTCCTAGATTAAAAAAAAAAAAGCAATGATATATTGGTCAACAAAACAAGTATTGACAGGTACAAGAAATAATAAATAAATAAATAGAAGTGAATAAAAGACAAAGGGGGTAGCAATGAATAAAAAATAGAAGGTGCATAGAGGTCGTAAGGAAAGACAAAGGACAAAGAGTGAGGAACGCTGGTGGAGAGCATAGGACAAGAACAGAATAAAGATGTTTTTAAATTGATCAGAACCAAAAGAACCCCAAAACTGATATTGTTTAATTGTATAGAAATAATAAGATAGTTAATAGCCTTTTATAGTAAATGACTATTTCACCGAATGTTCTCATTTTGGAAAAAAAATAAATGAAGTTTTCAGAGCATACAAAAGTGATAAATCATCTTCCTATTTATAGCTATTTTAAATAACAAGTTTAAATCAGAAAATTTGGAAGTACTAAATATTTTTAAGAGCTTGAAAGTGAACATGTTAGACTGTATTTTTGATTTTATCAAGTCTTTGAACTCTGGAGATATTCTAGGATATTGAAGGAATACTAGCACTGTGTCAATATTTTGAAAGGGCAAGCGTTATTGCCCTAATAATTTCATCTTTTTTTTTTTTTTTTTTTTAATGCCAAGCTTTTAACTGATGTAAAACAACTGATACAAGATTTAAACTAACTGTTAATTGATTAAATAGCAGCATATTCAATGATGATAACATAGGCTGCTGGAAAAAAGAGCTTGCCAAATTGCCACAGTATTTTTTTTTGGTCAGCACTTTGGTTGAAAGTAGTATAGTTAGAATTCTGAAAGACAAATAATGTGATATCACATATTTAAAAAAAAAAAAAAAAGAAAAGAAAGATTTAAATTTAAGAGATGATACATAATACATATATTTCATGTGAAATAATCACAAGGTCTCAAAATATAAGCATACAGAAGAAATTATATATATTGTTATAATGAGAGAAATTATATATATGCTTAAAAGCACATATCAGAAATGAGGTTTGTTTTTAATCTGGCCTTCTAAGATTTGGTTTTTAACCTTAATGTGGCCTAAAGCTTTTAGGTGAAAACACTGATAACTTTTGATGAATGCTGCATTTGTAGAAACACTGGAGAAAGTGATGATGGGGGCTAGTCTGAATTGAGTTAACACTCAGTTAGGAGTGTTAACTCAGGACTGGGTTGAGTATAGCCAATTGAGTACAGCCAATGGTAAATGGTGCAATAAAGAGACCATAACTACCCTCTCACCTGAACTCCAGGCAGCAATTCTGAAAAAGACCAGAAGTGGTTCTGAAATCAACTTGGTTGTCACACAGTGATGAACACGTAATGTGACAGCGAGGCTAACAGGTCTCATTGAGGCTTACTGTATTAAGAGAAGTGAAATCTGGCAGTTACAGATCCACATTTCCTGGTCCATCTGGCACTCATGTCATGACCACCTGAGTGGTGTGTCCAGTCTAGGTGCTCAAAGCTGAGAGAGGATTCTTAAGAAAACATGCCTTAAGCAGAATGATGCAAGAAGCTTAAAATCATTTACCTAACCATGGTTACCTAACCATGCTACATGGTTTAAAAGAAAGATGTTAGACTACTAGAGCGATCTTCATAGAATCACAGAATCATAGAACCACAGAATCAGCAAGGTTGGAAAAGACCTCCAATATCATCTGGTCTAACCATCTGCCCCTCCATGAATATCACCCACTAAACTGTGTCCCAAAGTACCATATCCAACCTTCCCTTAAACATCCCCAGGGAGAGTTACTCCACCACATCCCTGGCCAACCTGTTCAAATGCCTGACTGCTCTTTCTGAGGAGAAATTCTTCATGCTAACAATAATATCTGTGACACACTGTAATGTCGAGACATTGAAGCTAGAAGAGCTCAGACAGCAAAAAAAGATACATATATTTTTAATAACAACGCAGAATTAAAACCACTTACCACTAGACTTGACTGGATTTTTTTTTATTTTTTTTTGTCATTAGAAACTTTGAAGGGAAGATTGTGTGTATTTGTAAAGATTATTGTCGAGTTGACCATAGCTACTGGATTTGAAGGACTCTGGGAAGTCCTATATTCTTGGCTATGCAACAGTTCAGAGTGGAGAATCACAAGGTCTCTGCGGACCTTAGTATAAATTTCACTTAAACATACAGAAGTTAGTGATGGTCTTTTAAATGACAGTAGAGGGAATATAATTACATAAGTGAGGACTGCTAGGAAACAAAGTAATTTCTGTCCTTCGCTATTATTTATCAGGGAGAACAAGAAACATGCCAGGAACAGAGATAAGGTTTCTGTGAAGAGAAGTAAGTAAAGAACAGGAAAACTACTGGAATGAAGCGGCACCCCTGAAAAAGTTTAAAACAAAAATTAGATCATCTGATAATAAGAAAGAATCCAAGAAGGAATGGTCAGCATCCCACAGTCCTGAAAGACAAGACAGACACTATTGCAAAAAATAGCTGCAAGAATTTTTAACTTTTCACTGGCACCAAGAGAAGATTCTGCTAAGGACCAAAAAAAAGTAATGTTAGACTGGTGCTTAGGAAGACATCTGGGGAAACAAATAAACAAAAGCAAGCAAACAAACAAACAACAACAAAAAAAACACCTTCAGGAAGAAATTAAGATATATGTTATACACTAGAATAAATATGCTGGGAGGAAGACTGTTAACAAACCTAATTAATAGCAATAGAAATGTTTAAAAAGCGAGATTGAGTAGTGTAATTGAATATTGAAAAGTACATTGAGAGCACTCAATTCAAAAAAGCAGACAGTATTAACAAACCAGACTAACAGTAACAGAAGAGTTTAAAAGGCTAAAAGGAGGGTTTTATTGAACACTGAAAAGTATATCTAATGCACTCAATTTTAAAAAGCAAACATATCATAGTGTAAAAACACTAATGGTATCAATACTTTATCAAACAGAATTAAAACAATTGGTGAGTTTCCAGCCAAGATGAGAACATAATTGAAAATGGATGCACAGACTGTTTAGGAATGAGATGAGGAGCAATATGGGAAAGAAGAGCACTGAGCTTAATCTTGCTCACAATATACCAGAAACTAGGAACTGGCAGTAATATGAACAATTTGTGTACAGCTTTGGGTGCCATGATATATGAAGGACATAAAACTATTTGAGAGTGTTCAAAGAAGGGCTACAAAGATGGTGAAAGGTCTAGAGGAGAAGACATATGAGGAGTGTCCGAGGTCTGTTTGTTTGTTCAGCCCAGAGCAGAGCAGGATGAGAGAAGGCCTCATGGCGGCCTGCAGCTCCCTCACGAGGGGAGCGGAGGGGCAGGCGCTGAGCTCTGCTCCCTGGGGACAGCGACAGGACCCGAGGGAATGGCATGGAACTGGGACAGGCTCCCCAGGGAAGTGGTTCACATCACTGAGACTACCACAGTTCAAGAAGTGTTTGGACGATGCACTCACACATATGGTTTGATATTTGTTCAGTTCTGTGTTGAGTCTAGGAGTTTGACTTGATAATGTTTGTGGGTTCCTTCCAACTTGGGATACTTTAAGACTCTCTGATTCTAATAAATGAGTGCAAATGAATGTAGAAGAGGAATGATACTGGATTCAAACAAATATGAGAAAATAGAGGCATGTGGGAAAACTGCTAATGCCATGTATGTAAAATATGAAAACTATGGTAACTAGATTTAAAACCAAAGAAAAGAGGACATGTTCTTAGGCCTGATGATGTTAGGCAGGATACAGGTAATGAAACAAATTGTTTTGGTGGCAATGGCAACAGAATCTTTGAAAGCATCACTCAGAGCTGGCAGCAACTAGTGAGTGGAAAAATCTACTATGAACCAGATATATCCGCACTGCTGCACAATGGCTGCACAATGCAAGGATACCCACGTTGGCTTCAAATGACCAGATCTGAAACTTGAAGGAGTGTGGTGCCATCAATCAAATAAAACAACTGGGGCAAAATCAACTTGTGCTCATATGCTTGTTTCCAAAAGCAACCCATTAATTAGAATAAATTATCTGTCTCTCCCCATCCCCACAAAGGGGCAGACCACAAACCCCAAACTGAAAGACATACTATTTTCCTGTCGTAGGATTCTCCGCTGCTGTATGTTGTAGCTAGTGTGGATGCACATTCTTCTAGGTACCACGGCTTCTTCCCACTTTCAGCTGTGCTGCTTATGGAGATAGTGTAGATGCTATTGGTGTAGCCATCACAGGAGCAGTGGTCTCGACTCCTTCCACCATTTCCAGATGCCCAGACAAAAACTGAACCTAATCCTCTTCGTCCCTGTTTGGAAAGAGCAGAAGAAGATTTGATTCATAACTCTTTTTTCCTCTCATCACTTGCATAACAAGTAGGTATTTGTCCCTAAGAGACATCTGAAGAGAGAAAAACAAAAAAACAAACTATCTCACTGAGAGGAATCTGAAATAAAAGCAGGATTTAGTAGAGTTCAGAATGAGACATCCACCCCCCCAAAAAAATCAGAAAATGTGTGTGATGAACAGAACTTTAGAAATAACTTTTATACAGTGTCTGCTGCTCAACACCTGTATTGCTCAGCCTTACTAAGAAAGAGGTGCTTAAGACAGACCAGGCATTAAAACATCATATTGAGTTGAAACAGGAGAAGAAGTATTATGCTTGAAAATAAAACCTTTTTTAATGCATGGCACCTTTTGTTTATTAGGGTTCTGTCAGCTGTTTCTTCTTGAATTGCCTGGTGACACTAAATATAGTTTGGGTAGCGTTATATACTGTGAATCATGGTGTCGTGGTTTCACGGAAGGTGAAATTATATAGGTTTCACTATAAATCACAGAATCACAGAGCATCTGAGGTGGGAAGGAACTTCAGGTCATCTAGTCCAACCCATCTAGGTCATTATAAATACTAAGTACACAACACAATAGATGAACAAAAATGGACAAAAAGAAGATACTTTTAAATCCATACAGTTAAGCACTAATGCATTAATTCAGCAAGACATTTTAAACATATGAATAGCTGGACAAATTGCTTAGGCATATTTGTAATTTGAAATGAGAACTTAGAATTAGGTAACCTTTTGACATTTTCTTAATATGCCAAAGGTATGTAGTGTTTAAATAAATAAAAGCGTATTTTTGGTGGTGCTAGTACTCTTGCATTGATGTGAAAAGTGAAAAAGGTCAGTAATCCCTGTTGTTGATACATGGGAACTGAGAATTACTGATACACAGTCATGGGAATTGGCTTTTCCTGATTTATATTTGCACTTTTCATAGAATCATGGAATCATAGAATTTAGGTTAGGTTAGGTTAGGTTAGGTTAGGTTAGGTTAGGTTAGGTTAGGTTAGGTTAGGTTAGGTTAGGTTAGGTTAGGTTAGGTTAGAAGGGACCTTAAAGATCATCTTGTTCCAACCCCTCTGCCATGGGCAGGGTGGCCAACCTCTAGAACAGGTTGCCACCTTTGTCCAACTTGGTCTTGAACACCTCCAGGGATGGGTCACGCACTAGTTCTCTAGGCAAACTCATGCTGGTGAATTAAATTCAAATCCATGCATCTTTCTGATCTGCATTAATTATCAGCAGATAATATATACTGTTCATATAGGAATGTTTACCAAAGGTTTAAACTTGTCTTTGATTAAGCTAAATTGTATCACCTTTTCTTACATGACATTCTCTCAAAGCAATGGAACATCCCTCTAAGTTACAATTAAACTAACAGTCTCATTTGTACCTCATTAGTCTGCAAGTCATCATGTAATGTCTACCTGGGTTCTGTAAGAGGTAGCTGCCTCTCCTGCTCTCCCTGTGTGTGATAAATTAGTGTTATATGGTGTACAACATTTTTTTTTGTGCATGAATTAATTGCTTAGCCATGTGGGGAGTGTTTGTTTTTCTAAACAGAGTGCAGTTGTGTACCACAAATAACATAAAGACAGCTGTTGGACATCTACTAGGTCAACCTTAAACAATTAGCAATTCAAAGATTCATTTACTCCAGATGTACAGAGAGGTTTCATTTTGGCATTTTATGCTGAGAATGTAAATCAATGTAAGAAAAAATCCCTCACAGTTCACAATCAAAGCTTCAGTTCTCAAACATTTATGCATTTCATTTTGTGAGTTTAATAAAAGCATAGTACCTGAAGAGACTCTTTTCTCCAGCAATATAAGTTAAATATAAAATTCTCCTTGCTAATGTTTACCTAAGGTTATGTCTCTGCCATGAAACTTCTCACTAAATAAGAAAACATCTTAAGTGAAGAAAAAAATTCCAGTATGCCAAGTTAAATGTGTTACGAAATCCACATTCTCCAGACAAGATTAGTCTGACCAGCTAAGAAGTACAAATATTTCAACTTATTTCTCTTCCTTTAGTTGATTTTAGCTACTACGCAGATAAAAAAGATGTAAAATAGTAACATTTATTTTTGTTTTAGAGACAAGTTTTCTGAAGTGAAAATCTACCCCTGTCCTACAGCTCCTTCAGCACATTATGAACATTTGTCAAGTGAAAAACCCTTTTGGTTTTGTTCTGGGGTTCTTGTTCTGCTCTTCTCAGCCAACAGTGTCTGATTCAGAGCTGCCTAAAGTCAGTGGGATGTGCTTTGCAACTTCATGTGACTGGAACAGGTTTGCATACCATTTCTCTTTCATTCTACTTTATGGTCACCTCTCTTTGTATATCTTTACTTCATACTCCATTGAAAACACTTGATGAGATAGATGTGAGAAAGGATAAACAGAAAGATTATTTCATGCATATTCACTGATTTACTATCCCAGCAGGTAAGGAAGCCAGAAATTAGGACACTCTGCATGTCTGAAGGGAATGGGATGGAGGTTTATGCTAAAGATATGATGCTTCTCTACTTTGTACTCTATTCCTGCTTGATTTTTAGTGTTTTTGTTTCAGTTTGATCCCATCATCTCTTGCTATTATGTAATGCTTTCCAGAGGTACATTATTATTTGCTTTCTTCTTCTGTCTCCCAAATGGTCATTTTTGACTTGTCTGTCAATCCCGACATTTGCTAAAGGGTAATTTACAGATTTCTGTCTAGTGCTACACTGCTTTTACAAAACAAATTATCTCTCCTACATACATACACGTCAACAATATAATACATGGATAGGTAGGTAGAAATGACACTGCAAAGCATATCACACAGATGAACTTCTATCTCCATAACTAGACAATATACTTTATCAAAACCTTTTGATGAATTTTCAAAAGTGTTCCTGAAGAATTTTAGATTCATCTTTTTCATATGTGTTTCCTGAAAGCAAAGTATTATGTACAGCAAAGTATTAGTATTTTTGGCTAAATTGATACCCAACTGGAAATTCAGAGTAACCCACCAACACAACCTAAAAAGGAAAAGTGAGAGTTCAGGGTAGTGTAACCAAAGATCCAAGGAGGAGAAAAATGGAAACTAAATATTTGGCTTTTTTGTCTAAGTCTGTCTCTGACATTTATATATGTATATATATATATATATATATATATATATGTATATATATATAAAAAAAGCATGCATAGAAGATTAAAGCATAAGAAAACAATCAAACAAACAAAACAACTATCATTAACAGTCGACCTGTCTTTTTTATTTTTATTATTTTTATTATTTTTATTATTTATTATTTTTATTATTTTTATTTATTATTATTATTATTATTTATATTATTTATATTATTTATATTATTTATATTATTTATATTATTTATATTATTTATATTATTTTTTTATTTTTCCCATCATCAGGCTGAAAAGTCTGCAAGCAGCAGCATAACACAATTTGTCCCACTCACAATGAAAACCATTTCACAGCAGGATAGGACTGTACTTTGTGTAAGTTTTGCAGACAAAACCCTTGAATTATTAGTTTCTCTGCACATAGAATGTGTCTACACTTCTTTAGATGCATACTTATGCTGCTGTTCTAATAATGAAAAAATGAGCTGCAGAGAAAGATATGTGAATACTTTTTTGGGCATAAAATTTAGTCCTACTGAAAACATGCCCACGTATATTAAAAATTCTGCAATGCAGTATTTAAAAATAATAAACACCCATTTACATTTTAATAGTAATCATTGGGCTTTAAAAATAATAGCCATTTGCACCCAGGTTTACCTTTACATGCTCGTTTTTTTGTAAAAAACTGATATAAAATATCTGTTAAAAAACTAATGCCTCCTGTAAATATATTAAGATCTCTGTCATATTAACATCTCTGTCATTGCACTACAAAGTAAGAACCAGGTGCACTGACTAATGGTAAGGAATATTTTCTAATACATACAAAGAAAGAACTCCCATTCCCTAATACACTGCAATATAGCACATTTAACAACTCGGCAATTCTCCGAAAATAGCATTACCTTGTGTCTGGAAAACGTGCTAAAAATCTCATTCTTAAAATCTATTTGGCAAAGAAAATGGTGACCTTAAAAAAAACACAAACAAAACCAAACAAATAAAGAAAAAAAACAACCCTCCCCAAAAAAAAAAACAACAAAAAAACAAACCAAACCTGTGCTTTATGTGTGCATTACAAATTTGACCTGAACAAAATAATATGTCAAGTAAATAAGTTCTGTTTTACATTTACTGCCTATTGTCAAACTACTATTTGGTTTCCTCCTCCCCGTCTCCAAACACCTTACTTTATTTCAATAGACCCAGTCATGCTCAGGAAATTATAAACTTGTTAGCAACTATACTAAACAAGTAATTAGAGCAACAACATCAGCTGTCCTACTGTATGCGAATGCCTTTCCCAATTGGTCTCCTTTCAATACATGAAGTTAAATAACATTTGGACTGTGTTACAAAGCTAAGATAAACACACATGCAAGGCACTCTGTAGCTTTTACTGTTTGTCTAAATCTATCATCTGTCATCTGCCAGATGCCCAAGGGTGTCAAGATGAAAAGTCAAGCCTTGAGCTGCCAAAGAAGTCATGTGTCATTTATTACTGAAAAGCAAAGGTGCATTTACAAACCATATGGGTACAACTTGGACAAAACTAAAAGAGTTACTGAATTACAGCAGAGGCATGGACCAGGGTGGAATGGGTGTACAGCAAAGTATGCTCAATGCTTGTCCCATGATTTTAAAAATGCACTGCCTCACCTTGTAGGCACATTGTTGTGTCTGCTCTGCAATTTGCAGTGTTACCTGTTGACTCTCTCTCACAAACTCTGCAAGGTGTCCTTAATTGTATTTTTCCATCTCAGTGAACCAGACCATTATTTTTTTATCTGCTTTCTTAAATTGCATAAAACGTCACATAGTTAAAGGAAAATCACCTACTCCATTTTGAAATGAAAAAAAATTTTTCACTGACAGCTACGACTTGCTACTGACCTGTTGTCTCAGCCCAATTTTCTAGCACATTTCCTGGGTAAAGTTAGTGTTCTCCACTCACAGCTGACCTTGAATGAAATGGACTCAGGTCATTGACAAAAATGCCCCAAGTCAGAAACTGCACCTGTAAAAGCATGGCACAAGAATCTTGGGGCATTCACTTTTTTTCTGCCAATACCTTGTTTTCCTTGGTCAGCAAGTTGCAAGTGGGGTATGTGATACGAATGCTCCTTTTCTTTCTCTCTCTTTTTTTTTTTTTTTTTTTCCAGTTCAACAGCATGGAAGAGTTAGTCTGCCAAGAACCAGAGCCAGTATGAACATTTTCATAATGACATCTGCAGAATTTCCTAACACTATTAAAAGAACATTCAACGCTCCAAGTGTATGCATTTGTGTATATGTGTGTGTATACCTATAAAACACATCTCAGAGTGAATGTCTTACTGGTACTGGCAGGTACCATTATAAGGTAGAGGTCTTCACACATTAAGCTAAGGACAACTAGCAGACCACATACTTGCAAGTTGCTTCCAGCACACTTCCATCTAATAAAAACAGTTTCCATCTACCAGCTGTAGTTTGAGCCAGTAGAGCAAGATTTATTCACACTGTTTTACAAAGTTTATACTGGCCATTCATTCTCTGCTTTACAAGTCAAGCTGCCTTAATCCAGCTTCAAATCCTGATGCTTTCCTGCCTGTGATGTAGGATAGGAACTGATTGCCTCAATAGCCCTCCCTGTCTATGTGGTGAGTTTTGCTTTCTCCATGGAAGTGATTAACAAGTGACAGGAAAATATATCTGAAGGAGCAGGAAATGCAGAAGACAGAACCACTGACCTGGAGTAAGTAGAGGTACAGCAGCTGCAGACAGGGAGAGGTAAATTGGCAGCAGTATACTAGAAAGCCCACACACATGAGCACAAAACAAATCATGCAAATAAAAAACAAAGAGTAAAGGAAGGACACCCTATCCATACCTGGAGTCTAAACATTTAATTTCCTCTGTTCTACCTAATAATGTTACTTAATGCTTCCAATAACAAAAACTAATACTTGTGAGAAGTGAGATTGATCCTGAAGTGGGAAGTGGAAAAAGTAGCCTATGGTACGAACTCTTCCTTAAAAACTAATTCTTAAAGTGGAAATGTTCAGATCTGAAGTTCCAGAACACTGGTCCATACTCTGGTGACCTAGAAAAAGTACTATGCAGGCATGATTTTAAGCATAGCCACCACAGGGCCAAGCACCAAGGAACACAGTACCCTGAGATATGCACCTGTGAGAGACAGCATCTCCTCTTGCAGGTTCCTCAGATTCCAATGATTTTTGCATTCTCTGAATGCTGGATGCCATTGCCCTGTGTAGAGGCAAAGTTCTGCCAATCTACTAACTGGCAGAATTTTTCTTTTGAGAGGCAGCATCTCACAGACCCTGCTGAGTTTCTACCAGCACACTTAACCTCTAACTTGAAAATGAAAAAAACAGTTTGGCACACCACCTGTAAAACTATCTGGCTCTTCTGTAGACTGCAAAGCACTCTCACTCTGAAGCAGGCATCTGTCCAAAAGAGATAATGGCAAACTGAGAGCCCCAGGCAGCAACTCTGAAGTCCTATCATAAGATAGTCCAATGGAGTATTTATAATTAAAATATCCTCTTTGGACATCAAAAGAAAAAAAGCTGTAAACAAAAGAAGAAATTTCTGAGGCCATGAATTTCTCTTGAGATGTCCACGTTTTCAGAAAAAGTCACGTTTGGGCATCAATTCATTAAAAATGTATGCCTAAAATCACTATGACAAAACGAGTAGTAAGCCTAACAGGCATACATAAATAAAAATGCCCATTTGAGGGCAATGCTTAAAAATTAGGTTCCATGCTTGCATATTATCATTCCTGTTTTTTTTTTGTTGTTGTTTTTTTTCTAGAAAACTAGAAAGTCGAAAAATAATTTTGTAGTGCTAGAACAAGCATATAAAAAAATATATATACAATGCAAAAATCTATCACTACTAATAATAAGAGACAATTATGTTCCTGAAAAAGCAAGTTTTCCTAGTGCAATTAAACTTCTTGGTCACTTCTGAACCAACTGCTTTACTGAGGAAAAGACAAAATAATTAATCACAACAGAAAGAAGGAAAATGTATTTTATTAGCTAATAGGATATGACTCCTTTAAGATACTGAAGTGCGAAAATACTTTATGTGTGCATTAAGAAGAATGTATCAAATAACCACAAGCATCCATACATTAACACAGTAATTACTGGGATATATCAATGGAACATTGCAACATACGTCCTTGCATGTTGTATATATTTTATTTTACTGTTCACTAGAACAACAGCTTAAACAGCTCCAAGTTATTCCCTACAGAGCTGTAATTAGTGCTTAAAGTGCAACCAAAAGAAGTGTTGGCTGAAACCTGAAATCTGAACCTGTGGAATGCTGGAATGAATTTCCCATTTTCCTAAACAAAATAGAGCCAGCTAAAAGGCTGCGTGAATTGCACTTCTGGTTTAGACTCTCCTTATTATCATTACTTCTGTTGTTGATGATATTGTTACTGGGATAAAGTAGATTGTGTATTGTAAATAAGATAAGAGACAGGTTTTCCAAACTTTCTGTAACACAAGGCATCTCTAGTAAATAACAGATGACCAAAGAAAATGGGTACTGTGTCAGAAAGAAAGCTGCGTTAGGACTAGGTAAGGGATGTATTTCACATGCAAACACCCATTCTGTGGAGAGGTTTAGGCAGTTGCAGTTACTTTTGTACTATCATGTGATTAAACACTGGAGTGGAGGCTATGTCTACTAGAACAATATGACTTGTTTCACTTGTTAAACTCTTCCTTACAGAAGGCTTCAGGTTTTCAAGATAATTACTGAACTTCTTCCCACGTAACACACAGAATTGTGTAGACACTGTTGTTGCTCAAGTCCTTAGAAGTATGTGAAGAAAGGGGATAAGCAACTACATTCATATTTCAAAAAGTCTCTCTTTGAAATGCATATACTTCAAGTGTATGGAAAGAGACCCATTTTGCCAAAGCTGCTTTTGACTATTGGCAATCCAAACTAAGATTTATTCCACATCATGAATGGTGTGGTTTTTCATGTTCAACTATATCACCTGTTTCAGGTTGGGCACCCAAAATCAGAGGCCACTTTTCACAACTAGTCCAAAAACAGTAATGCTATTCTGGCTTGTTACACCAGTTTCCATATATGTGTGAGAATGGATGAGGTAACTAAACAGTTTTGGTTTCCAGTACACTTTGTGACATTGTAAGGAAACTGGACATTTTGAGGTATATTTTCCTGTAACTCTCATTCCAAAGTTTCCTGCCCTTTAGGATTTGTATATTCCAGTTAATGTAATGTAAGAACATTTCTGGTACATTATTTCTTTTTCTGCACTTTTTTTTTTTTTTTTTTTTTTTTTTTTTTTTTGTTACTACATGTTAACTTTCTGTGAAAAAATTCTCTTTCCCCATAAAGCAAAAGAGATGAATTTTAAGATTAGTTTTGATTATATATTTCCAAAAGAAAATAAGATGCATAGTATCATAATTCATTCAGGTATCACTGAAGTAAAGCCCAAGCTCTACTTCATTTCCTGGAAGGTAATATCCCTAATTCTACTTTTACTGACTGCTTAAAGTTGCTAACCGGGTGCAAACTAGGTAGGCCAAAGAATTATTAGCTTAACCATGTGTTGAGGTTGTTACCTAACCTGATTTTTGCTGGGCAATCTCAGTTTGGAAAAGACTAAATCACATCAAGGATAAACCACACTTGGGAAAGCATTAAGGCATCTTGATATAAACTTATTAGCTGCATGCAAGGAAATGAAGCCTGTAGGTAACAAATACATGATGGTGGACAAACTCCTGGAAAACGGTGACTATTAAAGGCAGTTTAGGGTCATGACAGATAACCAGCTGGCAATGAGCTTTCCTAAAATTTAGTCTGATTTTTGGATCTCTAAGCAGAATGAGTATGAACATGTGCAGGGAGCAGGGAAACAGTATTATCGCTGCATAGAGAAAGCTGCAAATTCTGTGCCCCATTCTGGTATCCACATTTGAAAAAATAATGCTGGGAAACAGAAAGTGTTTCAGAAAAGAACTACAGGAATGAACAGTGGTTTGGAAATTCTGACTAACAGAAGGAAAATGAATATATAAAACATTATTGTTCAAGGCTTTAGAACAGATTTTGAAGGACGGAGTAATAGGCACCAAAGTCAAAGGAATGCATCACACACTGAATTTAGAAACCAAGATAAACTTTTTAAGATATTTTCTGATAACTTATTTTATGCAGAGAAATGAATTAGAATCAGTCTATCCGGTTTCTACAAAGCATGTATAGAACTCTGAAGAATCAGTAATGAAACAAAATAAAAGTTAATATTACAGCAAGCTGGAAGTGGAAATGTCTGCACTGGAGATGTGGGCTGTGCTGGGGAATCAGAATCCACAGGGTTGAGGAAGTTATGAGCAGAGTGTTTTAAGAACGAAACAAAGTTATTTGATGATTTTGAAATTAAAAACAACAAAAAAAATAATGTTAATGTATCTACTAATTACTATTACCCGCATTCAAGAACAGAATTCAGGTTGAAAGTCGTGGAGGGAATCACCACTATGGACAGCAAGGAGATGGACATCTTAAATGTTAAGAAGTTAGAGTGGCTTGTTTAGCACAGCAAAGTGAAGTCTGAGAGAGGATGTGATTGTGTTCTATAAATATGTCAAATGCTAAAAAGATAGGGGAAAAACTATTTAAGCTGAAGAACAATTTTGACACAGCAACAAATGGACAAATACTGCATGTGAGAAAATCTTGCTAAAATTTAGAAGACAATCTCTAACAAATACATTAGTGATGGCTGTGAAACAGTTACCCAGCAGAAATAGAAGGGGAATTTTTTTCTAATTTATTCTAAAATAGAAATTGCTGAATGTATTTACAGGACATGATGTCTGTGAACTGTACTAGATAACCTACATGTCCATTTCCTGCTTTATGTTCCAACTTAATTTATTCAAGAGATCACTTGGCTAATATCTGTAATTACTTACAGGTGGAGATTTTTAACACCATAAGGAGAACCATAAATGTAGCATGACCACTGTCACCCACTAAACCATGTCCCTAAGCACCACATCCAACTTTTCCTTAAATACCCCCAGGGATGGTGACACCACCTCACTGGGCAACTCGTGCCAATGCCTGACTAATCTTTCTGAGAAGAAATGTCTCTTAATTTCCAACCCGACCTCCCCCCTGGAGCAACTTGAGACCATTCCCTCTTGTTCTATCACTAGTTATATATGAGAAGAGGCAGACTCTCAGCTCCCCATACCTTCCCTTCAGGTAGTTGCAGAGAGCAATAAGGTCTCCCCTAAGCCTCCTCTTCCCCAGACTAAACCCCAGTTCCCTCAGCTGCTCCTCAGAGGACTTGTGCTCCAGGCCCTTCACCAGCTTCGCTGCCCTTCTCTGGGCAAGCTCCAGGGCCTCAATGTCCTTCTTGCAGTGAGGGGCCCAAAGCTGAACACAGTACTTGAGGTGTGGCCTCACAGAGCTGAGAACAGGGGGGTGATCACTTCCCTGGTCCTGCTGGCTACACTATTCCAAACCAGTTGGCCTTCTTTGCCATCTGGGCATGTTGCTGGCCAGTTGAGGACTGATAATTGTCTTTTCTTATTTCAGAAATTTAAGTGTTGCAAGCCAACAGTACAGCATCATGTTATCAGAAGGCAGAATTAACAATAGTAAAACTCAATATCATTTCTCCAGTTTTGGTGCACAGTCAATCTCCCCCTGTAGTACAAAGATACCCAAACTTTAACTTGTTCTGTTGAAGTAAATACAATATTACATCCTGAATAACAGATACAACAGGCATACACAGCATATATGCAATACATGTAACAGGCCAATGCCAGGATATAACATGAAGTTACTTGAGCATACTGGAAGTCATATCTTTTGCATCCTTAACCCTAGCACAACACTAATTCTGACAGTGAGTCTTCAGTGAGTAGGTTTTGAGCAACTAATTAGAGCTGTGCAGGAACTCTTGTGCATGCAGATGTTATCTATGTATGATCCGAGTTTAACATACAAATAGCTACGTGTTCATTCGGTCATAGACTACTGATGTAAAGGGTGAACAAATACAACACACAGTTTAAAAAATATGGCATTAACTTCTGTGAATCATATTTCAGTGTATAAAATGATAGCTATTTTGTAAGTTATTTTGAGAATTATTTTTTTTTAAGTTTCCTTGCAGGAATTTGTCTTTGATTTTTACAGTGCAATGTTCTAGCAAAGCAGAACAGAGTAACTCCTCTTTTCATAGGCAACACATCCTACTCAAAATGATGCAGAGATGTGATGACAGGAGAAGCCAATAGCGTTTTCAAATAAATGTAAGAGAAATCTATCCACGGCACAACACAGGCAACAAACGTGGTCCTGAACTCTTGAAAATTTTGAACAATCTCTTCCATTTTTGGACTAGAGACATTTATTAATACCAGCAATAATAATAAAAATGTGAATTTCAATTATTTTTTTTCTTCTTTGCCTTCCCTTCTGTTCTTTTTGCTTCTCATCCCTTTCTCTCTCTTCCATCAGTGTAGGAGGCTTGTTTAGTGATTGTAAGTGAGCCTTCCACTCCCAGCAAACACTTTGAACACACTCTGCAGCCAAAGTTGGTGAAGCGAGAGAGATGAGAAGGGGCAGTGATGATGGGAGGGAAGGCACCAAGCCGAGTTCTCACAAGAAGTTCAGCCACACAGCATCTGATCATTAATGTCCGTCAAACATTTTGGCTTGTGTCCAGCTTGCTAAACAGAATGGTGTCATGGCAATAAAATGAAGGCCCCTGTGCTGATGCAGGCAGAAAGCCAAAAATTCCCATGTAGATTTCACTGCCTATCTGCTCTCTTAGTTTTTATTAAGAATGACCTGTCACTAATTTTGACTACCTTATGCATACCGCACAACAAATAATGCTAAGCATGCAGTTGGTGGGATGCTGGGAGAGGTGAGATAAATAGCTCTTTGAAACTCTGCTCCATAAAACATAATCAGGGATCACATTCTCCAGAAAATTAACTATTAGGTCCTTGTCAAACAGCAGTGAAAAAACAAGTCAGAATATCTGAAATGCATTACTCCCCGAATGACGTTGAAACTGATCCTAGAATAGGCTTATTTGTAGGAACAAAAAATTAACTAGTTACAATGTTGTATCCTGGAGCCATGAATCAGAGAATATAAATCTCTGAAGTGGTTATAACACTGGGCTTAAAGCCTGTGAGATACAGGCAGATACCTTAAAATTTAAAAGTAATTTGGTTTTATTTATCTGAATCAAGGACAGGGTTTTGTGTTCTCCCTTTTGTCTCAGACCCAGCAAAGTCTTATCATATGACTTGGCCACAATCATGTTTAGTCATGCTAAGCATGTTTGTTCTTGAACACAGGGTGAGATGTGACATCACATACCTAATCTTTTATTGAATATGTTACCTTTGGACATATTGACCTTTGTTCTGCTGTTCTGCATTATTATGGGGGAATTGTTTCTGAGATTATTAGGTCTACGACTTCTTATGCATTAGTATTTAAGACACAAGTCTCCCAGAATTTTCTATCCTTATAAGTACACTATTACCAAGAAAAGAACATTGTCAACTGGAAACATAATATAAAGGGAGCTTTTATATTTGCATAGAAATTGTTTGATTGCAAAGTCTTCAAGGTTTCTCTTTGAACTCAAGTATGCAAATTTAATAGAATTAAACAAAATACCCTGAAGATGACAGAAAGTAATGGTACTCAAGACAGGTTTAAAAATTGGCTTCCTCTTCCTTTACCTGGATCCTGGGCAGAATGTTAAAAGCATATTTAACTTGTGGTTTAGGTTTTCATTTCATAAATTCAGTATCCTTTCTTTAAATAGATTTGTCTGTTTCAATTTATGGCATGTGCTGTCTCTCTGGAACTCAATGGAAAAACTGTACAGTCATTTATCTTTGTTATTTCGTGCAGGATTTGGAAGAAGTAATCATATTAGCTCAGCAGATTTAAAAATAATAATAGTTCTAAAACACCCTGCATGAGCTGTTAATTGGAATAATGTGCACTAAAGATAAACTATCTTATTATTTATTTATTTATTTATTTTTCCCCAAAGATCCTAGACTCCCATCAAGAAACTCCCAACAAGAAACTGTGGCTGTTGCATCCATTTCATTTTTACTTTATTAATATAATAAAAAGATCAGTTAGTTTAATTATATTCTAATCAAAGTTATTATCCAGCATCACCTTTCTTTTTCCTAATTAAACAAATTAAGCATAATTTCCTTCTCAAATTCTTTTTAAAAATCCCAATCTTTTTCATTTCTGTTCTGTTTTTTAAAATAATATCCAGTTGTCTCTGCATATGCACAATAAATGAAGAATATCAGTTTTGAATATTTGTGTAGATCTGATAAAAGTTCTTGACAAATTATCCTGTAACAATGTTACTTCAATTTACACCACAGACACTGGATATAATAATGTTGTTGTCCAGATCAATATTTCTAAAAGAGAAGGTCAAGATCTGTCCACATTGTAATACGCAATTTTGTCTGCCTATTTTTATTTGCACAATTATTGTGACTGCTTAACTAAAGAGAACAAGAACAAATTCATCCTGAAGTCATTTTGGGTCTGGAAATTAAGCCTATTAAGGAAGGTGATAATTGAAACATACACCTACAACCTTTCAGTGTATATTATATTTCAAAGAATGAAAATTAGAGATTAACCTTAAGCATTTAAAAAAATATCAGTATGATTTTCTAAAATATCTGAGTTTTGTATAAGTCTTAAAGAGAGTACTTATTTCCTTGAAAAAGATTTTAAAGTTTTCATAATCAGAACTAGACAAGATTTCCAAATATATGGAAGTACTTAGATCTATGTTTTTGGATGATGCCAAGCTGTGTGGTGTGTTTGACACATACAAGGGAAGAGATGCCATCCAGGGGGATCTGGACAGGCTTGAGAGATGGGCCTATGTGAACCTCATGAACTTCAACAATGCCAAACAAATGCAAGGTTGGGGCAATCCCAAACATGAATACAGGCTGGGTGATGAATGGATGGAGAGCACCCCTGAGGTGAAGTACTTGTGGGTGTTGGTGAAAGAAAAAATTAACATGAGCCAGCAATGTATGCTTGCATCCTATAAAGCCAACATTACATTGGGCTGCAGGAAAAGAAGAGTGGCCAGTAGGTCAAGGGAGATAATTCTCCCCCTCTCTCATGAGACCGCATCTGGAGTGTTGCATTCAGCTGTGGGGTCTCCAGCACAAGAAGGACATGGACTTGTTGAAGATTGTCCAGAAGAGGGTCACAAAGATGATAAAAGGGCTGGAGCACCAATCCTATGAAAAAAAGGCTGAGAGAGCTGGGGCTGTTCAGCCTGGAAAAGAGGAGGCTTCATGGAGACCTTATAGCAGTCTTCCAACATTTAAAGAGGGGGAAAGATGGGGAGGCACTCTTACCAGAGAATGTAGCTACAGGACAAGGTGCAATAGTTTTAAACTAAAAGAGGGGAGATAGATTAGATAAGAGGAAGAAATTCTTCACTAAGTGGTTGAGGCACTAGAACAGGTTGCCCAGGAAGCTTTGGATGATTGGACTTATTCAAGGCCAGGTTAGATGGGGCTTTGGGCAACCTGGGAGCCCACTGGGAGGTGCCCCTGCGCATGCAAGGGGGATTGTAATTAGATGATCTTCAAGGTTCCTTCCAACCCAAGCCATTCTGTGATTCTATGATTTTATTCAACTCTGAATGGGCAACCTTGTGCAGAACAAAAAGTTGATAAAATGAAACAGAAGGGAAACCACCACAAAAATAGTAACAATTTGACTCACATCAAATATGACTTCTACTATTTCTTTTAAAAATATCAAAAACAACAAAAACAAACAAACAAACAAACAAACAAAAACACGATTACCACAGTAAACTGAAATGCTATGTTTCCACTATATACTGGTATTCTCTCAAATTACAGCTGCAATAATTACAATGGAACAAGGATGCTTGTAGGCAAGATCCACACTCTAGGAAGATTAATCCACATTTCTTATTTATACTGCATTTATCAAGTTTAAAATTCTAATAAGGAAATGGCTGAGTTCTGTGGGTACAGAAATTTGGGCTAAACTTTCCATGGAATATGAAATTTAAACTAACACATATATATGTTTGGACATAATTATTATTTTTAAGTGTGCTTCAACAATTGAACAATGTTTGCCCCTACATCCTGCAGTTCCTTTAGTCTTGCTTCATCACCTTATTGTTTTTCTTTTCATGCTCATTGTCAAAAACAGTAGTAAGCTTCAGTGGGGTGACAGTGAGTTGTTATTCCAGCTGAAAAGAGGAATTATGATGCATGGGAAGCAGCAATGGAGAGGTATTTGGCCTTCTCACATACTTGTGCTGCTCTAAGAGTATTTCAATAACAGATAATGATTACTAATTACAGCAGAGCTCTCCGGGGACAGACTCTCAGGGGACGGACTCTCTCCGGGGACAGACTCTGTTTTCAGACATTAAATATTGTACAAAAAGTAAAAGCACAAATTTGCAGCTCCACACTGAAAGGTCTTCAGATGACCTAGTGAAAGGAAGGCAGTGGTATGTGGTATGTTGTTGCACGGTTATTTTAGAGCATTTGTGGTATTGACCTTAATGAGAGGCGATCGGCTTTTTGCCGAGGCGATCGGCTCCGGGGCAGACGCGTTCTGCAGCGGAGCGGGGGATCGGGCCAGGCAGGGCTCATTTTCCGGCATCGAGCCCACTCGAGGGAGCCGCCAGGACCCGGCAGCCCTCGTGAGGGAGGCTGACGAGGCGAAGGCGGAGCCAGCAGCGCCCCCTCCCCGGCCGTTCAAAAGCTGCCCCTAGGGAGCGCGAGCGACCAGGGCGGGCAAACAGGGCGTGGCGCGTCAGAAGGGAGTGGCGCGGCAGTTCGCGCAGGCAGAAGGGCGAAGAGCAACCGCCTGCCCACGCGAACACCTCTTAACGACAGCCGTTAGCTAGGCGATAATGGTCTCCACCAGGCACGGTGGGCTCTCCAGGAGGTCGGTACACACCCAGACCGACTGCCCGTTAAAAAACGCAGCGGTTCAGGTCATGGGATGCAGGGAGTGTCAGAGCCTGCTGCTGCCATCGGCGGGAGGCAGAGACACTGCGTGCGTGAGGTGCGAGCAGGTGGATGACCTGATCCGCATGGTGGCGGAGCTCAAGGAGGAGGTGGAGAGGTTGAGGGCCATCAGGGAGTGTGAGCGGGAGATAGACTTCTGGAGCAACTCCCTGCAGGGCCTCAAGGAGAGGTATCGAGGTGAGACACCCCAAATAGGGGTGGACCCCCTGCCCTGTCGCCGTCGGGCAGAGGGAGGGGATCTGGGAGTTGAGGAGGAATGGAGACAGGTCCCTGCTCGACATGGCAGGCGATGCCCTCCCCTTCTGGCCCCACCTTCCCGGGTGCCCTTACGCAACAGGTTTGAGGCCCTGGAGCTTGACAGACCAGCAACTGAGGAAGAGGTAGCAAGTGTTCCCAGGAGGATGCCTAGGGCGAGGAGGTCGACTCCACGCCTCAGGACTGCCTCCACCAAGAAAGAAAGAAGGGTGATTGTTGCGGGAGACTCTATCCTTAGGGGAACAGAGGGCCCTATTTGTCGGCCTGACCCTACCTGTAGGGAAGTCTGCTGCCTCCCTGGGGCCAGGGTCAGGGACGTTGCCAGGAAGCTTCCCAACCTGGTTTGCCCCTCTGATTATTATCCTCTTCTGATAGTCCAGGCGGGCAGTGACAACATTGAAGACAGAAGCCTGAAGGCAATCAAAAGAGACTTTAGGGGGCTGGGACGGTTAGTGGACGGAGCAGGAGTGCAGGTAGCGTTTTCGTCCATCCCTATGGTGGCAGGGACGGGTACGGAGAGGACACGGAAAGCCCACCTGTTAAACACGTGGCTCCGGGGCTGGTGCCTACGCAGAAATCTTGTTTTTTTTGACCATGGGGCAGTTTACTCAGCACCTGGCCTGATGGCCGTAGACGGGTCCCTATCCTTTAGGGGGAAAAAGGATCCTTGGCCAGGAGCTGGTGGGGCTCATTGATAGGGCTTTAAACTAGGTAAGAAGGGGGATGAGGCTGAAGCAAGGATTGGTGGGGCTGTGCCAGAGGGAGCAATGGCTAGGCTGGAGGATAAGGTAAAGGCCCAACTGAAGTGCATCTACACCAATGCACGCAGCATGGGTAACAAACAGGAGGAGCTGGAAGCCATCGTGCAGCGGGCAGGCTACGACTTGGTTGCCATCACGGAAACGTGGTGGGACCAGTCTCATGACTGGAGTGCTAGCTATAAGCTCTTCAGAAGGGACAGGCAGCACAGAAGGGGTGGCGGTGTGGCTCTCTATATTAGAGAGTCTTTCGATGTTGTGGAACTTGAGACTAGGAATGACAAGGTCGAGTCCCTTTGGGTTAGGATCGGCAGGGGGCAACAAGGCTAGTGTCCTGGTCGGGGTCTGCTATAGACCGCCGAACCAGGATGAGGAGACGGATGAGGAATTCTACAGGCAGATGACAGAAGTTGCGAAATCTTCAGCGCTTGTACTCTTGGGGGACTTCAACTTCCCTGACATATCCTGGAAGCACAACACAGCCCAGAGAAAGCAGTCTAGGAGGTTTCTGGAGAAAGTGGAAGATAGCTTCCTGACGCAGCTGATAAGTGAACCTACCAGGGGTGGTGCCCCGCTAGACCTTCTCTTCACAAACAGAGAAGGACTGGTGGAGGATGTGATTGTCGGGAGCTGTCTTGGGCAGAGTGACCACGAAATGGTGGAGTTCACTATTCTTGGCGAGGCCAGGAAGGGAACCAGTAAAACCGCTGTACTGGACTTTCAGAGGGCTGACTTTGGGCTGCTCAGGACACTAGTTGGTGGAATCGCTTGGGAGGCGGTTCTGAAGGGCAGAGGGGTCCAGGAATGCTGGGCGCTCTTCAAGAGGCAAATCCTAATGGTGCAGGAGCGGTCTGTTCCCATGTGCCCAAAGATGAGCCAGCGGGGAAGAAGACCAGCCTGGCTCAACAGAGAACTGTGGCTTGAGCTTAGGAGAAAAAAGAGGGTTTATAATCTTTGGAAAAGTGGGCAGGCCACTAGGGAGGATTATAAGGATGTAGCGAGGCTGTGCAGGGACAAAATTAGGAAGGCCAAAGCTCATCTGGAGCTCAATCTGGCTACTGCCGTTAAAGATAACAAAAAACGCTTTTATAAATACATCAACACAAAAAGGAGGACTAAGGAGAATCTCCATCCTTTACTGAATGCGGGGGGAAACTTAGTTACAAGAGATGAGGAAAAGGCGGAGGTGCTCAATGCCTTCTTTGCCTCAGTCTTTAGCGGCAATACCGGTTGTTCTCTGGATACCCAATACCCTGAGCTGGTGGAAGGGGATGGGGAGCAGGATGTGGCCCTCACCATCCACGAAGAACTGGTTGGTGACCTGCTACGGCACTTGGATGTGCACAAGTCAATGGGGCCGGATGGGATCCACCCAAGGGTACTGAGAGAACTGGCAGAGGAGCTGGCCAAGCCCCTATCCATCATTTATCAGCAGTCCTGGCTACTGGGGGAGGTCCCAGCTGACTGGTGGCTAGCAAATGTGACGCCCATCTACAAGAAGGGCCGGAGGGCAGACCCAGGAAATTACAGGCCTGTCAGTTTGACCTCAGTACCAGGGAAGCTCATGGAGCAGATCCTCTTGAGAGTCATCATGCGGCACTTGAAGGGCAAGCAGGCGATCAGGCCCAGTCAGCATGGGTTTATGGAAGGCAGATCCTGCTTGACGAACCTGATCTCCTTCTATGACAAAGTGACACGCTGGGTGGATGAGGGAAAGGCTGTGGATGTGGTCTACCTTGACTTCAGCAAGGCTTTTGACACCGTCTCCCACAGCATTCTCCTCAAGAAACTGGCTGCTCTTGGCTTGGACTGGCGCATGCTTTGTTGGGTTAGAAACTGGCTGGATAGCCGGGCCCAAAGAGTCGTGGTAAATGGAGCCAAGTCCAGTTGGAGGCCAGTCACTAGTGGCGTCCCCCAGGGCTCGGTGCTGGGGCCGGTCCTCTTTAATATCTTCATCAATGATCTGGACGAGGGCATTGAGTGCACCCTCAGTAAGTTTGCAGATGACACCAAGTTAGGTGCGTGTGTTGATCTGCTCGAGGGTAGGAAGGCTCTGCAGGAGGATCTGGATAGGCTGCACCGATGGGCTGAGGTCAACTGCATGAAGTTCAACAAGGCCAAGTGCCGGGTCCTGCACCTGGGGCACAATAACCCCAAGCAGAGCTACAGGCTGGGAGATGAGTGGTTGGAGAGCTGCCAGGCAGAGAAGGACCTGGGAGTGATGGTGGACAGTCGGCTGAATATGAGCCAGCAGTGTGCTCAGGTGGCCAAGAAGGCCAACAGCATCCTGGCTTGTATCAGAAACAGTGTGACCAGCAGTGCTAGGGAGGTGATCGTCCCCCTGTACTCGGCTCTGGTGAGGCCGCACCTCGAGTACTGTGTTCAGTTTTGGGCCCCTCGCTACAAGAAGGACATCGAGGTGCTTGAGCGGGTCCAGAGAAGGGCGACAAAGCTGGTGAGGGGCCTGGAGAACAAGTCCTACGAGGAGCGGCTGAGGGAGCTGGGCTTGTTCAGCCTGGAGAAGAGGAGGCTCAGGGGTGACCTTATTGCTCTCTACAGATACCTTAAAGGAGGCTGTAGTGAGGTGGGGGTTGGCCTGTTCTCCCACGTGCCTGGTGACAGGACGAGGGGGAATGGGCTAAAGTTGCGCCAGGGGAGTTTTAGGTTAGATGTTAGGAAGAACTTCTTTACTGAAAGGGTTGTGAGGCACTGGAACAGGCTGCCCAGGGAGGTGGTGGAGTCACCATCCCTGGAAGTCTTCAAAAGACGTTTAGATGTAGAGCTTAGGGATATGGTTTAGTGGGGACTGTTAGTGTTAGGTTAGAGGTTGGACTCGATGATCTTGAGGTCTCTTCCAACCTAGAAATTCTGTGATCCTGTGATTCTGTGAGGTATTTTTAATATCATAGACCATGGGAAGCACACTGTAGTTGTTGTTAGTTTACTACTTAAGTAATTGTTCTTCATAACTTAGCTGCAAGGTAGTTCAGCATATGTTGTTACCTACATATTGGGGCAGGAGAGGGAAAGTGTGGGAGTAAATAATTTATGAAACTTTGTAAAGGGAAACAAAATGAGCCAGTGATGTCGCTGTGATTAGAACTGAAGAATTCACAGCTTGTTTGAGTGGTTAGGCAATGTTTATGGTGACAATGAGTGTCAATTTTATGTTGCATTAGTCAAGTATATTGTAAATCACCTGAAACACTGAACTATGCATACAGACTGTCATTGTGACTTGGATGCCCCTGTGAATTTGCCTGTTTCCCCTATGCACCCATTGCCTATTTCCTGTTACGGCTATTTTTGATGGTATATCTTGAATTAATATGATCTCTCAGTGGTAGACACTGTCTCTTACACATGGCACAAATTTTCTAGGCTGCATGTTAGCTATAGTTTGCTAAAATCATCCTGGCATATCTGGTAAAACTTGTCCATTTAAATAATAGCTTCACTTTCCAATCTTGCTGCATAGTGTTACCATGTTCCAGTAATTATGTTCCAGTTTCACCTTGGTCCAATTGTTTCAGACTCTTTAAGCAAATGTTTCATATTAATCCCTTCTCTGATTGTAGAGTTATTCACCATTGAACTAGCAAGTCTCCTGCTATGTTCAAAATAATGCTCAGGCCTTCAAGCACAGAGCTTTAAATTCCTTTCCTTCCAGTCTGCTACAGTGGAAAGAGGTGTGAGCACTGGAAAACTAGGCATTTCCTGATCTGTTTAACAGACAGGAGGATAAAAGGAAGAAGTAAAAATTGGCTTCTGACATCACAAGTTCTAACTACTAGCTTCCTTCTGTGATGTGATTTGTTTGACAGTTGCTTATTAAAGAATATTGAAACAATCTTAGATTTAGGGTATATAGATATATTTAGGGATATAGAGATTTTGGGGATTTTGTGTACTGCATTACATAAGATTTTTGAGCTCTATCACTGAGAAATTGTAATAGTACAAACTTGTAGATAAATTCATACAGAAGTTATAGAAAGTGTAACTTCTCTGAGACCAGAGATAAACTCTAAAAGAAACATGAATGTAGACTTTTTTTAGCTTCCAACTTCCTATTAAAACTATAAAACTTCCATTAAGAAATCAAGTAAAACAAGGCAACAAAAGAAAAGAAGAAGGAAAAACAGTCAAAGGTGTTTGCTTTAAAATTACATTGCAGTTTTGATTTGATGACTTGGCACTGCTGTGCAAAATAACATTTTTCAGTCTCATTTTTTTTTCTTGCAGAATGACATTGGTACCTCAGGGCAGGTTTAAAGGACACTGAGGATGATGTATTCTGATTGACAATGAACACAGCTAGTTGATAAACCAGGAAGGACTGGCCATCAAGTCAATGAAAATGTATTTTTAGATTCATACAAATTAAGCTTTTATTCTTTCCTTCAGAATCCTTTTCTCTTCCCCATGCAGTACACTTGGATGTACCAGGTATGTGTACCCTTACAGTTTCACATGACAACAGATTCAGAAGATACACTCTGAATTTCACCTACCATTCTGATGCCATTCTCAAAAGCCTGACGTGCTAGAGAAGCAGGTCCATCCACAGTCTTACCGTCGTCATCAGGCCCCCAGCTGGCACTGTAGATGTGGATGTGCTGGGGATTCAGGCTCAGAGACTTTGCTTCTACCATGTCTGTCACATCTCCATCCAGCATCCGTACACCTTCAGGATGAAACACACAATGAACAGGACAAACAAATTCAAAATGCTTTTTTATTTATTTTTTTTTTTCTTCCCAGTGAGAACTGTTGTGTAGGTTTTTGGAATGAATGATCATAAGGATTTCTAGTGTGGAAAAAAATCTCTTTGAATATATTTTTCTCCAATGAAAAAAAAAAAATCCATATAAAAAATACAGAAAGGAAATAGTATTACAGTCTTTCTTTCAGTTTTAAAAGCTATCTACTTAGTTTATCCACTGTACAACTTTCAAACCTTAGCATCAAATTTTTATGCTGAAAACTTCTTTTAAAAGAACTTGAATAGTGAAATGTTTGTGTGTTTCACTTGAAGATACAGTATATGATTTTATTTCTCCTTATATACAGCTGTGAAACTGCAGCATTCAATCTGAGACCTTTACAGTCCTACATATGCTAATAGGCATAAAAAATAGGATCTCTATTGACAGGTAAACGTGGAAATGAATATTCCTTCATTTTATGAGGCTGAAAAGAAAACACTGGGAAGAAAGCTCATGTGTGCAGATACATTAGTACACATAGTAGCAAGGCAACGTTAGGAAGTCACTATCAAATATTCAAGGTACCACATTATTCAACCTGAAACTACAATATTGTGAACATTCTCCTCTATGAAGAAGCTTTTGTATGGTACAGTCTGAATTTTTTGTGCTAAAAAAATCTATTCACATGGATTTTGACAAGACAATGTGCCAGCCCTTCTAAAGTGAATGGTATTATTATATTTTAAGATCAGTAGAATAAGTAAGGCTTAAAACTGGTAACTAAAGAAACTTTTGACTATGATTTTGACTGAAGTTAAGCCCTAACTGAGAAAAGCACCATAACCAGTCTTAGCCTAAATAGGGAAGAGCACCTTCATACAGCTAGTGTGACATTTGATCAAAGAGATATTAAATATTACACCATAATTAGCATATAACTGTAAAGAGTAATGATCACTTCCACAATTATCTAGTTTGAAGCTTTTTCCCCTTTAAAAGACAACTGCTATTTTAAAGCCAAATTTACATATTTTAATTACAGACATATTCTACTTTGGTCATGAGTTCAGACTGCAGTAACTTGAGTGTTTACCAAGACCTTAACTTTCAATTAACAAAAGGCATAGGGGCTGCTTTGTTGATAGAGGGTCTTTTTTTTTTTTGTCTTTTTTCTTTTTTTTTCTCTCTCACTCTAATTGACTCAAAAATGAAAAGTGATCATATTTCTAAGTTCACACAAAAGCTGCTCATGTTTTGTGAGATAATAAACTTGTCCAAACAGTGATCTCACTATGAACTTTACTTTATAAAAAAGCCATTAAAACAACTTTAGGAATCTCAGGTTTTATTTTTCTTCCTCAGCATAATCTCAGAAAATTAATGATGGGTGGAAGCTATGTTCCCATTTCTTTCAAACACATTAAAATATACTTCATTCTAAATAAAGACAATAAAAGGTACACCACATTTGAAATAAGGAAGATAAGACTTCCCTTTATGTTTCTGTGACTATGTAGCAAGCCTAAATTATACAGCATTCACCTGGTGAGCAGTAACTCCTAATGCTGCCATGGCATTTGAAATAATTTATACTAGTTTTCTTAGGTGATGGCGAAGTGGTCAAAAAAGCTATATAGACAAGGTCGTGCCTTAGGTCTTGCTCAGTTCTGCCAACAAATGACAGACATGTTTCAAGTGTAACTTTGATCAATGGGTGGCTCATTAGCTATTAAAAAAACTCTTTTCCTTCTCTTTTCTCTCTCTCCCCTCCATTTCTTCTTCTTCTTCTTCTTCTTCTTCTACCCGCCCTCCAGCCCCCAAAAATCTGGAGGAGTTCATTTTGCCAATCACAGAACCTCCAAACTGCTTTTGGCACGTGGTGATAGCACAACAAAAGCTGTCCAGAAGGCAATTAGCAGACTGTGTTTCCAGACTGTTCTACCTAAGACTTTAGAGCTCTGTAAACTTTTTCCAATATTTTCAGTAAGTGCCAAAATGTAAGTGGCATTTTAGTCAGAACAAACTTTCAGCAAATCACAGGAAACATGCAAAACTGAGCTGAAAGAAAGTTTTCTTCTAAAATGTTTGTTTTTAATCAGAATCTGACTTAAGCTTAAAGAAACAGCTGAACTAATTCCTCGTCAGCTGAAGACAATCTACATCTGTTGTGCTGTAACTCAGTGTAACTGTTTTCCCGTCAGGATTCCAGCCCAGCCAAGTAACTAAGCACCCAAATCCCTGCAGATGCTTTGCAACTTCCACAACCAGTCTGCAGCAATAACAACAGGCTAACCATCCCTTCCTATGAAAAGCCCCACGTGCTCTGTAGGTGGTAATTTGTTATATGTGAATATTATGGAGGGTCACACATTTAAAAAAAAAATCTACCCCTTTTGTGCATTGGCTTGTCTTTTAATGAAAGGGGCCTGTGGCTGAGCTAAGCACAAACTACAGACACATTGCATATTTTTTTTACAAGAAGCATCCCACAACCTATAAAAGAATTGAAGGTCCAAATTGTATTTTTTTTTCTCATATTTTTGTATCTGTGGATAAAGTCCCCACTCATACCATTTTAAGAGAAGTTTTGGACTTTTAAAGGATCTTCTTTTTGACATGCTTTGTGGTTAGAGATTCTTAAGTGTGTGGAATCAAGGAGTGCAAATACATTTAGATGAAAAGTGACCATTACTGGTGCATAACTTGTTAATGACTTTTTATCACAGAGGTCGTTAATTGGATTTGCTCAGCTGCCAGTATTTGATGGAATATTGATGGAAAGGATTTATTTTTCCCTTTGCTTTATTTTCTTGCTATCTTTTATGTCTCTACAGATGCAGCAACTCCCATTTTGATTTGAGGTAAGGAATACTCATCTTGGCAGAACAAATTCAACATCACCACTGGCTAGTGCTACTCTGTGTAAAAAAAAATATAACTATGTTACCTTGACTCTAATTTCTTCTCCAAACAGGTCAAAGGAGGGTCTTTAAATCCTTGGGAAATAAGTGAGCTGAACACTAGTTCAGCATAATATGATTCAACATTTTTACACTCCATCTGGCCTGTGGAGAGGGAACACAACCGCTGCATATTCACATGTGTAGCTTATGGCTTTCTGAGGGAAGGAAGAGAGGCAGGCCAAATACAGGTCGGCAGCTAAACTCGTACATATAGGCACCTAGTGGAAGGGAAAACTCAACCTCCCTTCTCAACATTCTGAAACTCCCTCTGGTCTCTGATTTTCTGCAGATGGTCTGCTGAGGCCTTATTTTCAAATGCCAATGATTTTTAAAGACAGTACTGCCACTATAGTATTTTTTTGTCTCTCTTTAAAGAATTATGTTCGTTCTCACCGTGGAGTGAATGCTCCACAACATTATTGGGCCGAACAGAGAGAATAAAATTTTTACTCAAGTTAGAACAATGAAATTTCTTGAAGTCTACTATATTCTTAGCACAAAATAAGTGAACACATTATGAAAAAGACACACAGTTTTTGCTCTTCACAGAAATTGAGTTCATACCATGTCCTTCTGAAACATTTTATACTATATTTAGAAAAAACTGTGATTCTGCTAATATGCCTGTTGTTGTTGTTTCTCTAAAATACTGTCATTGGACAATCCTAATGGTGAATAAATAATAGCCCATTAAGAAGCCACTGTTAATAATGGAGAGCTTCCCAAGCACATGCCCAGGCTGTCGCAGGCTGTGTGAATATCCAACTCACAAGTTAAACTTTTACTCCAGAAGTCACCTTTTATTTTTATTATTTCACTAACTCTCCTCAGATGCTGGTTTGAATGCAGTAAATCTGTTCATAGCTGCTACTACATGATTGAATGCCATGCCAACATGAGACAATCTGTTCATCTGCCGCAAACTCACTTGGCCAGTTCAAATTTTTTAAAGCCTTCTGACAGGGTATCTTCGTGCAGGAAGGCTATCTGTTCATCTGCATCACCGTAGCCATATGTTAGATTAGGTATTGTCTACCCTCTTGAAGCCATCAGGAAAACAGAAAGGTGCCATTAGGTTTCCATTGTGTGCTTTGGCTAATTTGAAATGCAGTTGTGATCACATTTGATTTGAATCAAACTTTTACCATTGCAGTAGAGAAGAGATACAGTATTATTAATTGTGGAAACAGCCCCAGCCCTGTCTGCTTGTATTTTTTAACTGTCCTCTACTGTGTATTTAGGTAAACACATTTCTGTTTTCACAAAGAGGCTCTATTTTAGATCAGTAAATCAACAGTTAATAAGTTTGAGCTGTAGGTCTTTGTACTGAAAGCCAATATACTAATATCATGTTTTCATCAAAAATACAGGAAGCAACCTTACTTGAAGCATTACAATCTGGCTCAGGCAGGCTACAGCCTAGAAGACATGTAGATGACATCTTGGCAGTCTTTTCCAGTTGCCAAAGGTATTGACCAGCCATTGGTTAAGAATTGATAGAATTGGAACCTCTTGGCTGAACAGAGCAAAAAAGTATTAACAGATTTCACACTTTAGACAATAATCTGACTGGTCACAGGGATCAAAAGAAGATTCTCTCCAACCACAGCCAAACAACACAACAAAGGTTTAAGTTTTCACATTGTTTTATTTTAGAGTGACATGCAAATATGTGTACTTTTACTTCTGATTTATCAAAGCTCATTACTTGGAGCTCTCAATCTGTGAGAAAACCCAGATGTCAAAATTCTAGGTTTTGTATTTTCATGGAAGGTCTCACTTCCTATGCTCCTGTGTGTATTGAGAGGCAGTGTTCCCAGGAGCACTGGAGAAGTGTCACCACAGACAAACTCCTTCAGTACTGGTCTTTAACTACCACCCTAACACTGTGATTTCCTTGTTAACACAGCTAAGTTTGTTACCCATACAAATCTTCTCTTGTTGAGAAAGGTCTGCATGTGGCATTTAGCACAAATGGCTCTTCGGTGACTTTGGTGACTTTTTTTTTTTTTTTTTTTTTTTTTTTTGTGGTGGGAGATTGTTTCACATACCTCCAATCTTGGCATTAAAGGCGATTCCCACTGTGCAGTGTGAGTTGTTTGCAGTGGCTGCCACTTCTCCAGCACAACGGGTTCCATGCCTAGAGTCAGACAAACATTTTTTCAAGTAAGCACAGACTGTTGGGATTTACAGGCATTGGCTTTGCTCATCCTCAGGTGCTAAAAGTGCAACTATCCACAATGTCCTGCACTATTTAATGACCCATAGTAATTTATACTCACATTACAATATTCCTCTGAATGCATTCTAACATTATTATTACAATCATCTTAACCTACTCTTAACAGGGTTTCTAGCTATAATAAACAAACATGATTTGTAGCAAAGACATAAAAAGATGATACATAATTCCCTGTAACAGAAAGAACTCTTGGACACCAATTCTTAATTTTGAACCAATACTTAGGTTATAGACAGAATTTTTGTCCTGCATTCTCCAACAATCTCCTCATGTTGCTAGCATGTATATTACTATACAGCATCCAGTGAGCACCCTCAGTAGCCATAGCATGAGGCACACTTTTCCATGAAGATGAGACTGTTACAATGTCCGTACTGCTCTTCACAGCCATGCCTAAGACATATAAGTCAGGTATGCTCAAAGCTGCCATATAGGCATGTTCTGGTCTTGTCTTGGTCTAACCCTGCAAGCCTGGTGTCTTGCCAGGACCTGAAAAACCAGCTGGCAGCGTAGTTGATCTATGCACAAGATCTAGTGCCTGGAAGTTGGGCTGCAGATGTAGCATCTTAACAAACTGCTGAAGGTGAATGCAAAACCTCTGGTGGTTGCTTACACGCCTCCTCACTGTGCAAGGCTAGAGTGGGATGTCTTGGCTAAACCTGATCCATGCTCTCTACAGTATGATGGTGGTCATTCATATGGCCGCTATGGTAGGAAAGCTGTCCCTGCTTTTTGAGATTTTTGCCTGCAATATGGGCTTCACAGGGTGATTTCCATGAGTAAGTTTTCCCTCATCCTTGTGCAATTAACCATCCCCATTGCATAAATGTGACACAACCAACAAGGAACAGACAGAGAACTTTAGATAAAGAGTTTCAGACCAGACAGGAAAAGAGATGGGAAGTTTATGAGATGAAGACAGATAACGTGGCTTGGGTAGACACAAAGTAAGAAGTTTAAAAAGTCAATGCAAAAAATTGATAACAACATGGCTAGCACTTCAGAGGAGGTGAAGTGAAGTCAGTTGTGTACACAGGCACTCTTCTGCTAGTGGTGGTTGACAGACTGCTTACATAGACATCTGGAGTACATGGGTGTTTTTGAGCTAAGGTTGACGCCCACGTTACAGACAAGAATCACAGTTGCTTTCTCTTGGTACAGTTTGTTTTCAGTAGAGTCATTCCTTATTTCCATATTATTAGCGTAACTTTTTCCCCTTAACCTTTCGAGACATTTAGATGAGAAACACTATGACAACTTGTTTGGAATGGCTTAATGTAAACCAAGAACAACAACCAAGAGACATGACTAGGAATTAAAAAGAGGATACAAAAAAAGAAGCAATAGAAGTGATCAGCACTAACCTGTTAGAATTTCAAACAAGACAATTCAATTTAATTCAATTTATCAGGTAAGTTATATATATTTATTCTATGATGAAAGTGTAATCTTTAGTTACAAAACCTAAATGACAAGTTACATGTTGATGAATCCTAATGCTGGATTAAGGTTTCACAACTCTATGTATATCTTGTCAAATCTCTTCTTATTAATCTGTTCACAATTCATCATCTAGTTGCCAAACTTGACCAGAGGCTTTTTTTAAGATTTAATTTGAAGTTTCTTTTTCATATGAAGCCTAATTTTCAAGCCTGATTTTCTTCATTTTAAGAAGGCTGGTCTAACTGAAAATGTTACAGCAATTATTGTAGATAACTAGCAATAGGACTAGAGGGAATGGCCTCAAGTTGTGCCAGAGGAGGTTTAGGTTAGAAATTAGGAGACATTTATTCTCAGAAAGAGTGGTCAGACATTGTAATGTGTTGCCCAGGAAGTGGTGGAGTCACTGTCCCTGGGGGTGTTTAAGGAATGGTTGGATGTGGTACTCAGAGACATGGTTTAGTGGGCAATATTGACAGTAGGTGGACCAGATGACCTTGGAGGTCTTTTCCAACCTTAATGATTCTACGATTCTATTATTGAATTATTTTCAAAAATCTGAAGTCAATTTTGGAATCACAGATAAAAATGAGTTTTAAAAAGATCCTTGTTCATTTTCAAGTATTTTCAAATAACATTCAAATAGCGCTTCAAATATTGTTCAAATAATGTATTTGAAGCAGTGCCCATCTAAAATGAATGCAAATGTAAAGGAAAATGTTGTTCTTAAGAGTTGCCTTCAAGACACATGATTCCCAAACTTTCTCTTCCTACTTTATGACTTTGTTAGGTCTCACAGGTAAGTTTAGACGTGTTACAACTCAGATATCAAAGCAGAGATTACTATAATCACTCACATCACTCTGGTGCATATGTTTTATTAACAAATCGCAGCCTGTGTGGTGATATGCAGGCTGAGATGCTGCTTCCCAAAGAGAGGCTGTGTAGGCAAGGTACCCTCCTGGGTGCCAAGATTGGGAAAAGCATGAAATGGCAGTTATGTGAGGAAGGTTTTTCAGCTGAGAAAGGGGTCAGGTAAAGCCTCCCCCTTGAGGGAATGCTGCCTGAAAAGAAATGGAAGAAACAGCTTGAGTTTCTCTGTGGTTCACAGAAGAGTACATGGACACCTGCTGCCTTGTTAATCATATCTACTGAGCACCAACAAAAGCTTAGATTTCCACTGGATCACCAAAAAGACCCTGTGCACTCCAGTGCCAGTTAATGTTTTGTAGATGGGACACAGAGGGCATGTGTGGTAGGTGTGGAGGGAGCAGAGCATAACTAACTGCCCCTTCAGCAACCCACAGTACCATGGGATTAAATGCAATGTGAAACCATACCACAAATTCCATCTGAAGTGGAAGTGGCTGCAGTGGTAAGCATATTTCTAACTTCTGTAAGAAGTAGCCAAGGCTTTAAGTGTGGCATGGAGTTATGATGACATATACTTATTGAATTAAAGAACAGTATGAAATTTCATGTAAATTTCTGGTAAAGCATATTCCAGAGAGAACTATATCTTTGGACAAATATGCAAGTTAAATTAACTTTGCTGTAACTTTGTCTTCTTCACACATTGGAAAATCCTTCTTTTTATCATATCTTTAGTATAGTAATGGTAAAAATTTATTTTGTAAGCAGATTTTATGTTAGACCCTTGCTTCTCTGCCAAGATTATTGCTAATTGCATTCCACATTTATAAGGGAAATGACAAAATTAAAAGTTGTTTTATTAATTTCAAGGTCATATGTATAAAATTGCATGTCTCACAATCAACTTCCCACTGTGTGAATTAATCATATATGCAACTCAATTTATTTTAATATGTTATCTTTTATGGATCCTTTAAGTAATATTTCAATTATGCTGCGAAATGAAAGACTTTCTAAAAATCTGCATATAATAAATTATGTTCTTTCTGCATTGCTTTTAGCTTTCTCTGTCCTAGGTTTTGCTTGAGGTCTACACTTTGGCACAGACCCTGAATTCTGCAATTAAAATTAGAAAAGCCTTCTCATTAACTGCTACAATAATTAATTAATTAGATAAACAAATATGATGACACTGATCCTTAAAATTAATTAGGTCTTCTTTTAAGCTATGAGAACTTCTATTGAGAATGAAATCCCCAAAATTTCAAATTACAGAAAGGTTATGGGGTAGCATGTTATAGGATTTAACCACTAATTAGATGTGAAACACCTAAGGTGCTTTCAAGCTAGCATTTTTTATGAATGTGTATATTTCAAAACATGGCAATCTCCTATCTTTGTGGAATGTCTGCATCACACAAAACTTATTTAAAAAGTTGATGCAATCATAGAAGAAAGCATGACTACTCTTCTACAAAAGCCTATCTCAATAAACTTTAAGGGTTGATGCTTCATTTCACTGGTTCCCTTGACAGCTTATGTTGAAGGGAAATAAGTTCCCAGGCTATTAAACCACACTTTGAAGAGACACTCAGCTGAAAGGTTTTGCACTTGTCCTTTGTGTTAATGTCAGTGTGATGTAGTATCACGGAATAGAAAAATGAAAGAATGCTTCATTACGAGACATTCTGCCCATCTACAAAGGGGTCTTCTACCTAGAGTATGTAAGAAAGAAAAGGAATGGAAGAAGAAGAGCTTTCTTTTGTTTGTTTCATAAGGAGAGACATGAAAAATCGCTATTCAGACAAGATTTGGGCTCAAGAGGCCATCAGATAAAAGACAGATGTCACAGGTATTATCTTCAAAAAAAAAAACAAAACAACAACAAAAAAAAGAAGCCACCTGTAGTTAGATGCTTATAAAGTTGGCTAACACCTCCTACCATAAAATCTATTTGTTATATGATTCTGATTAAGATTACATGCTTTAGATAATTCTTCCATTCAGGCAACTATGTAAAACTTTTTCAAAAATGTATATATTTTCGCTTTTATCTGTGATAGACAGAACACAAAGAACCAAGGAAATATATAGGAAATTCAGATTGATTTTCATCTCTTTTTATAAAGGGGAAATTTGTCAGTCAGTCACTAAACACAATTCAGTAACATGTCAAAGACCTCTGCAAGAAGACCTTAGTAAAGACAAATTCTCTACCTTATGATGCCCTCACTATTACAGGGAGAACTTGAAATAAATTGACAAAGAGGTACACTTCTGTGAATAGATGTATGTCACTTTTTTATGCTGCATGCATGAATAGCGCTAGAGCACTAGTAGAGTAACGGGTCTTTTGATGGCTCTCTAAGAATAAGAGATAAGCAAGAGAAATGTAAAAGCTACACACTATACTGTTACACAATGTGACTTTTTTTTCATCACCAGATTTTCTCTGAGAGAGGAACAGGTCAATATTTCAGGCAAGGGATGAAAAGAGAACGGGTGTATGTTCTGTGATTAACTATCACTCCCCATCTCACCATAAGACATCTATCTTTAAATTATAAGTCTTGATTTGCGTTTGAAAAGAGGAGGAAGGTGTAAGGCACCAGGAACATCTTTAAGATACAAGTTGATTAACAGCTTGCCTCTGAAAGTTTACAGTAAGCAAATACTCAGAGTTAGCCAAGATGGCTACCGGTAATTTGAAAATCCCTTTCCACATAAATTGGCTCTGCATTTCAGAGTCTCCATTTCTGACAGCTATTCACTGAACTCCACAAACACTCTGACCATGCATTTATTTGCTGTATTTTATTCTTCTGGAGTTCACCAAGTATTTCAGAACACAAAAAGCTCAGGGGACTAGAGGGTTTAAAGCCCTTCTGCTTTTCATGACACTAACATTACAGTCCAACCCACTTCAACCTGTCACCACTGAGTCTTTTCAAAATGGGAACTTATGGAAAAAAGAGTTTCAGAGAATTTCAATGCAAGCCCATCACAAACATCCCTGGACATAACATTATTTTACTGAAGTTTTCTAAGAGATATTTCTAAGAGTACAGGAATGAGTTTGTGAAGAAATAAATAAAATAAAATAAAATAAAATAAAATAAAATAAAATAAAATAAAATAAAATAAAATAAAATAAAATAAAATAAAATAAACAAACAGTAGTTTGCTTCTTTCTATCAGGGGAAATGTTGACAGAAAGCAGCATGTCTTTTGCAAGTTCTGTGCTGCACATACTATGACTGGATATCAAATAATTGTAAAATGTTAGAATAGATGGTCTAACAGTTTAGACAATGTAATGTAAATTTTAATGTGATGTGCTTGAATGGTTGCTCCTTTATTTTTGATAAAACAGCTTCCTTTCTCAGCATAATTACATAATAACCATATTACCTATGCATGGAATCTCAAGGGTGGAACATGTAATGTGAACTAAACATCAACCATTGACTAGTCAGAGATCTTCTCTTCTAGTTAACAAAGTTCTAAACTTTACATGGAATATATTTGGAATGGAAATGGAAAATTACAGGATTAAATTAACTTTATTGGTGCAGCTTTATCCAAATCTGAAGTTTTTATCCAGTGAAGTTCTGATCCTATTACTTTAGTGAGGTATTGCAGCCATAAACTTGAAAAACTAGTTTATACATGGTAAAATGGACTGAAAACTGTAATTACCATGAAGTGTCAATATGAACTACATAGCTGCCACTATTTCCAGCTCTAGCTGCAGGTAATCTACAACTTTCTGAAATCTAAATGTCTATAGTTACATTTGCATCACTGACAACTGAATTGAAACCTCTGTGGAGAGAGAAAAACGAAATTTTAGGTAGCCACTGTTACGGGTAAAAAAAATGTAGAAATTGATTATTATTTTTTTTTTTTTAAATCTTTCTTAGTTGAAGTTTCAAGTGCTTCTAAAGGCCTCTCTTACATTGGAATATATTTGTAATTGAGAATATGTGATATCTGAGACACCGCAATGTATTTTAACAACAATCGTCAGAAATGGATTTTACTGCATTCTGGAGTAATGTCTTACGTAGTGCAGAAGAAATCCTAGGTTAGGATGTTGTTCTGGGAATATCTAAAAAAGAGATATAAAGGAATTTACAGAGGTTAAAAGTATGGGCATAGAAAACCCAATCTTTAAAACACAATCTATCTGCTACAACTGAAAAATAGTAAGACTAAAGCTACTTCATGAAGGGGATATGTTTGGATATTAACAGTGGAGAAAGAAATGAAAGAGTAAATGTGAAAAACAAGTTTCAGACATCTTAAATGTGAGATATCAGGAGAAATGCCAAAGACTTGGGTGTTACATCGCACAGACAGGATCCTGTTTGTGAGCATCAAGCATGGTGTTGTAATGTGGTTACAGCCCAGGACTGGAAGCTGGCTTGAGTCAGGGTCCCAAGGCTAATGACTTTTTGCATGATTATGGGAAGTTACTTAAAGAGTAACTTGAAAATAACTCATCTACTTCTCACAAATAAATCAATGATGACAGCATTAAAACAAACCCATGGAACACTTTGCATCTCAGACACTCACATCTTAAATTTAACAGCAGTGATCCTGCCCTGCCACTCTCTCTACATTTGTTTTCTATTAGCAGCAGACAGCTAATTTGTCGTAAGTGTGAAGTTCTGATGTAAGACCAGCAGAGGACTGTGGTTCTACAAGATTAATTACCATTTTTCAGTTTATGTGACTGGGCAGATGAATCTGAATGTATAAAACAAATATGCTTTTTTTTCTTTTTTTCCTAGTAAAGACAAAACAAACAAACAAAATCAGTAACTAATGTATTTAGCCCAGTGTATAGTTTTACATATTAAAAAAAATTATATACATATTTACTGATGTCTGATGTTTTAACCCAGGGTAAACACTAGGTATTGAAAAGTGAAAATGAATACAAAAGCTCAAAAGCCACCAAAGAGAAAAACCTTTCAGACAAGGTTTTTTTTTTTTTTTTTTTTTTTTTAATCATTATTATTTCATTTTTCACACAGACTTACATATAACTGTACAGTAACTTTATTGAGAAAGGGAACCCAATTCTTTTCTCATTCATTAAAGCAAATCACAAGTATAAACAGTGCACTTTAGTTACTGTGCACTGGAATTAAACCTCTTCAGCAGCAACATCAAAGCCAATACTCTTGGAAGAACATATCGCTGCCTAGCTATACCTCATGAAAAGGACAATTTCATTTGCTTTTGAAACAGAAGTATATGAGGCTGTTTTAACTTCAAGGCTCCCCTGATGCATAAGCAGAATGATCATTTTTTTTACCTAATTCAAGCTGTTTGAGATGGTATAGGAAAAATGTTAAGTCACAAAACAAGTAGGATGTGCTCCAAGCAATTTTGGCAATCATTTTAAGCATCTCAGGTTAGTCGATCCCTTTTGTATTCAGCGCAAATAATAAAGTAGCATACACAATTAGGAAGAACTGCTTATCTGTCTATACTGTCTCCATTCTTAATCTGAGGTGAAACAGTTTCATCACTTCACTCAGGATGTGCAGAAAAGAGGACAGATGAAAGCCCAAATTCAAATCTCTTACATACAGAATATGGCTAACAAAAATGGCATTGGAACTACCATATTATACAACTTAATGAGGGAAGGAGATGTACAAAGTCAGTCATATATTTTTACACAACAAAAACTCTTGTAATCATGTTGTGAAATTGATTATACATTTTAGCTAATCCTTTAAAAATTAGCTAATTCTTTAAACTTGGATTTACTGTTTCAGTATAATGGTAAACTGTCTCTCCCCTCTCTGCAACAGTGTCAGTGAACAGAATAGATTATTAACAAATTCCTAGAGTTTAAACTCTGTACCTTTCCAGTAACCTGTACTTTTACAAATGGTTAAGTAACACTGTACTCGTGTATAAATAAAGAAATCTTTGAAACTTCACTAAAAATACAGAAGAGAATAAGCCACACTCACATTGCCATACCCTTCATGGTTCAGATGCTATCCTCTTCAGATATTAATATTGCCAGCAGATGACAGCAGTAAATAACATACATAGGGCCATTCATTGTTTCAGGTATCTCTTGCTGAAGTACACTTTGTCTCCACAAAGTAGAAATACCCTTGTTTATTTGGGGAGAAGGGGAGAAGAAAGAATAGGTCTGTGGCTGCCTCTGTGTGAGGCTGGACAAGGCTGGCACACACCTTAGGTAATATATTAAGGAGCAGTTGACAGCAGCTCCTACAGATACATCTCATTTTCCAGTTCAGTTTCAGCACACAGATAATGCAAGCTTATCTGTAAGTTTATCATCCAATGAGATGGCAGGTGAAAACTTCTTTCTTGGAAAACTGCTGATGTCTATCCCATTGTTTACCAGGAAATTACCCGCTTTAGCATCACTTCTGTGCTGAGAGAATTTACTTTTGACCCTTTGCTATCTGAACACAAGCACTCTTGAACACATGCACTATATGCATACCTACGGAGTTATATAAACTAATGTCTTTATAAAGTATAAAGACATTATAGTTTATACATGGTGGCAACAGCTGAGGCAAGTTCCTCTCTTGCCTCAGCTGTTGCCACTAAGTATAAACTATAATGTCTTATGATTTGAGAAATTATGAAATGTCCTTGAATTGTTAAGTTTTGGGCATGTTATGCTCTCATACCAATGTGACTCTGATCCCGAAGAATGAGCAATTACTCCTGTCAAAATGCTTGACAGGAGTAATTGCTGGAAAGCAGAGGGTAGGGACACAAGAAAAACATGGGCCACATGGCCTTCATGTCTCCTTTATCTACACCAAACTGTCTCTCACAGAAGCACTTGTGAGATGCTGAACACCTGAGGTTACTAGGAGAGAATAATACCTGGAGAATGATAGAACTACCTACAGAAATGATCATACAATAAATCCTAAACATGGAACCTGTAGTGCAAACAATGTCTCTAACAGTTCATACTCCAATGCCACAACCAATGCAATGCCCTCTGAAGTTTTAATAATGCTTTAGTCAAGTTTAAGTCTGCAAAACAATGCTTCCTCACATCAAAGAAATGTTGGTGGGATATTTAGAGGTCCCATCTTAGTAGAAAATAATCTCAGCAGGTGCCCCTGAGGCACTCTCTCTTTTTCTTTCCACTTCTGATCTCTGTGCAGAAGAGTTTTAAATGTTTGAAAAAAAATGTGATGCAAAGATAATCTTGTAATTTCCAAAGTCAATGCACTACACAGATGTGACAACTGAAAATACAAAAGTACTCAACCAATTAAACAAACAACCAGAATCAGAAACATCCATATGTCTTCATAAAAGGTGACTGAAAATAAATGTGTCTCAACAGGAAACTTCAAAAAAATCACTAGATATACTTTTAGATGTTGTTAGCAGATGTGTTGCTTCATCAATACCAATTTTATTTTAAAATTGCACTGATTTAACTGGAACAATGTAAAACTAAACATGATTTAACAAGTAAAAACTTTTGCAGACAGATTATTACAGCATTTTAAAAATGTTTTATATCATCTTAATTAACCCTTGTTAATTACAAGAATCAAATATTTCAACCTAGAATAAATATATTTAACAGACGAGACTTCAAAACAAGTCTTTATACAATTTTTTTTCATGCAACTATATGGATAATGAGCATAGCTCAAGGTTTTTTTTGTTTTGGTTTGGTTTGGTATTTAGTGTTTTTGGAGTCTAGAATTAATCCTAATTTAGGAACAAGACCTCAGATTGCAAAGGAAGTTAGTGTTATTCCCAATATTACTTAGACAAATCAGAAACTCTTGGTATTCTTTATGAATGCTCCCTATTAACTTTACTTAAGCTGAAGGTTTATTTACTAAGTTTCATTAATGAACTGCTACCAATGCTTCTGGGTATTTGTCTATGCAAAGTTGATGATATATTATCTTTTTATTTATTTTATTTTATTTTATTTTATTTTATTTTATTTTATTTTATTTTATTTTATTTTATTTTATTTTATTTTATTTTATTTTATTTTATTTTATTTTATTTTATTTTATTTTATTTTATTTTATTTTATTTTATTTTTTAAATGCTTCAGAGTAAGAACTGGAATATTGGCACAATGAGTATTTTTGGCTAGGCAGTGCATTTGCTATTCCTAGGAAAATCCACCCATATTTATCTAAGATACTAGCCTTAAAAAACATGGTCATAGACACAACGAGTAAAGCTTGCTAGAAATTCTCTGCTGAAACTTCCAAACATACCACCTAGAGTGAATATGCTTGTACTTGAGAAGGATCCCTGTGGACTAGATATACCATGCTGTCTATACAGTAGGTACAAAGAAGAGCTTTGGATGAGAAGGATACAGGTGAAGCCATCTGTCATCTATTTTTTGAGCTTAGGAAAAAATGTGATTACCTAAAAACTGCAAATGTGCTTCCCAGCTGCTTACATTTCAGCAACTTAGCATAATGCCTGCAGTCTTACAATTTAAAAAGTCACACTGATATAAGAAAATACTACTATTCTCATTCTACTGAATAAGTACCAAGATGTTAAAAGATTATTTCCTGCAAATATGAGACTACAAAGAACACCTCTACTAGAACAGCTGCAGCTTCATAATGATGATTTTTGGAGTAAACAAAGCACTGTAAACAAAGCACTTTACAAAGCCAGGAATAAAAATTCAGACTATATTTCTTCATTCCTGCATAACCTAGTAATCTGTGTATACGGTACAGAGAAGGAGGAATATGTTGCTCCAAATAAATGCACAGTAGAAGTCTGCCCTGTAAATTAAAAGACTGTACATTGCAACTGAATGGTGCATAAAGAAACGAAGATGAATTTGAAGTGATTGAATTCATCTGGTTAGTGTTTTTCATTGGTTTGATCTTACACCTGGCAAGATGATTTCTAATGTTGTCAGGGGATTGTCAGCAGATTTGGTCATAAGTTTTCTAAGAGTGTTGTCCAAACACTTCTTGAACGCCAGCTGGCTCGGTGCAGTGACCAATGCCATGGGGAGCCTGTTCCAGTGCCCGACCACCCACTTGGTGAAGAACCTGCAAGTCTTGCACAAGTTTGAGGTTGGCTGGGAGCTTATCATTCCTGCAATCATGGTCCTCCAACCCAGGGCCCATCACTGGAATTGAAGACAGATGAAAAGAAATAATTTTTAAACATCTGCTTTGTCTATGTCCCTATGTTTGTGAGGTGACCATTCTCATCAAGTAAAGGAGCAATGTTATCACTGGTCCTGCATTTGCTGTTTACATATTTAGTAAAGCCCTTTTTATCGTCCCCCACTTTACCGGCCAGCTTCAACTCTTATTCAGGCTTGACTATACAATTTTTTTCCCCTACAATGGCAAACACAATCTCTGTAGGCTTCCCACATCACCCAACTTCACTTCCACTGACCATATTCTTTCTCTCTCTGCCTAAGCTCTAGAAGATCCCTTCTCAGCCAAGCGAACCTTCTGCCCTTCCTGTTTGACTTTGGATATTTTGGAACTCTCTGTTCCTGTGCTCTTAAGAGATGGCACTTAAAAATTGACAAGCACTGATGGAACCCCTTGCCTTCAAAAGCGGTTTCCCAGGGGACCTTACTACCCAGTTCTCTGAGTGGTCTAAGGTCTGCTGTCCCCAGATTCAGGGCTGAAGTTTTGGTGGCACTTTTCCTCCTGTCACCAAGGATTTTAAACTTGACTACTTCAAGGTCACTATGACCAATATGGCCACCAATCACTACTTCACCTCCTCTCTGTTCGCAAGCAGCAGATCTAGGAGGGTACCTTTCCTAATTGACTCCCTTAGTTCTTGTATCAAGAAGTCATCATCAAGATGTTTTAGAAATTTCCTGGACCTGTTTGTAATCAGCTGTGTGGTACTCCCAGTTCATTTCTGGCAAGTTGAAGGCACTCATAAGGACAAGAATAGCTGATCTACAGGTATCTCTTAGTTCCTTACATAACATTTAATCGGTGTTGTCATCCTGGCCATGAGGATTATAGTAGACTCCTACAACAACATCCACTTTATTTGCTTGTCCCTTAATTCTGACCCAGAAGCTTTCAACCGTGTCACTGAAACAGCTAACTGCAAGCTCCATACAGCTGAGACCCTCCGTTACATACAGAACCACCCTTCCTGTCCCCCTGCTTTGCCTTCCCTGCCTATCCTTTCTGACATCCCTTAAAACACAACAGTCACAGGACTCCTTCCATCAGGTTATGAGGTTTCCATCGTTATACTAATGATGTCATAGTTCTGGAAGTGAACCAAGGCTTCTACTTTGAAGTGTCATAGCATATCTCACCTCTGCAGATATCAGAAATTTCTGTCAAGTGTATCAGCTGTTGCTGTATGTAATACCTGAAATGATATGAGTTAAGAAGTAAATATATTTTTCTATTCTTTTTCCAGTTGTTTTCCGCCTGCATTAGCCCACACTTCTTCCAGTCACGTCCACTGCTTCAGGTGTCACCTACATGGTACCTTCAGGGACTTAGAGATCAGCCCAGCAATGGTGGAATAAGCAGCTCCACGACAGCTCTGTGTGTGTGTATTCCTCTGGAATGTGAATCCCTTATACATGAACACATCTTCATAAGCAACTCATTACAAATCTTGTTGTCAGCTTCACCATGAAGTCGGGCCCACAGAGATAATGCCTCAGATGTCTGTGACCATAACAGATCCATTCAAAGCTATTAAAATTACCCCTGATTCTAGTACATTAATTAAGGTTCAAGTATTAACAGCAATCTCCTGATAAAAAGACTTCCATGAACATCACTCGCATGGCATGAAAACTTATCAGTTTTTACAAATCATATCACTGTATTTTGATCTTTTTGCAGTAGACACTGGTTTTTCATTGTTGTTCCTTTTTTTTTTCCCCCTTAAATTATTAAAAAAAATAAAATCATGTGTGCTCTCAAAATCACGTGCACAAGTGTATGTGGAAGAAATGACTATGGGAGAGAGGTAAAAAGGGACTCATGAACAAATTTTTGTGCTTGTTAGGCAGGTTACTTGTTACTTCTAAAACAGAACATTCTGTTATTTTCTGTCTCAATTTATTTTTTTTTAATCCTTTTTGGGTAGAACAAAATGTACAGGTAAAAGTAAAAAAATATCTTTTATTAGAAACCTGAGTGGTGGGTTGACTATGGCAGGCAGCTAAGCCCTCATCTGGTCCCTTGCTAACTCCCCCGCATTGGGCTGAGGGAGAGAAATAAAAGGGCTAAAGCAGGAAAACTTGTGAGCTGAAACAAAGATAAATTCATAAATAAATAGAAAAAAAAATAAAGTGATGCAAAGGCAGTCATTTATCACCTCCCAACTGCAGACCAGTGCCCAACCAGTCTCTGAGCAACAGACACTTTGGAAAAACACACCTGCCCCACCAAGTTTTACTGTTGAACATATTATATGGCACAGTCCAGCCCTTTGGTCAATTGGTCCCCCTGCAAGCCTCTTCCACACTCCAGCCTCCTTGCATAAAGCAGCACAGTAAGAAACAAAAACCTTGATGCTGCCCAGGCACTGCTCAGAAGTAGCTAAAACACAGGTTAGTTACCAAAACGGGTTTGGTCATAGATCTACAGCACAACAGCATAGTAGCTACTATGAAGAAAAATAACTGTCCCATCCAGACCTAGTACAACCTGGTATAACTAGGAAAAATAAGCCAAAATAAACCTTTTTTTCAGGACTGCCAACATGCCTGGACTGCCATGGCTAAAATAATGTAACACTAATGCCTTTGCTCTTTATCACCTTAAATTTGGGGCTGTGAGCCTTCTCTGTACTTTTGGTACTCTGGGTAACAAGTTGCCCAGAGAAGCTGAAAATATCCTATCCCTGGATGTGTTCAAGGCAAGGTTTGATGGGGCCTTGAGCAATGTAGTCTAGTGGAAGATGTTCCAACCTAAACCATTCTATGATTCTATAATACAAACGGACAGAGATATAGACCTATATCCTTTTTACCTAAAAGACTCCACATTAAAGCCTTATCATTTCTGGTTAATGAAAAAACAAATAACAGGAAAAAAAAATCAAAATATGCAGCACCAGTTCCACTGAAATCACATATAAACAGAAATAACAAAAATCTGATGGATACAAGAATGCAGATCTGAACTTTCAGTTTAGGCATGATTTGCAGCACAAGCAGTCCACTGAACCAATGAAAAGCAGTTTGGGGCAATGCTTTTGGGGAAAAAAGGATATTTATTGTTCCATGCAAGAAAGCTACTGACAGATATTCATGTTTTCACAAAGTAACAATACAGTGATGGGCAGGCAGGACATGGACAGCTCTTTACCCAATGCCTTTCTCCCATTTCTCTTTAGAGTTGTCTATATTTGCAATTGTCAAAAATTTGTTTGAAATTCAAACCCCACTTTTTTAAGGCTTTTTAAGGTTAATTCTCACACATTCACTAGGGTGGGAAACAAGTTAGTGGCTGTTCATCTCATGTTTATACAGCATAAAGAATAGTGCAAGGAAGCAAGTCTGGGCTGAAAAGAAATGTAAAACTTACCTTCTCATCTTCTCTGTGGTACTCTTTGACCTCTATCCACTAGACATGCCATCCCACATGCTAGAGAAGTAAGCAGGCCATGGCCTGTACCTTGGTTTAATAAAATCCAAGATTTGATGAAGCTTTAGCACTCTACAGCAATACAAATAATTTTCAAAGCAGGTTAACTTCTTTAGTATGGATCCCAGCAGCACAATCTGCATTTATGATGGATACCAATTTCTTTACTTCTGCATCTGAAATTCTCTACCTTTATTGCTTTCCTTTGGGAAAAAAAAAACAGTATGTTGCCTTCAAGAGATCTATCTCACTTTGCTTAAAGTGTCAAACATAGTAATTTGACTGTGTATCTTTAAGAAAAATTACAAAATCACAGTAATGCAAAACAAAGCTAGAAATAAAAAACCTGCCTACAGCAATAAACCTACATAGATACATACTTTTTCATTTGCAATAAAAAGCTACATCTGAAAGTTTTATCCTGAAAATGTCTTACAAAAACATCTATTAAATCCATTAAGATGTTGCTCATAGCATAACTTTGCAGAGCTCATCTTTTAAAAGCATGTTATTTAGAAAAAAAAGCTTGAGTTAAAAAGCTTTTGATACCAAATTCAAAATTGCTTTATCAAACTTGTAATTAGAGGTTTGCTTTTAATGCTACAACTATTAAAAGGGGAATAAATCCTATATTTTGTTTTTGTACATGCTGGCTGAGAAGTCTCAATGAACCACATTTTGTACTTCTGACTGAGCTGACTATTGTGAAGTTAGCTGGCAAAACCAATTACCATACACACAATACAGATTCACTCTACAACTTTCTCTAATAACTACAATGTGAAAGGGGGACAACATAAAGAAATGTGTTTTTGCTCTCAAATTCTGCTTGGTTGTAGACCTCTGATGTGCAAATGCATGCAACCTGAAACTTTTAGTGATTTTACTGAATCAATGCTTGTCTACCGGACTCTCCTCCAAAGTTCAAAACCTCAAAATATAGACACATACTTAGAGGAAATACCAACTCCAGGAAAAAGACCTTCTGTAAAACAAAACAAAACATAACGCAACAAAAACTTCAATTTCCAACTCTCCGTGAAATTCAGAAAAGAGAGCACCAAAAATACAATAAATATGAAAGTTTATATCCTTCCTATTGTTGACTTTGAAATGAAATGGAAGATCTGACTCATTGCTATCAATTATTTACATAAAACAAATAGAAGGAATTGCATAATGATTCAGAATGTCATTTTATTTGTGAGCTCATTGTCTGGTATTTCAATAATTAGAAACAGGAAAAAGGCTTTCCTGTAGAGATGTGGTTGAACATTTGAGATCACGAGAAACTTACACATTCTGAAAAGGAACAGCACTGCTCTTCAAACAACAGTTATGTGATGAGAAATACCGCCCAACAACCTATACCAAGGTAATGAAAAAGGATGAATATTTTCTTCTGTGAACAGTTGGAATTCCCGTTGAACTTTGATTTTTGATAAAAAAAACTGTTTTAGATTAAAAGAAAAATGGGAATTCATTTATACAACATTTTTTATTTAAGGAAAGTAAGTTTTCTCCAGAAAGTTTTCAGATGTGCATCAAGTTTCTCAATCCTCATCTGAAGAAAACAAAGGATGGATGAAGATTACCTCTGAGGTATGGCCATCTAAATGACAGGACTGTTCATTTGGTAACAGCATACAGGGACTCCAAACAACAGTTAAAACAGGAAGGGAAAAATGTGCTCCAAATGAATCTGTAAAGTAAGCCTACTTCAGCACAGCATGATTCTGCAAGCTGAGTGTTAAGATGATGTTTACCTCACTTATTCCTACAATTACTACACTGGGACCTTTAACAATGGCAACTGGCAAGTGACATAGATCTAATATCTCATGATCTTTATGCTACATGATGCCCCTAGGCATTTGGTTGGGTCACTAGATCATAATTGACTTGGAGGCTAGCTGATGAATCACAACCACTTCCCCTCGTAAAATGTGTCAAATCTCACTATAAACTGACATGGATTGAACTCTACTTCATCAGTAACATCTGCTAAAATTGGAGTGCAATAGCATATTGGTCATAACGGTAGTGAGTTTAAAACCAAAACATGATATAGCAGGACTGCAAGTTCTGACTGTAGCTTCTATACCATCAGCGTATGTATTAATTGGCTTCACAAATGAATACTTCACCAATTCATGGGAAAAAAGTACAAAATCTGCACTTTCCTGAAAATCCTGACTGATATCCATTAAATAAGCAGTGACAGTGTGTATTTAGATACTAGATACCTGACACTTAGTCATTGGTACTTGAAACTCCCACCAAGATTTCCTGCCCCAGCTGCATGCACAGAAGTCTATGGGGCCTCATGGGATCCCTCCCAGAGCTGGCTGATGTCATCGTGGTACCTTTCTCAACTATTTTTCAATGGTCTTGGGAATCTGGGGAGGTCCCAGTTGCCTGGAAGCTGGCAAATGTTGTTCCAATTTTCAAGAAGGGCAAGACCGTGGTAGTTAAAGGTCTGTCAGTCTCACTTCAATGCCAGGTAAAATTATGTAGAAAATTATTCTGGGAGCTAATGAAAAACACTTGAAGGACAATGGAGTCATTGGCTATAGCCAACACAAGTTCCAAAGAGGAAGGTCCTGCTTAATGAACTTAATTTCTTTTTATGACAAGGTCATCCAGCCTAGTTGACCAAGGGAAGTGAGCTGATGTAATATTTCTGGATTTCAGCAATATGTATGATACTGTTTCTCACGGTATCCTTCTGGACAAAACATCCATCCTACAGCTAGACAAATGCATAGTATGATGGCTATGAAAATGCCATGGCTTTTTCCATGGCAAAAGCCGTGCCATTGGCTGATGGATTGGCCTCAAAGGTTTAGAGTTAATGGGGATACATCAGGCTGATGGCCAGTCACTAGTGAAGTTCTGCAGGGCTCCATTTTGGGGCCAGTTGTTAATGTGAGACAGCTGTTAATGTGAGACAGCTGTTAATGTGAGACAGCTCCCAGACAACCTCAAACTTGTGCAAGACTTGCAAGTTCTTCACCAAAAGGGTGGTCAGGCACTGACTGGGACAAGCTAGGGCAGTGGTCACAGCACCAAGCCTGTGGGCCTTCAAGAGGTGTTTGTACAATGCTCTCAGATGTGGTTTGATTTTTGGGTAGAACTGCGTGGAGCCAGAAGTTGGACTTGATAATCCTTGTAGGTCTCTTCCTACTCAGGATACTCTATGATTCTGCAATTCTGTGAACAGTACCACATTGCCATGTGGTAATACTCTAAATCACCCCCTTTTTGAGGAAAATGTATCTGTTATCAGTGACACTTCACTGTCATTGGACAGAAGACATTCTGTCAGATGACAGAATCATGAATTCTTTGGGTTTTAAGCCTCTAGAAGCTGCAGAAGAAAGTCAAGTTGAAGAATCATAGTACACAAAAACAGCAGACACTAAGAATGGAGTTTCTCTCTGAAATCCTCAGCCATATTCTGAGAGATGATACATTGTTCCAAATTATCCAGAGTTCAGCCTCTTTGCACACCTTAAGCACTGGGTTTTCCAGGCCTTCCCTGTAGGTGTGAACCTTGGTATCTGCAGTTCAGTGCTTGAAAGACTTGAGCACGCACAAGTGAAAAAAAACAGTGACTAGTCTAAGTCTTTGCTGAATTCTTTTCTGTTGTTGTGACTAGTTATTTGACAGCAGCCTTGTTTTTTTCACACAAAAGATACAGCACAAGATGGTACAGCAGTGCTTCTCAGTACTACTTAGTTACCCCTCTTTCCCCATGTTTTGAGCTCAACACATGATACAGCCAGTGCAAAATAATAGTAATAGCTGCATACTGGCAATCAAAGTGTACAAACTGTACCGACAGGTACCCCCACTTGTCAGCACCCTTTTCTATTACACTGCTATGATGGGAACCTTTTTTGAGATGATCTTTCCAACCAGCAGTACGAGACGTCAGGTTCCCCGTGTTTGACTGTGCTCTTCAGACACCTGCTCTGAAGAGTGTCACTGAAGCTTTTTACTTCTACTTTATTGACAATCCAGAGGACAACAGAAGTTGATCTGCCTGTCTAATATCTAGTGTCCCTTCTGATTAAATGACTTAGGATGTACTACAGGTCTTTCACGTAAGCAGCTGGTATAAACTATCAGCTTGTCACTGCTGGAATAAAATTAAGCCTTTGGCATTTTATTGAGCAACTACATTCATTGATGTGACTGGGAGAAGAAAGTAGCAATGAATTGAAATGGATGTATTCGTCTGCCACTGAAAAACAATGTCAATATGCTGCATCAAGCAGGACTGAAAGTCATTAACTCATTAATTTTTTTGCTATTGTGAGGTAAGATGTAAAGCTGTCTGAATACTGCAAAGTTTAGCGAATAGTACATCAAGTAAATCAAGGAATAGCTTGTGTTTCTTATAACTTTTGAACGGCAAAAATTGCTGTCTCCCAGTGTCTTACACTCATTAAAAAATCATCGAGAAGGTTATTTAAACAAGTTATTAATGTAATGGGCTCCACTGCTGAAAAATGTTGAAGAGGCATTCAAAAGACTGACTCATTGTATACAGAACAGAAATGACAGCTTACTTTTACTTTTTCTTACCTAAGTTTAATACAAATTGCATCAAAGCCAACTGGCATTACTGATTGGAGTTTTTAAAAAAGTCCTGTTTTAGAAAGTACCTGTTAGTAGAGCAAGACCTAAGCTCTAAAATATCAGCACAAGAAATTTCTCAAGAAAAACATTTTTTTTATTATTATTATTTTTTTGGTCAGAATAACAAAGCATTTTAATTTTATGAAAATTTCTGTTTTCTTTCTGTAGCTGCACAGTGTACATACTACAATTTCAGTGAGCCCATCTGCTTTCTGTTCAAGGACCTGTGACTAGCAATGTGCAGTTTTTTTTTAACATGGGTGTTTAAAGGTAATGATGGGATAACAGAAAAAAAATTAAGCAGCAGTACTCAGCAGTAAACCAAAACAAGATACTTTGCATAGCAGGAATGACTTCATCCACAGCTGACTGCTGTCTCTAGCCGCTGAGCAAAAGGAAGTTCTAGTATAGGCCTGTACCATTTACAAGCTTCATGATTTGCTGCCAATTTGTAGAAACCAAAGTAAACTTCTGGCAGGACTCCTACATACCATAGTAGTTAAAGAAACTATCGTCCCACCCTGATTTTGACTACAAGCCTTGAAAGATTAATCTAATGTTTCTTTCTAGCTTCCTATTCTCTTTAGCTAATAGAAGATTTAACTGAAGTTTTAACTTCAAAAAAAGTCATTTTGGAAAGTGCCACTCTGGTTATCAACAGTCTCTTCATAAAGCCTCAGTTATTTTTTTTCTCATTCCATTTTCCTCACTAATAAGTCTTGGCAATAGAAAGCATTCACTACTAATTAAAAGTGAAAAGCTAGCAAACAGACCCAGTACCCCAATGCGTACAGCTCCGTGCAATGCTGCCCAGAGACACCTGCTTATTTTTTGCAGAACTTCTTTTTACCCTATGATTCCATCCCTTAACATTGGGTTACAAAATGAAACAGAATGAACTAGACCATTTCATGAAATGATAGTGCATTTATATGTCCCCACCTTTACTGGAAAACACAAATGTCCATTACGTAATGTTATTCAGTTGCTATAGCAGGAGGCAGGAATCAACTGAATTGATCCTGCACATTGCAAAGTCTTTGTAAAGTATGGCTTTCAGAATGCTCCCTGGTTGTGGTTACCTCAACTTCCAGGCACAACTTGAGATACCTAGTGCCAAATGACCACATACACTGGATAAGCACAATTCCTGTCCTGATATCTAAAGACACTTTAGACACCTAAAAATATAGACAGACTCCCATCAGTGCTTTTCATTGCCTATGTAGATATTTAATTTTTGCTGAATCCAGTGGGAATTAGGGAAGGATCAACAGACTCACAATCTGAAGGTAATTAGGTGCTGCTTTCCAGGCTAAGTGTATCTGATAATTAGAAATATTGAGCCTTTAAGCAGTTAGACAGCCAAGTAACCTTATACTGAAAGCATGTTCTGTCACCTCTGTGTCCAGCAGCTGATTCTACACTGACAGCTGATGAAGTGCTGTGCCTACCCTCCTACCATCACATCTCACCTCAGAACCTAGGGTCTGAGTGTTTTCACCTGAGACGTAGGGTCAGAAAGTTCAAATCCTTCATCCCTGGGAGAAATGAATCTGCCCAGTGTTATCTTACATATAAAACTCTAACTAGCAACAATACAGAAAGCAGCCTTTCTTCTCTGGACATGCTTTGTAAAAAAAAATTGATGGTTTTGGTAGTTAACTAAATGAAAAGATTCATCTGTGACTCCCAGCTGGAGATCATGTCACTCCTTGCAGTGCCAAAGATGGCAAATCCCTGAAAAGGCAACTGAACTGGGAGACCTCTGAGTGCATGTCTCACCATGTTCCAGCTCTGGGGACAGGAGCATCGTCATGTAGATGAGCCAGGGTGAGTCCCCAAAGTGTGTTTGTAGGACAGAAGTGGAGAGCGATGTGCTGTGATGCAAACTGGCAACTCAGCTGAGGGCCAGACTGACTGTCACATCTTTTCTCAAAACTCCTTGGAGGCTACTGCCAGCAACTGCCCACCTATCACAGTCATGGACAACAGTTGTAGCTGCTTGGGGCATTATCATACAGTCATCTTATCTCAGTAAATCCAGCCTTTACAGTAAGAGGTTCAGGCCATGCTTCATTTTCCCTATTTGTGCCTGTCTAGTTCTCCTTTGACCTCAGGCTGAGCTGAATGAGGTACCTACTTTACCTGGCTGAAAATGAAATTCGTTGTTGCTAGCACAGTTTTCATCTTTATTAGTTCCCTACTCTGGAGAACTACATGATGATTTGGGAAAGACAGGAGGAATGAACGAACACGCAGTAAGGAATAGAGGTCACCAGCCATTTGAGGTGACCATGTAACCACAGTTTTGCTCTTCCAGTATCTTTGTATGGGTCCATAATTCAGACAACCAGTTCAAAGCTAGGGCTGATGCTGAAGTGGTCAGCCACACAAATTAGTTGTTGCAGCAAAATGAGTCGCAATGCCTACGGGCCCTGGGCTGCAATTTACAGTCTTATGTTCATACTCTACTTTAGGTGACTCATACTCTTAAAAACCTTGCTGGCAGTTCTGAGACTTATCATACATCAAAACAGAGACTTCTTTTATTACCTACCAAAACATTTATAGCACATTTGCTGATTCTAACTTTTTGACACCAATGACAGCCCACCTCTAAGGCTAAAATAATAACAGCACGTGAAATTCCTCAACTAAAAAAAAAAAAAAAAACTTTTGAAAGAGCAAGAATTTATAGACTTTTTTATTCATTCCTCTGTTTCAATGAATGTGCGTCTTCAGAATATGTCCTAAAAACTTTGATGTAGCATAAGCATTTTCATTACAAGCATCTGGTTCTGAAATCTTTGGTTTGTCACTAACTTAACTGAGTCAATACAGCCACTGGGTCTTTCAACCATTTGTTCCACATTAGTGTTTTCTTCCTTGCATAACTTAAACTAGTCTGCACGTGCAGAATGTTTACACATTTCAAAGCAAAGGGTGTTATTGAATTTATCTATATATTCTCTCATGGTACTCTTGCTTCAGGAGATTTCTAGTGAAGAAGAGGCAGATACGATTCGGTAAACTGAAATTCTGTATGAAAATAGGATGAGAAAGATATGCCTAAGGGGCAAAAGGGGAAGAAACAGTTCTTGCATGTACTTGTTTCTACACAAAAATATTTGGCAATAAGCAAACAGCATCAAATAAGAACAACTGAATGAGAACAGATGCTGATTGCAGTCCCAAATAAATAAACTATTATTACTATTCAGATCAATACCGACATACTAGTTTTTATGCTAAACAGAATTTCTAGTCATGTATATATGTATATTTATTTATATGTTTTTTAAAGAGTTAAATCCTCACAGGTTTCATATCTCAGCCTACCAGAAAGGATCAGGCTGACTAACCAAGCAAGTATTCAGCAGAATTTGCCTTAGTTTTCATATTTATTTCATATAATGAAAGCAACTATGCAACTATGACAAGTCCTTGAGACTCACTGTAAGATGAGTGCATGTATATGTAACTGGCAGCTATGTGTAATAGGGTCCTGTTGTTCAGCATGTTTATGTATTTTCCCTCCTATATTGACCAGAAGAGCATTCTCCCATCAAAGTGTGGTCCAGCATTGCTCCAATTGCTTCCTCCAGTCAAGCCAAGGCTAAGTTTTCTGTTAACTCCCAGTGAGTTAGCTCGCTCTTGCTGTATTCTTCTGGAAAAAGTTTGTGAGATTGCAAGGGAAAAAAAAAAAGAAAAAAAACAAAACCTCTACCAAAACCAAACAAAAACAAAAATTAAAATTAAAAAACAAACAAACAAAAAACAACAACAACAAAAAAAACATGTATCCAAAAGCATTTGACGTCTGTAAAGAACAAAGTTTCATCTCCTGTATTCTCTCTTCCGTAAGCAGGTAATATCAAATGCTTTCCACAATAAAGAACACCAGACCTCAAGGAAACAATATGTACATACAGCATGTTGACAACTAGAAGGATCCCCTTCCTCTAATACATGTAATTCCACAGAAAGGAATGCCAAGTTGTCATGGCTTTGGTTGTGACAATAGTAATTTTCTTCACAGAGGCTTGTTTGATTCTGTGTTTTGGATTTTTGATGAAAATGGTGCTAACATTGATGTTTTCAGTTCTTGCAGAGCAGTGCTTGCACAGAGTCAAACATTTTTTCTGCTTCTTGTGCTGCCTTGCCACTGAAGAAACTAGGAATGCAACAGGAGGTAAGGGGACACAGCCAGGTCCAGACTGACCACAGGGATATTCCATATCATATGACATAATGCTCATTAATAAAAGATGTGGTAAAGAAGGAGGAAAAGGGGGACATTGGGAGTGATGGCATTTGTCTTCCCATGAAGCCACTATGCATGCTGAGCCCTGCTTTCCTGGATGTGGCTGAACACCTGTCTCTCAATGGAGCAGCAAATGAATTCCTTGTTTGACTTTGCTTGTGTGCCCAGCTTTTGGTTTGCCTAGTGAACTATCTTTATCCCAACCCATGAGTTCTCTCACTTCCACCTTTCCAATTCTCTCCCCAGTCCTACCCTGAGAGAGCTCTGTGGTACTGAGCTGCCTGCCGGGTGAAATCACAGCACAAGTACCTAGTAAAACAACTTTACCAACTGCACTCAGAAATACCCATGGGGACAGAATGGTGGCCCTCTTCCTGAGCTCAGGTCTCCCTGTGAGTTTGTCCCCAAGACTTCACAATAGTACATCCAAAGAGCAGAGCTAGAATGACAAATACCAGGAAGTGCTTTGAAGGAGAAACATATCACTCATGCTGATATATTCAGACAGTCACATGACACAGATATCATAACTAGGCAGAATTGCTATTCCTGGGTTTATATGGTTTCTAGCAAATTCCTATGTGTAAAATCTCCATGAGGTTAAGACTGAAAGTATTAGAAAATATTAGAAAGGTAAATCACCACTAACTTTTTTTTTTCTTCAAAACTCAAAGTCTATGAAGTTCAAGGAAGTCAGAAGCCAAGACAGTTGTCACATTTAACAACCTGCCGATAACTCACTGAAGTAGTATCTAAGAAAGGTAAGAGCCACCACCTTATATTCTGCATCCCAAAGGGATTGAAAATGTTTCCTTTCATGCACCCAGAACTCTCAGACTAATTTTTATGTGGTTTTGGATTGCTCCAAATGCATTCAGAGAGTAAGCATCATGCAGTGTGCATGGAAGAGACATAAATACATATTTCACAAAGATTTAAATACAAGTCATGCTGCCTTATGAGGATTCAAGTTTTCCCGGCTTTCACAGCAGAACTTGTATGCTCTACTTGAGGAACTACATTGAAAGTGTCATGAGTGTCACAGTGCCTTACTTGTTCTCGTTGCTGGCATCATATCGAGGCATAGGGTCAAAATCATTTCCATTGACATCAAAACTGGCCTGCGAATCCTGTAGCCAACAGGAGAAATAAAACCAGTTTCTCATTAATTAGTCATTGAGTCATGTAGCCTATACATTCTTCAGCAGGTTTGTACAAGAGAGTCATTAGGTTAACTAACATTCCTGCGGTTTTATGATGATTGCATTTTTTTAGGAAAGGATTATGTATTTTATAATTACGGGATTTACAGATTTTATTTTACCCTTGGAAAAAGGAAGAGAATAATGAATGCTCTGAAAAGCCATAGTTCAGTTGCATAGAGGAAATAGAAAGTGCAGTTTCGTTAAACCAAAAAAGCGTCTAAGAAACTTTTGGAACTTCAGAGAGTTCATTTTCAAAACTGGGATTTCGCTAAATGTTTCAAGATTCAAGAAAAGTTATCTGCAGCATGATGACTGAATTTTCAGGAAACAATATAATTTTCTTAAGGATATTAATATAAAAAATACAGCTTCAAATGCAACATACATTGAATTCCTATTTGTTTGGGAGTGTAAATGTTTCAAATATATTGAAGGTATCTGCACATTTCTACTTCAAATTTTACCAAGATTCTTACAGCTGAAAATAGTTTATAGAGTAAACGTCTGATGGTTTGTATGGCTTCCATTAATCCATGTGGTAGCATGCAGTGTGTTGACATGGCAAGCAGTTCTTTTTAATCTCTTATTTTTTCAAAACCAGTTACCACATCCACCTCAAATATTCCTGTTTGCAGCCACACCAGCAATAATCTGACATATAGAAGGCATTTGTCATCAAACAAGCAATGTGTACTGCTTTGGGGGAATTCCTTCTTGGCGTGAGGAAAAAGAGAGAGGAGGTGGTATGGGAATAAATAGCTGCTTTAAATTCAGTGGAAGGACAGTACTGGGATGAAGTGACAATCTGGGTCATTCAATGATGGGCTAAAATATTTGGTTTGTTTAAACAACTTTAAAGATTAAAGAGAAGGATGTGGCATGCATTAGGATCAATCACATACTGACAAATAGGGCAACAGCCTGTCACTTCTATTTATGCAGTCCTCATGTATTTCAGATCTGAGTTCCATGTGCAGCATGGGGAAGGATGTTAAGTGTGGCTAATTTAAAATAAATGGCTTTAAACTGTGGAAAAGACTGTAGCTTTTGATGGGTTATTAATGATATTAATGATATTATTGTTGCCTTCATGTCTTAAATGTTTTGTCAAGATGGTATGCTACCTGGAAAAAAGCCTGTGTTGAGAATTTTTTTACAAGGCCTATGACTCTAACAGGACTAAATGTATATGCATGCCTTGTGCTGCTCATCTTCACTGGTTATACTCAACACATCTGTATTTGTTGTTTCCTTATTTTGTGTAAATATACAGCTCACACATGTCACTTCAGAGAAATAATAAGGTTGCCAAGGTGCCAAGGTCTTGTGCTTTTGGGTAATGCCTATTCCTGAAACTCAGGAAAAATCACTCCAGCAAGCATGGTTGTGACACTCTGAGCAACTTTAAGTTCAGATACAAACACAAGAAGTCACCCACTAGAAAAGGAACTTCTCTTCACATTATGCAGTCCTTCCAAGGTACATTAAAACAATCATTTAAACATGATGAACCGCAAGCAAAAAGAAACTTTCTGATGGGACATGAAATACTGGACATGGTAAACAAAGGACACTGATCTCCTCTTATTGTAAACTGGGAAGGGGCTCACTGGAATTTAGAAAGACTCATTATAAAGACCACAAAATATTCTACACCTCTTTTTAATTGAGTTATAACCTTTTCCTTTAATATCATTTCCAGCAATAACTAGCTTTAAAAATGAACACATAGAACAATACATCTAACATTACAGCCTTTGAGACAAGAGCTACTGTCTTGCTAGCTAAATGTATTTGTCAAAAACAGACTTCAGCTGCTCACATTAACTGGAAAGTAGAGTATTTCCATTCCTTAAGTTCTGCAAGTGTGAAGATATTAAGTAAAATAATTGCGGAGAAGAGGAAAAATATCTGTTTATTGGTCCCAGTCCTTCAGAAACGCAGGACTCAGCTACACAAGGCATCTAGATATTAAAGACATTCTGGCTGAATATAGTCGTAACTAAAAGAATACAGACTATCAAAATTCATCTATTTTCCTTTCCAATTTGAGGAAAACTTTGCATGAGTCTCCTTCCTTCCCTCCTCCCTCCCTCCAATGAGCAGCAAATTTATTGCATGGTAATAATGCAGCAGCAAATCAGACTCTAGCAAACACTCACATAATTCTGCATCAAGTCTGGATGGTTTCTTTCAATGCCGTCATCCAAGATGGTGACCACAACATTTTTTCCAGTGTAACCTCTCTTCCAAGCACCTACTATATTCATATCTGATTGGCAATGATGAGTGTTATCACTGCAGTGCTGTGGAGAGAAGAGGAGATAAAAATGTTGGATGTTGCAGACTAGTGAGCAGTATGGGGTTGAGATATTATCCTACTTACATCAACATTACCATTTAAATTAGCACAAGCATATTGATTTGAATAGCAACTATACAAGATCAACACCTTCATTTAGAAAGAAATGAGTAATTAAAAAGAAAAGCCTAATTGTATGAAAATTGTTTGTCCTGTTATTTTTTTTTTTTCTCAGATTACTTTTCATGCTAAGCAATAGGAAAATGAAGCAACCAACCACAATAAACCACTAGGATCTGTGTATAAAATAAAAGGACTATTCCTGACTGTTAAGTGCCCTTATTTAAAATGTACATTTGAATTATTTGAGTTTTTTTCAGAAAAACAAACCATATGTGGATAAAAGGAGACAAAAGCCTGTACAGAAATGGCCACAAAAACAAATACTGCTTTTTGGAGCTTATGTGCTGCATAATTTCTTGACAGAATGTTTGGAAAGTAATCCAGATTCAATTCTATCTACAAAAGAAGACTTTTGGCAGGTTTTGTGCAGTATCAGCAGGAGATGAGCAGCAGTTAAGAACCTGTAACCAAAGACTGAAAAACTTGCAGCTGAAGGTGTTTAAAGAATTGCAGATAGTTAGACAGAGAGAAGTCTGTGACACAGCTTTCAGTGCATCCACGTCTGGAGAAAAGAAAAGTTTAGGGTACTTTAAAACCAAAAGCCTCTTCTTTCTTTGACACAAATGCACCCAGATCACATGAAGTGATGTGGTGTGCTGTGACAGTGAGACGCAACCCATGGGTGTCCATCTGCCCCACCAGCAGCTCTGGCCTGCAGGCAGAGCTGTCCCTGGTGAAGCAGGCCCATCAGCTCCCCTTCCTGTAGCCCCTTCCAGGCTCAGGCAGAGCAATGGGCACAAATAAGAGGGGAAAAGCAAAGGGTGGGAGGAAGGAAGGAAAACAGAGACTGACCCTGAAACTTGTATCATAGCAACAGCATCCATGTGAGTGTGCTTGGCACTCACTCCCTACTCCACGGCCTCGTGCCCTCATCTCAGCCTGATGTTTTGGTGCCCCACAAATAGTAAGCAGTATGAACACATCCAGGGAGATGCACTTCACCTTGAGCTGGCCCAAACCCTTCCTCCTAAACATGAGCGCACTACAGGCTAACATGCAAACTGACATCAGGTTGCTATCACATCTTACTTTTCCTCCTTTTTCTCCCTTTTCCTCTCTTCCCCTGCACTTTCATAAACAAACCATTGGATTTAAGAGTGGTCATTTGCTGTTACTAAATCAAAACTGCATTATTAGGTACTATATGCACATACATACAGCATACATTCTTCCTTGCCATCTTTTCCTTGTGCATGCAAACATCCACCTGCCTGCCTGACTGTCTATCCATCCACACACAAAGGCACTTGAAGACTTTCAGGGCCCTGTTCCAAAGAATGTACAGGCCTGGCTTAATGCTTTTGTTCTGTGTGCTGCTTGCAAATGCTCACACTGCTGGATTTATGGAATTAACTACAGTCAAAACTTGCCCTCTATATACTGAATGTAATGGTTGCACACGTCAGGCTTTCTAATGTACAAACAGCAATATCAAAAGCATGTGATGCTTCCAGGTGCCTTTGTGCTTTTCAAAAGTGTTACTAATTAAGCATCAGAAAATGCCCACAAAACTGATGAGTATCATTAATCACCATTTATTGGTGTGAAGACAAGGAGACAAAAAGTGGAAGAACCTGCCCCCAGCCACAGAGCAAACCCAGGAGAGAAAGGCAATGTGCAATCAGGATTCCTGGCCCTGGCCTCCAGTCAAAGTAACTGGGACACTACTTTGCCCCTTCATCCCCTTCTCTGAAATTCCAAATGATCCTTTGGATGCTTTTCTGCTCATTTTGTCCTCTCTTCATGGGTAATAATCTTGTTGTTTTGCTTCCCAGCCAGTCAAACCAGGCAGGATGAGCAAGCAAATGCTTTTTAATCCTGAAAGGGATGCTGGCTCTCTGAAAGCATGCTGGCTCTCCACCAGAAGATGACTACTTCTTCCATTAATGCTGTTGGCATGGCCTGTTGCCCTCACTTACCTCTCCTGAACTGGTTTGCGGTGGTGGCAGAAAGGAGTTAATTCATCAGCTGCTTTGCCACACACATGTAGGTGAACACAATGAAAGAGATATTGCTCACTTTAGCATGTGCTCTGTTAGCGTGCAAGAGATGTACCAGATGAAATTGATATTCAAATTACCTTGCTCTGCTCCAAGACTGGGCAGAAAGCTAGTCTAAACAAAATCTTTCTGCATAAAAGAAATTCCAGGAGTAAAGCAGGCATAAATGTGTGTGCCCACATAAAACTTTAGATCACAGCATACGTGACATACAGACAGAGAATACAAAGGCAGCGGAGATCCATCCAACTGGGAGTAGTTCAATAGCAGATGAGGTGTTCAGTTCTTACTGTTAATATATGTTACTTATTCTCAAGTGTTATTAATAATAACATTTTTTTCCAGCTCTGTTCCTCACTGTTCTTTCTGCTTTTACTACTATTTTATCTATGCTTTTCTCTCCTTGTTCCTAGCTCTATTCTTCTCTGCCAATACTATCTTTTGCCAATTAATTTTTAGTTTTGTTTGATTCAACATCTGATTTCGGCTTCCCCAATTATGCCTTATCTCTGTATGAAGATTAATCTGACTGTGCACATTTCTCTCAAAGCAGTCAGAAGATTTGGCTTTTATCAGGAACACTTCACATTTTAGAGAGCAATTACTCTTCCAATGCTATGTAATATTGTAGAGATACACCGTTTCACATGGAATACCCTCTAACATGCTATTACTTGGTTTCACTTGCACTCTTTCCTGTCACTTTAAAGTACTCTTTCCTTCAAAAACATTTATTGTAAGGAATTTTCCACTATTGAGTTCCATTCTATTTTTTATTTTTTTTTAACCATGTGCTGCTTCTTTACACCTACCCAACTTACATTGTCAGCTGCTTAACAGAGAGCTGTTTTTAAAGAATTTGGAAGCACTGTTTCAATTGATAGTGTTAGTCAAATAAAAAAGAATAAAATAACAGTCATGATAATAAAAATTATGTGATTCACAGAGATTGGATTTTATATCAGTGGGCATTTATTGAATTTTCTAGCTCATTTTCATTTTTTTTTCCTGTTCTCTCTTTTCAGAATTAAAAACAAACCTTGTCATATTAATGTATAAAAGCTGTGGGTTTGCAAGGTTTCTATTAGACCTTTTAATCTTTGAACTGTTGTTATCTAATTTTGAAGGGAATAGTATAAACCACACTTGAAATACAGAATTATGGAATAAATTTGTCTATGGAATTTCCCGCTCCTCCCAGCAGATAAAGTAATTCAGAAATTTCCTGCATTGGTACCATGACTAGACAACTGCAGTGAACTAGCATCATTTCAACATACATTGGTTTCATCTATTGCCTGGAGGATACCATCAAAATGAATAAACAACCTCTCACCCACTTACATACAGTAATTTGACTGAGATTTTTAAAAGGCTCTCAAAGGATGGTGTTTTTCTTTAGACTGTTTAATTGGAAAATGTTAATGATACTACTGTTGGTATTTAATAGAATCAGTCTGCAAGGGTGAAAGGCAGTTGAAGGACGCATAGGAAGGGAGGGACCTCTAGCAAAGAAAATGTCAGATACGGAACATTTCTCATACTTGAAATTCAATTACTATGAGTGTAAAAAGACAAAATAATCACTTAGGCATCTTTGGACAGACAATTTGAAAGCCTGCCTCTGCAATTAACAAGCAGACAAAACATTAGAAAGTTTTCTGTTTTGACGTATTAGACTCCAATCATTTTCAATGTTTTCAATGTTAGACGTGTGCTTGGATTCTCTTAACTATTTTGAGAAATTCTGTCTAAAAACTAGCCTGTAGTCATTGTATCATTATTTTAACATTTCCTGTGTGCTGCACTAATTTTGGTGGGCTTGGTGTATGTATTTAGGGATCAATAGCAAAATGGAAAATGGAAAATTAAGAATCATATTAATGGCCAAAACCTCTTGGAATTCCAGAACTTGAAATCAAATTAAAAGAACAGTTACTATGAAATTCTGCTCTCTCTTTTGCCTTGCCTATAAAAACAGTGTAGAAATAGAAATATCTAATTCTGTGACATGATGTCTTTCAGAAAAGATCTATTGTGTTCTCTGTAAGTCTTCATAAGGTACATTATTTTGATTTCCTATAGTTTTTGAGTTGCCAGGACTTTTTTTGACTATATATATGTATATATTCATATTTGATTATTAATATAGTAGGATGAACATAAATTATCAGCTTTTAACTTTAGTAGAGGAGTAGAGGAGACATCCTGATGCTATGTTCAGCTTTTTGAGGTGCAGTGTTCTAAGTTAAAACTTGTCAATTGTTCTCGTTTCCTGAAAAAAAAAAAAAAGAGAGAGAGAGAGAGAGAGAGAAAGAGAGAGAAAGAAATAATCTGTTTTCTTTATGCTTTTGATGTGATCCAATTTTAAAGGGAATGAAAGAAATAAGCAGAGAGGTAATCAGGAGACATGGAAAGGCAGGATACTTATTAAAATGGCTCTCGTAATGTTACAGAAATCATGACAACATGCTTTGAAGAGCATTATAACCTGAAGAACTGAAGTGATTTACTGAAATTACTTTTTGGTTTCTCTAGAATAAGCAGTTGAAAGCCACATTTTCTAAGATGACTATTAAAATAATGTTTCTTTTTAGAAGTATTTCTCACATTTTTTATTCTTTCATCACAATATACAAAAGGTGAAAGGATTTTTATAAGCAGAATGTATACTTGCATAATTTTTTTTTTTCTTAAATATAATGTGATATTTATTGCATGATACAAAGCAATTTCTAACTGTATAGGAAATTATTTTCTTCTTTGTTTCACCTTTAAATAACTTCTTTTTACAGCTGCACACAATATTTGAAGATCGATCAGGAGTAGACAGATAATATAAGGTCTGATTCATCTCAAACACAGGATTTTTTTTTCATTGAATTGTGTCTGACTTCTGGAGCCATGTGTTTACTGAATTGCTACTTTTTACATTCTTTTTTTTTTTTTTTTTTAATCTGTGTCAGTATAAATAGACATATTCCAAGAGTGCACCATGTTAAATATTTAAAAACAATTTATTGCTTCTGCAACTTGAGAAAGTTTAGTTAATTTACTTCAGAGATGAATGTCATTCATCTTTATTGATTCTTTAGATTAACAAATAAAAATACAATTGGAGGCCCATAAGAATAATTACAGGCATACATTATTTTACGCCTGTTTAAGCAATGAAGGAGAACAGGAAATCAGTATAAAAGGGCTTCTTGTATTCATTGGAGTGTCTGATGACTACAGTCAGACAAGAATAACATACAAGGCTGTTTTTATGTTTTTTGCAGTGAAAAATATGGAACTCGTAACTATTATTCTTTGTGTTTACATTGCTATTCTTTCCAAAAATAGAGTATTTCATAATGCATAAAATTTGTATTCAAGACAATTCCATTACTTTTCCATCATGGGCAACATGGGAAACCAGTCAACACTGGTTTCTTCTGTAACCCATGTGCTGCCTCAAACATGAATTAATTTAGGAAAGCACTGCATGTCCATGTTCCATAGGCTGCCAGGCTGATGACTTTTTAGGAGTGGAAAACTTTCCCCTTTTCTAGCTATGCAGATGGCAGAATTTCTCTCCCTGTTGCAAGTCCTAGAACCTGCAGAGGCACAGGAATAGTGTGCTTCTAACATTGCCTCTTTGTTCCACACGGGGCATGTCTTGTTGCTCCATTAGGATGCCTGCCTCTAGTCCTATTTCTTTCCCAAGTGGAGGGAACTACAGAGACTCCTTCAAGGCAACAAGAGATGTAGCTAAAACTGCATCATGGTTATTGAGTGTGTTCTGCTACCTCCACTAAACAAATGTGAAAAGGGGTATTCACAAAAATGCAAAAGGCCCACCATATCCTCCACCAAACAGCACAGCCACATAAAAACACAGAAAGAAAAGAAAGTAAAAAAGGAAAATGTGAATTAAAGCAGCCAGGATGTGTCTGCTTTACTTTGAAAGTAAAAATTGTCCATATGACTGGCATGCTATTGACCTGGTGCAACTGGTATACCTTGAAGATGTACTAACGTTGTAAGATCTATATCAATGTATAGACAGAGTTCTGCCTGGGAAACGTTGGAAAAAATATAGGTACCTGATGAATAATCTCCTGGGGAAGCAGCAAAGGATAGAAGAAGGAAGAGAGAAATAATTTCCATAGCTTGTGGCTACTGCTAAGTAATGGAGGAAGAAAATAAGCATGCATAGAAATACATCCCTATATGTAGCAGTGTTCTCTCAAGATGCCTGTATGATGACTGTTACTACTAATGGTGCTGCTGCTACTACTGATGCTGCTACTACTATACAAACAGCTTACTTATCAACAAAAGGCTAGAAAGTGAACCAAAAGTTAATGTGCATTTTAAGTTAAGTTAAAGGAACAAAACAGGACAGGTAAATGACTGGCTGAGGGGGTGGTGTCTGGACCAGGGATTTGGGTATTTTGATCTTGGGCCGTCCTTTGAGAGGCCGGGTATGTGGGCTACAGACAGACACCAACTGAGCAAGTGCGGTGCAAGTGTGTTGGGGAGCAAGCTCTCTGGGCTGATTACCAGGGCTTTAAACTAGGTTTGATGGGGGAAGAGAGGGGAGCTAAAGGTGACAGAGAAGGGCTGGGGGAAGTTGTCACTGCTGTCACTGTTGAAGACAGGGAAAAACTTCTGAGCTCTCCCATAGGATTGTCTGAGGGCTCCTCAGAGAAGGTAGCGTTCCCGATCCCCCGTCCAGTATCTTCTTCTTGCATCCCCCCAGGGGTAACTGCACCTGCTACTTCCCTAAAGTGCCTGTACACCAATGCACGGAGCATGGGAAACAAACAGGATAAGCTCGAGATCTGTGTTCGGTCATGGTGCCATGATCTCATTGCGATCACTGAGACGTGGTGGGACAGCTCGCATGACTGGAACACAGTCATGGAAGGCTACATCCTCTTTAGGAAAGACAGGGTGGGGAAGTAAGGGGGTGGGGTTGCCCTTTATGTGAGGGAGCAATTAGAGTGTACCCAGCTCCAGCTGGGGTAGGGTGAAGGGCAAGTGTAGAGCTTGTGGGTAAGAATTAAGGGGTGGGCTGGTATGGGAGACATGGTGGTAGGGGTCTACTACAGGTCTCCAGATCAGGAGGAGGAAGTCAATGAGGCCTTCTATGAGCAGCTGCTAGTAGCCTCTCAATCACAAGTGCTAGTCGTCTTGGGGGACTTCCATTACCCAGACATCTGCTGGGTAAGCAACTCAGCCAGGCACAAGCAGTCTGATGCAGGTGGTGGAGTAGCTGACGAGGCATGGGGTGCTCCTGGACCTCGTTCTTACCAACAGGGATGGCCTTGTTAGGGATGTGAAAGTAGGGGGCAGCTTGGGATGCAGTGACCATGAGATGGTGAAGTTCCAGATGGAACTAGGCAAAGGAAGTAATGCTAAAAGCAGGATTGCTACCCTGGACTTCCGAAGAGCCAACTTCAACCTCTTCTGGGACCTGCTTGGGAGTATCTCATGGGATAGGTTGCTAGAAGGCAAGGGTGCTTGTGAGAGCTGGGCTACGTTTAAGCAGCACTTCTTTCATGCTCAGGTTCGGTGCATCCCAAGGAATAGGAAATCGGGGAAGGGGGGCAGGAAACCTGCATGGATGAGCAAAGAGTTCATCAATAAGATCAAAAGGAAGAGGATGGTCTATGAAACGTGGAGAAAGGGCCTGTCCTCTTGGGAGGAGTATAGACGTGTTGCCAGGGCCTGCAGGGACATGATGAGGAAGGCTAAAGCCCACCTTGAGATGCGGCTTGCAAAAGAGATAAAGGATAGTAAGAAGGATTTTTTCAAGTATATAAACAGCAAGAGGAAGACTAGGGATAATGTGGGTCCCTTGCTGAATGAGCGGGGTGTCCTGGTAACAGGACAGATGGGCAGGAAGAAACCAAATAAGATTTAATAAGAGCAAGTGTAGAGTCCTGCACCTGGGAAGGAACAACCCGAAGTATCAGTACAGGCTGGGGGATGACCTGCTGGAGAGGAGCTCTGAGGAGAAGGACCTGGGGGTCCTGGTGAATGACAGGTTGACCATGAGCCAGCACCATGCCCTTGTGGCCAAGAGGGCTAATGGGATCCTGGCATGCATTAAAAGGAGCGTGGCCAGCAGGTCAAGGGAGGTGATCCCGCCCCTCTACTCTGCCCTGGTCAGGCCTCACCTGGAGTACTGTGTCCAGTTCTGGGCTCCTCAGTACAAGAAAGAGAGGGATCTCCTGGAAAGAGTCTAGTGGAGGGCCACAAAGATGATACAGGGCCTGGAGCATCTTCCTTATGAGGAAAGGCTGAGAGACCTGGGTCTGTTCAGCCTGGAGAAGAGAAGACTGAGAGGGGATCTCCTCAGTGTATATAAATATCTGAGGGGTGGGGGACAGAAGGATGTAGCCAACCTCTTCTCAGTGGTTTGTGGGGATAGGACAACGGGCAATGGCTGCAAGTTAGAGCACAGGAAGTTCCGCACTGACATGCGAAAGAACTTCTTCATGGTGAGGGTGACGGAGCATTGGAACAGGCTGCCTAGGGAGGTAGTGGAGTCTCCTTCTCTGGAGATATTCAAGGCCTGTCTGGACGCCTACCTGGGCAGCCTGCTCTGAGGAACCTGCTTTGGCAGGGGAGTTGGACCCGATGATCTTTCGAGATCCCTTCCAACCCCTACAGTTCTGTGATTCTGTGATTTTCACCTGCCTAAAATCCTGTTTAAGAACAAAAATAATTCTTTTATTAGTTAGAGAGAATATATGAAAATAGCAGCTGCTCCCTGGCCCCAGCTGTGCAGCATCAACCCTGGGGATCCAGTATTCACGAAGGATGAATAATTCCTCAGAGAGACAATTCTTTCCATTCTGCCATTTTTTGTGGCCTTTGCTTCATTGCTTCATAGTTTTATTTGACCTCCTCTAAGTCCCCAAAAAAGAAAGAGAAATAGGGCAGTTTTACAGACAGTCCCAAGATGCTTTTTTTTTTTTTAAATGTATCAGTTCATGGAGTCCATGTGACAATATGACTTCTTGAGTGCTCACGTGTTTAAAAGTCTTTTTTACTTCTCTTGGTCATAAAAGATTTTGAAAATGTTTCAGATCACTACAGTTTCAGATCACAAAAGCAAAAAAAATAAAATAAAAAAATCTAAGCTCATGATTTTATATGCAAATTCAAGACTATATTCTGGCATGACTTGTGAGTTTTGAATGCTAGAGGCTTGTAATACTAATCTCCTTAACTCCCTAACTTTCTTTCCATCCTGAAAGGTCTCAAAGCTGTAGATTGTGGTTATCACTGCAGATATGTGATATTTAAACAGTGACATAAATCAGAGTGCCAGCATACAGATTAAATGTTGATTGTCTGAGTTTTCTTGTTCTTAAGTACTGTAGCCAGTCTAAAATCCACCTAATTTCCAGATTTCTGAATACAGAATGGGCTAGAAAAAGCCTAAAGGGCATCAGAATTATAAAAATAGCCATATTGCTTGTATGTGCTGTTTATTTGGCATGTGTATTGAGAGGATTTGACAAATGGTAAAACAGGAGCATTGCAACATGAAAGAACGTAAAAAAAAATTAATATTGGACACTTAAGGTGCTTCTAGCTAGCTTAGTAAGATATTTCTGGTTTTATTATCATCTGCTTTCAGTGATCAGTTTACATCTTTTGACAAAAAATTCAGAGTTCCTAATCTTTCAGTTAAATTGTATGAGTAAAAATTAACCTGAAGACAGTTTGCAGTCACCTAATAGACCAACCTTTTTTTTATCTCTCTCTTTCAAGCTAGACTCGATGTTTTGGTAATTTCTAAGATAACAAACAGATGGTAAGTCTTGCTTTAAAATAGTTTCCATAACTTTCTAGGGATTCTCTCTAAGCTATAAAAGACACTTTCTTTGCAACTTCCTTTTTAAGCCATTTTGAGGAGAAAGACTACTACCCTACTACCCCTCTACCAAGTTGTTAAGAAGCATGGGAGAGGGGATCATTTTATTCAGACTGTGTGAACATATGTGACAGAATCTAACTCACCATACAGAGGGAACTCTCTGAGCAGATGGCTCCAATTAATCATTAACCTTCCTGATAAGACTGATGAGAGTGGGAGGAGACCAGGGCTTATACAAATCCACTTCATTGCCCTTCCTCTTTTTATTTCACAAGGATAAGAACGATGTTTAAGAAGGATATGCTGTTATGCAAATACTGGAGTAAGGAGAGCTGATTTAGGAGGGCTTAGAAAACTTGTTTTTCTAAGAATGTTCTGAACTTGTATGGATGAGAGGACTTGTGAGAAAACAGATGAAGAAAGCTCTGAACACTCATACCCAAATTTTTAAGGACTTTTGCATTACTGCAGTGGTTTTTTTTTGTTGTTGTTTTTTTGTTTTTGTTTTTTTTCTTCTCTATTTTACATTGTGGTCAGATCCCTTTGATCCATGAGGCAATAGCTTGGTGACATCTGGTGTTAATGGTGGTGGGATGTCCTGAGGGAGAAGGAGGGTGAGAGGGACAATGAGAGGGAGGGATGTGAGACAACAGGACTCATTCAGGAGTCTGAAGGAAAGACACACGTCCCTACTTTTTCCTCAAGGGACAAAAGAGGGTAGCAAAAATGGGGAACATGAAGCTCAGAATATGGTGACAGTCCCATATTCCATTATTAGGAACAGAGTGGGAGTTTTTCCACGTTTTTCTGTGGACATATGGAGTTAGGGCTGGAATTGTTTCACAGTGCCTTTACTTCTGCAATAAACATCTATGCTACTCGATACCTATAAGTCTTTTTCCCTTAGAGTCATAAAGAGCCATCAGGTTATTGTACCCTTGGTCCCATTATTTGCTTGGGTTGGTATGTCAGAGGAGATTATAACTTGCCAGAGGACAAACTTTAAGCTCATGAAACCATTCTCTTGAGACAGAAGTATAAAAATCACTCTATACCCTCCTTAGACAGCCTTATAGAAATATTTAATCTAACTCTGAAATGCATGCTGTGAAAATTCATTAACAGTGCAGGATCAGACTAAGATGAATGGCTGCTATTTTAGTTTGCCTATAGGGAAGTAAGTACCGTAGGCACCAATGGGCTTTTCACCATTTGAACATGCTATGGTTGATGAATGCAAGGCCCACTACATAGTGTATGAGAAACCTGGGAAGATAAGGCCAAACCACTAGAGGGAGTGGCTAGTTATATTTTGCAGATGAGATCATCTGGCAGAAATGAGAAAAGTAACCCTGAGAAATCTAGTGAGACACGGGAAAAAGTATTCAAGAAATGAAAGTTTTAGATAAGGCAAAAAAGTACCAGAAAGTTACTCTTTCTACTGTCTCAGAAAATTTGACTCAACTGATTAAATGTTGAAGTCCTTCTGAAATGCTGAATGTTAGTCCAGAAACATATGACAGCTGTAAATGAAATACTGTGCAAAGTAGACAAAGAATGTAAAAATGCTGTGAAATTGAAATGGGTCTTAAAAGAAATCTCAGTAGAGTGTCAGAATTCAAGCTGTATCAGAAAATATAAATATTGCAAAAAGGTTCTGGAGAAGTGCAATTAGCATGCGTTGATTTTATGGAGAACTAGGCATAGACCAATGTCTACAGAGCTTTCTAGTAAAAAAGATTTTAAGGGTCTTTGGGAGCTGCTGCTAAACTAAACACTCATCTTTATCACTAAAGACAGATAGATTGTGTTTACTGCAGCACTACTATGAAGGAAGTTCCCCCAGCTGCAGATAAAGTAATTGAGTATGTGGAATGATGCAAATTGAACTGAGAAGTTAATTTTAAACTGATACTAGGAGAACATACAAGCTCAGTATAAGCACCTTTTATGTACATCAAGGACTAGAAAATGTAATTGGTCTAACTGGAAATGGGAAGAAAATCTCATCCATTACTGTCAGATTTACAGAGTCTGTGTGTAGGCCATGTCTCAGCTTTGAAATGCAGTACCTGTCAATGATAACTGCCTTACCATTTGCAGGTACCTCAAACAAAACAAAACAAAACAAAACAAAAATGCAAAGCAAAACAAACAAACAAACAGGAAATTTGCAGATGGGCAGATGGCACACACACAGAAAACAATAAGGAAAACTATGGTAAGAGCAGTGCAAGTGAGAACAATACGCAAACAGATATAACTAAAGGTAAGAGTTGTTAATGTTGTGATTGTTGACAATTCTGCATCCATCACTTTTCCTCGTATTTCAACTACAAAACACTCTTCGTGGCTCCCCTTCTCTTTAGTTTGCATTCTCCCTTGTCATTTCTACTCTATCAGTCTCTTCTGTAATTCCTGTCTTTTGGCTTTCTGAATCTCAGCTTTCCCAATTTTCTTATCTCTGTTGTAAATATATCTTATTTTCCAATAGTATTGTCAAATACTATTTTGACATGAACGTTTGCCCAACACAATTCACAAAGCTTCATGAAGTCTTTCAACTAAATGGGGGAATTCTCAGGGAAATATAGCGTACCTCCTAAAAACTAATTATTTTTTTCAGCTATTATGTTCTATCATGTAAATGCATGAGGCAGCTACAAGAATATTTTTATTTACTTAGAAGTGTAATGAGTTCTTTGGATCCATGAGAGACGTAGCATTAATCTGTAAGCTTTTAATAACATAGCCACTCATAAGGAAGTTAGCAGAGGGCTTGACATGTCAGTTTGTACTTTGAAGCCATATGATGGCTTTACAGATACAGAATCATTCAGGCTGGAAAAGACCTCTAAGATCCTCTAGTCCAACTTTTAACCTAGTCCTGTCAAGTCCAACAATAAATTATGATACTAAGTTCTACACCTACACATTTCTTAAAGACCTCCAGGGATAGTGACCCGACCATTTCAATGGCAGCCCGTTCCAATGCCTCACAACTCTTTCAGTAAAGGAATTTCTCCTAATATCCAACCTAAACCTCCCCGGCACAACTTGAAAATTTCCCTTCATCTCATCACTTGGTGCTCAGGAGAAGAGCCCAATCCCCACCTTGCTGCAACCTCCTTTAAGGCAATTGTGAAGCACAATAAGGCTCCCCTGAGCCTACTTTTCTCCAGGCTAAATGACTCCAGCTCCCTCAGCTGCTCCTTCTAAGACTTGTTCTCTAGATCCTTCACCAGCTTTGTTGCACTTCTTTGCATGCAGTTATAGTTAAACCCATTTTGTTTAAGAAAGCATTAGCGACCATGTGCAATTATTAAGTCTTAAATTTTAAGAGGCTACCATGTATACTACCATGTAGTATAGGAAAGATGAAGTTACATACTTCTACAGTATGCTTTCAGATCTGATGACACAGATGTGGAGTGAGAAGTGATGATGGTCATATAGCCAGTGTAATTTGGATTATTTGTGAAGGTGAACTTATTTAAACCATGTGTTTGTAATATAATTTTATATATATGAAATCATGCAGTTAAGCATGGAGGACCAAGAGTGCAAGTAATGAAAAGAGAGAAAGTGTCTGGAAGCAGAGTAATAGTGAAAAGAATATAAGGAGTGAGGTAGACTGTAACTTCAAGAAGATGTTCTATGAAACCATGTATTATCCTTTGATGGTTAAGCAGTGGGATAGCAAGAAAAGTGGGTCAGTGTATTTTTTTAAATGACAGTAACTGACAGAGGCTGTTCCTGGAATGACATGTGCATGTGTCCAGTAGTAATGTTTCAAAAAGGATGCTCTTATAAAATGAGCAATTAGTCCTTGCTGCTTGTTTTCTGAACCAAGTACAGGAAAAACAGTTTACAACGATTCTTAACAAGCTCAATGTTTTTATCTTATCTAAGAGAGGGTAAAGACATGACTTGATTGCAGCATGCAAGTAACTCAACATGGAAGACATTTTTGAAGGGGGATGCTCCTATAAGCTATTTTGGAGGACAGCCTAACAAGTACAGAACAAGAGAAATATCCAACTACAAAGTGTAAGTTATTTTAATAGTTAATCATTAACACAATGCTCTTACTAGTGTGACTCTTGTACAAGTGCAATCTTTAATCTAATATATGTATGTATCACTGAAAGTCTACCACAGCTCAAAAATTCTGAGCTTGTGATTGTAGATTACCAGTTGCAGCAACTGTTGGTCAAACTAAATGATCCTGACAATCCTCTGCCCTATCTGTGAAATGAATTAACCAAAGTAGTTCAGATCCCGATGCTGGCTGCTATGAGACTAGAGCAACAATGTGTCAGGAACTTCACAGAAACCTCAGTAGGAATTAGGGTTTAGGAGAAAAGAACCTTTTTCTGACATTTAACTGCCCTCAAATACTTGGAGATGGAGTTTTGTTGTCTAAAATTAGATGCTGCTTTAAATAAATGCATATCCTGAACAATTCTAAATACTCTCAGAAACATTAATTACTATGAATAAAATGATCTTCAGTATTTCATTAAATATGTAAAGCAATAATTTTAAAAGATAATTTATATGACACATTCAAATGAGGTGATGTTTTGCTTTTTTAGCCCATTTGGCCTTTAGATTATGAGGAAACAAATTTTTAAAAAAACATTTTTTATTACTTCTGGATAAATGTTAATCCAAAAGCACCTCTCTGCCTGGATACAGACCATTTTAAAACAGGAAAATGCCAGTGTATGTGATTGCTGTGTTATCTATAATAAAGACAAGATCTTTCAAGGCAAATGAACAACTTGATGCAGCATGACTGCGTTCATAGTGCTTCTATGGAAAGAGAAAGTGGGGAGAAACATGCTCAAGGCTGTCATTCCATGCTTACTTTAATATGAACTTTCTCATTTCAATCAAATCATGTAGCACCCCTGTTCACAACTGTCTAGAAACAAAAATGGTGATGACTTAGATTTTATTTATTTATTTATTTATTTATTTATTTATTTTAATCAAAACATATATACAGACATGTAAATTGTTCTCATCCTTTCTACACAGTGTCACTTCCTTAAGATCTTCACTGCTCAGTGCCTCTATGGAAGCAATATGGGTCACAACTTGTTTCATTCACCATCACACTCACATAAAACTTCTACACGTTAAGCAGCAAAAGAAGATGAATGGCTCAGCCTCAGGTTTATTTTTCCTTTTAGATTGTGGGATAAATCTTAAGTGTGTGTGTGAGACTTGCAAATGTTGAGACAATCTAAGGCTTTTCTAGGGCTTGGCGAAGTAACAAAACAAGCTTACAAAGTGGTTTTGGCTACTCTTGCAGACTCATTCATTGAAAATATCTACTGAAGTAGTGTTCAAGATGTTTTGGTGGCAATACCTTACACAATGTATAACATGATCTTGGGCTATGTCTTAAGTCCCAAACAAGATCAGCTGTTTCATACAGTGTGGTCAATACTACAAACTTATGAATATTACAGAACAAGCAGGCAGACATAGTGAAAACAGGCTGCAAGTCCAATGTGAGCAGGGGTAAAAGACAGAAACCATTTAGATTTTTGTTTTTTTCTCACTTGTTCAGTACAATGCAACTTCCCTTTTAACCAAAGGGAAGGTCAATGTTATGCTATGTTTGGGCAAATATTTTCAAAGGACAGACACATAAAACAAAACAATTCTTTCACTTTCACAATATATATATATATATATATATAAGTAGTATTTTATCACCACTCTAGAATGAGAGCAGATAGAAACTACATGAGACTGCTTTAAAAGAAGGAAAACCATACCAGGATAGCACATACACCTAACATGAAACATGAAATCAAAATCAAGAATGTTGTGATCATCAAGGAAGTTGAAGGAATCTAACTTCTCAATACCATCAACAAAGAAGTCCCACTCCCTTTTCTTTGATTTCTTTGATGTCTGCTACACTACTTCTCCTGGGTTTGTTCATAAGAGATGAAGCAAGGTATGGGGGCATGGTTGAGAAGCTGGGGCAGAGACTGTAGATATTAGGATGTAATGATCATCAGAGGGTTGGAGCACCTCTCTTATAAGGAAAGACTGAGAGAGATGGGGCTCTTCAGCCTGGAGAAGAGAATGCTCTGGGGCAACTTCACTTTTAATACTGAAAGGGATCTCATAAAAAGGATGGACAGGGACTCTACTCAGTAGATAATGACAGGACAAGAAGGACTGGTCTTAAACTAAAAGAGATTAGATTTAGATTAGACATTATGACCCTCACTGTAAGGGTAGTGAGGAACTGGAACAGGTTACCCAGTGAAGCTGTGGATGCCTCATCCCTGGAAGTGTGTAAGGCCAGGTTTGATGGGGCCTTGGTCAGCCTGATTTAGTGGGTGTTATCCCTGCCAATGGCAAGGGGGTTGGTTGGCATTGGATGATTTTTTAGGTCCTTTCAAACCCAAGCCATTCTATGATTCTATGATTCTTCATGAGAAATTAAACTTTAAGGCTGTCTTCGGTGTCTAGAAAAATTTCATCTTCAGGTCACTGAGGAAGTTTTCTGAGGAAGGAAGTGAGTGGGCTACAAGAATTTGGGGCGTTCTTCCAGAATCACATTTTCTGTGTGCAGAATGATTCCTTTGCAATTGTAAAGGCTGTAAGACTTGTTAAGTAGGCTGCATTAATTCCTCTATCTACATCCCAATTCATGTAGATAGGGCCTTAGTTAATCAAGGATAGATAGATTTCAGTGTTGCAGCAGCTGGTATCATATAAAGCCCACGATATGGGGCTGTTCATTGAAACATCGTGTCTGAAAGCTTCCTTTGCAACCTACTTGTGGACAGACCAGAGACTTATAAGGAAAAAAGTCTGCTGATTCAACATTAAATGTGGAGAGGTACATGGAAGTTGAACAAAAGAGAAGCCATTCAACCTCTTCATAACCTCAGGAACATTTTTTCTTTGCTTAAAATTGTATTTTTCTCTAAATGAGTTCTCTGGTTCCACAATATATTCTTTTGCCATGATTTGATATTCATAAAAACAAAAATTTATCTTCCAAGCAGTAGTTTACTGTTCATTAATAAACTGTCTTGTCCTAAAGACACACAGAAGAAAACCACACTGTATATTTAAGATGTAGTCTCTTATGTATATTTATATTTTACTCTACTTAGGCTTCTGTGCTTATAATATTTGGATTTAATGTAATTTTGAATTGCTTTCAAAACTGGTAATAATTTCCTTGTTCTGTTGGAAATTCACATCAAAATGTTAGTCACGAGTTAGTGAGTTCTAATGGAATAGAAAGGTTAAGACAAAAGTGGTATCAACACCGTAAAAGATTCACACTTGTATCCCCTGGGGCTGCATAAGGTTCTTCCCTTTCGCACATTTCCTCCCTCTGGCTACCATGAATTTCAGCCGTTTGCTAGAAATATTTTGAAACAGACAGTCTTTAAGTTTTCACACAATTTATAACCTCCATAGCAAAAGACCAGGGACAAATATTGTCCAAGTTGCTCCTAGCCTCAGAATCAGGTTGTTTTCCAAAAAGTCCTACCTCTTTGAGGAGAACTGGGAATTTGTGCTGACACACTCACCTGTATGCAATGTCTGAGTTCAAAATGATCACTTAGTTTAGGTTAGCTTTCACCAAATCCATATTTAAAATACACTAAGGACCTTTCCCATTTGCTGGACTGTATTGTGCTGGACTTCTCTCCAAAATGGTGCCATTAGAGTTACTCTCCTATGCTACTTGTTTCTTCTTCAGCTAGATGAAAATCCTTTTCACAGAGCGTGAACAACAGCTGTAACACGCCACAGATTTTTTGACATAAGAAGCACCTGCAGACAATGCCAAGGATGTCCTGCATCCCCTGAAGTGATGTAGAACACACTCTTGAAGAGAGTGTTTCTCTCTGTATTTGCTTATTTTTTATTTTTATTTTTAAATGTGGTTGAAAAGGGAGCCTTAGAGTCAGCAAGAATTAAGGTCTTCTGCATATTTGTAACCTTAGTCAAAACGTTTGCTTGTGTGATACATGGAAAGAGAGGTTAGGGCACAGTTTCTGATGGTATCCTGAGTCAAATGGCATTAGTTTTCATTAAAAAAGAGGAATAATGGTATTTCATGAATGGTTTGAGACCTAATATTGTTGAAAGCTGAACAGTAGTTCTCCTATCTTTTCTTAGTAAAGGAGAGATATGCTACATAGATACTTGCTTGGGTACAGAATGGTTAGGGAATTGTTATATAGAAGCAAAATACTAATTTCCTGTTCCTGGACAGTAATATAGCTACTATTTGTATTAGCAATGTATACAACTTTTATAGGTTACAACTTTGTTTCTGATGAGAGTGAACTGAGCGCATCACAACAGTTTGTTCTGTAACAATTGGATAACAAGACAGGCAGGCAAGCTTCCGCATTGATTTGTACACCCTGGCTGTGCAATTCTGGTCGCTCTGGAGTTCCTGATGTTTGTATAGCATTCTTTATGTGTAAAAAGCTAAAACATATTAAATATACATCATATTTATCAATACTTTTCCTGAAGTATCTGCTTTTTTAGTAAGCTCATGATAGCCAAAATACATAAATTGTTTGAGGCAAGACAGCATTTTATACAGTTAATGAAATTCCCTCTTCCATTTTTTATGGAACAACAAAATAAATTGTTGTGCTCCTTCTGTTTTGTTATTGATTACTTGATTTTGATCAAAAAACAAAAACAAAACAAAAACAAACAAAAATTAAAAGTGGATGGATAATAAGTAGTTGTTCTTGGAAAGTAACAGACAAATTCCTTCACCTTTGAAATAAATAAATAAATAAATAAATAAATAAATAAATAAATAAATATGCTTTGAGATAAATATGTGTCTACAAATTTACAGGAATATTTTTTTTCTGTTGAAGAGCTAAGAGACAAAACCTTAAGCATACCAAATTGCACCCCAATATAACACGTTTTGCAGTTGTTAATGTTAGCAAATTTCTGTCCACTTAATCTTACATGTCATTTATTGTTAGCTGTTTTATTTTGAACTACAGCTAAAGAGAGATATTATGTCTCATTAGAAATTTAGCACAGATTTTGTGATACTACCATTTCCTCATTAGTTGTAGAAAGAACCCTGTAAAAAGCAGTTGAGAAAAATGTAGCATTCTACAGAAATGGTATTTCACAGAAGAGGATTACACAGAAAAGTACCTGCAGTTTCTTAATGTGGCTTGGTTGCTACTCAGAAAAAAAAATATTTTAAATAAATTCTTGAAAGATAAAATAAAAGTGGATACTTTCCCTCTGAAAATAAAATCACTGTAGTAAATAGGCAGAGAAATGTGTGCTATTGCTGTATGATTTATTACCAAACCTTTGACACCTGGGAAAAGCTCTTCCAAAACACGTATGGAAATTATTTCTGTATTCTGTATTTCTGCTTCTTGGTTCAGCGAAAATACTGGCACAATCCCTGAACAGTGCTGACTTTCATTTCATGTTTCCTGGCCATTTACAAGGTTGCTTACCTTGAAGTCACAACTGCATGTCCCAAAAGAACAGATCAAGTAGCCTATCTGTTCTTCCTGTCATTAGATATTTGTCAATCTTGCTAAAGTAGTTGCATTAATAAAATATATTTTCTTCAGTAGATAAGGATAAAATCATTTCTTCTGCTTTCTGACTACCCAAAGTATGCTGCTGTTTTCCAAGAGGAAATGAATTTAGGTGAAACTGTGTATTACATGACCTTACACTATTAGTTTTAGCCTGTCCACAGAGAACAAGAGGTATGTTTTCATACACAGATTTGCAAGGTAATATTTTGACAGGAAGTTTGATTCTTTCTACTATCACTTTCACTGAAGCTATGTCATGGATGATTGTCTTCTTAACAAGACAATCTTCTTGATGTTCTTGATGTTCTTGTGTAATAAAAAAAAAATACAAAAAGCACATGCAAAAACCCAATCAAGATACAAAATATGCACAAAACTTAGAAAGATTTCATGCCACCTAATAAAGAACAAGGATTGGCATCAACTGCACAGACAGAAAGAAAGAGAGAATAATTGTTTGGAAAACAGTAAGAAGAGAGTGAGGTTTTTCCTTAGCTGCTAATGCCTTGCTTAGGTGGGTCTGAAATAAATTGCTAGGAGGTAGTAAAGGTGGATGATATGTATTCATTTGTTGTGGTGTTACCATGTGGCAGGTGAAAATCTGTCCCAGATTCCAGATTCTGTTTCCTCTGTGCCTGGACTTGCACTTGGACAGTGTGACCTCTCCTTTCTACTCCACCTCCCTCCAGCCCACTCCATCAGGCTCTTGTCACTCCCTCTTTTGTCCCCCTCTGTCTCCTTCCACAATCCCACTTGCCTTAGCTGACCTCATTAAGGGCCAGGCCAGGATCATAAAATCCTCAGCTCTACCACTTGCACTTGGAGTTGCGAGGGAGACACAAGACAAGCCAACTCCTCACAGACAGCAGCAGCAGCGTAGAGAAAGCAACTAGCTTGTCTAACTTTTCTCCCACAAGTTATTTCAGAGCTGCAGGACCTTATGATTCACACTACTCACTGGTGGTAAAGGTTTAGTAGCCCTATTCTGGCTGCCTTCTAGAGTCTGGTGCTACATAGCACCAGAGCAGAACTGTCTGTCCCTTCCTGTGGATGCTAGAGTAAGTCACCTGGTGGCTCACAAATATAGTAGGACTGCTACAATCTGTTGATGTGGCACACTAGAAGAGCTTCCTGAAGCAACAAAGCTGGGTTTGCCAGTTCCTTCACCAAATCTCACAGCAATGCTCACTTCAGTGTCCTTGTTGAAAGTGAAAAGTAGCAACTTTACCTGGGTTTTGCTTTCAGCATCAGAGCTGAAGGCAGCCAGCTCCAGATGCCACTATTAGAGAGATCGTCGGAATGCATAGACTGCTCTCAATTATGGTAAAAATGACATTTAATCTGTCTGCACCAAATTTTTTTTGTGCAGGTATAAAAGCATGACTGAAACATACTGGGAGATAAGTTAAACTCAGCAACTCAGTGCATTTAACAACACCCAGTTCCAGCACTGATGTTCCCTTTAAAAACTTCTTCCAGTGCTAGCCATGTGACCATATGCTGTTTCTCTTTATTTACCAACTTATCATTCACAGTAAAATTTGTGCATCTGTTTGTCCTTTCAGTTCAATTTTGGAAACTGGGAATGCTCTTCCTAAAGCCCACAGAGTTAAGTCAGAATATAACCATTTGGAGAAGCAGTACATTCAGGAGTTATATCTTTGTTTTGTATTTACAGATTCCTATCACTAGCATTTTTATTTTTAATATAAGAAAAATAGGCTTTTTCAGTAACTAAATTGCATTATATCTAATGGATTTTAATTTAATTTAAATAAACATAACAATTTAAAATAATACTTTTGTTTTGTTTTGTTTTTTGTTTTTAAAAAAGGCCATGCAAATTAGCATCTGACAGTGCATTTCTGTTTTATTCCCTCTTTCAGAGAAAACTACACTATAGAGATGTACAGTGCAAGTTTTACAAAGTCCTTCTTCTGGGTTCCAAGTGAAGGACTATTAGGTTCTCTGCTTTCAGCATTTGGTGTTTCACCAACTCACAAAGCATGTTTTTTGTTTAGAAAGAAAGAATAATGAGGAATGTATGCAAAGAGAAAATAAAAGTTGATAACAGGGAAGAGATTCAGAAAAAAAATAATAAAAGATTTTTCAGAAGAGGAAGGACTTAGTTTGGAGAAATGCACAGCAAAAATGGACCTTAAAAAGATTTAAGAAAGATGGTGAGCTGACATCACTGTGGACCTTAGGTTTATATAAAACAAAACTGGAGTTTTCCGTCGATAATATTTTTAATTGTACTTAATATTTGTTTGGAATGTGTTTAGCAATGGCAATGAAAAGACAGTGTTTACATACATAGTAAGTGGTGTGCTTCTTCCTCCATTCCAAGCACCTTATGGATGTGACTATCTAGCTCATTTTCTATCTGAGAAGCTGGCAGGCAAGTTCATATGTTCCACTTCTTGTGGTTTACAGCACTAGTAAGATTGTCAGCTATTACCTAGGTTATTAGGTAAGGTTCACTGTTACATAAATTTTCACTATGATCCCTAAGTATGAATTTTAGGGACCACAGCTAGCTTCTTTAAGCATAACACCATTTTTAAAGTTGTATTATTTACTTTTGTGGGTAGCTCAGTTATCTTATGCTGTAGTTTCTCAGAGGAATACAATCTTACCTCAGTGATTTACTGCAATTGGCTTTCTAGGTTTGCACTGGTCCTCTCTGACAGTGCCATGACTTCTCCAGATATGAGGAGTAACCTCTGGATACACATTTCCTCTTCAGTGGCATCCAATCATAAGAAAACATTTGGCTTGTAAACTTTAACTATCGTATTTATTCTTATGTGCTCTAGAGAACAGTGCAGCTCCCTCCAGCCTCACATTTCAAAACATTGTACCTCTCTTCCTGTAAAAATTCTCAGTTCTACAAAAATACCCTATAATACGTTCAATTCCTGTCCAGCAGTAACTAGGACATACAGAGTAGAAAGAACCTGGTAGGAAGTGAAAAATTCTTCTCTAAATTGGAGAATCCTGTCAGATTAGCAGTTATTACTAACAATAGAAGGGATGATAACAGTACTGGAGAGGATTAAACTCAATCAGTTGAAAAATACTTGTTCCTGTCTGAACTAACTGCAAAGACATGGTCTGTGTCTTTGTAGTCTAACAATGGCTTATTAAAAAATAAACAATGGCTAAATTAAATTCTCGTTACATTCTATTTTACAAAACTATGCAAAGAGGCCCAGCATAACAGCAGAGCTAGACTGCAGCTGCAGAAAGTACTTCTTATATGTCCATATAACTCCAGCTTCACTGACCATTACCAACCTTTTCTGAAGCAGGAGGCAGAAAGAGTCAGCAATCAGTCTTGTGATTGAAGTCTAGTAAATTTCTTTAAAAGTGAGTAAAAATTGGCCTTATTAATCATATCTTCCCAAATATATATATTTATCTTCACCTTCTTCACTTTTTATGACCATTTCTCTATGCAAGCAAGATGAGGAAACTCATTAAACCAACTAGCAGGAATGGTGACATTGGTTAGGCACAAAGTCCTCTTAGTCATTCCAAAGACACTGTTTGCTGTTACTACAAGTTAAGTAAAATGGTTTCAGATAGCAGTAGGATTTTAGGGTTGACTTCGACCTTTTTCAGTTATGCAAACGGATTGTTTATAGTCCATCCAGTTATTGACAAACAGACTATTTTGTCAACACCAGTGAAAGAGAAGACATTTAGTAGAACATGATGGTATGTAGATAGCTGAGGTCTGGGGATGTCATGCAGGATTTAGCTTTCTCCTGACTCAATATTTGGAAAGGGATGTTAACTAAGGAGCTTCCTTCCCTTTGATTTTATGTCTTTGCTATCAGTCCTAAGCAAGCTGGACCCAAGCCTGTAGGTCATTTTCAAACAGTATTTGAACAGTGGCTCTTATGTGAAGTTTCATGTGTTACTTGATCTATAAAAAGATTATATTTTACCCTTTAAATACAGATGCCTGAAAAATCAGGGGTCATGATCAAGCAGGTGCTTTTTTTTTTTTTCTAGCTTTCATTGCTTTGAGTGAGCAAAGACATAAGAAAATTGTCTTTACATGGGTATTAGAAAGCAATGGAAATGGTAATTTCTCAATAGATAATCCTTCAGCAATGAAAAAGTACAAACATATATGTTTAGGTGATGAGTGGCTCTGGAAACTCTGTCTGCTTTGGCTTCTGCTGAGCTGTAAAGTGTTAAATATCTATTTTTGTAATCTCTCTACTCTTTCTAGGAATGTGTTTAGAGTAAATGGAGAAAAATAGAGCAATAAAAAATACCTTTCAATTTGTTTACAGAATAGATCTTGAGAGATACTTTTAACCTTTGTGATGACCCAAAACAGAGAGAAGGCCTGAATCACCTTTGTAACTTCTTGCCATGGATCTCACACAAACAAAAATGTATTATTTCTAGTCTGGACTATTAAAATTACAAGGCAAAGTACTTGTGAAGATGAAGATGGGGGAGAAGAACATTAATCAGATTTTGTTTGACAAAGTCTTTGAATAAAAGGTCTTGTGTCAACAAATCTGAACTACATTTACAGCTCTGTTAGAGATTATACCAGTTCAACGGCCAAAGGTATCAATCTTAACCACAACCAAGTTACTTATTAATCAAAATGCAAACCTGTACATGATAATACCTTATTACTTTCTCAATAACATGTCTGCTGCCAGCAACCTAATAACCTCTTTCTGACATAACAGTGACTGAAACCTTTAACTAACGTGAAATTCCCTTATTTTCCCCAACTTATAAAGATAAATAGGATTAACAAAAGTAGCTATGGTTACAATCACAAATGCAGTCATATGAGGATATCTGGTAATGACCCAAGTCAGTGCTGAAGTCAACTCACTCACATATTTTTAGCTAGTCTCTCTGCTGCAATAATGTAAGCACTAAGACTTCCTGATAGCTCTTAACAAAATGTCATCAAACCACTACCACTAAAGATATTGCAAATATACAAGAGTTATTCAACAGAGGTAAATGCAACCAGCCAGGGACAGTGCCTCCCCAGACAGCCTGTATATGAGGATACCTTTTTTTCAGGTACAGAAATTAAAATATTCTGAAAGTTGTACATGACCAGCAGTACAGATCACTTGTTGTCCTAGCAGGTTTTCCTTGATAGGCTGACAACAGTGAGGAAGCCATGAAGCAATATTGGTAGGCAACACAACTGATTAATTAAAAACTGCTACCTTCCTGAACAAAATTACAGGCAACTGCGATAAGCACCTATTACTAATTTGAAATGAAACAAACCAACCAAACAAACAAGCTAATTCAATTCCATTAAAAACCTATGTTGACACTAAAAAACTTGCAAATCCAGGAACATGAAGGAGAAATTACATAAACTACTATAAAACATACCGGTGGGCTTTTGCTCACTACTATTATTTTCTTGAAATTTGTTTCTTTCTATTCAAACACAGAGTTGAAAGTTTGTAACAATAACAGCAGGCTACCTAAGGTTAAATCACTGCTTTTTTGCTATTTTCTAGTTTTAATTGAAAAAGCTAAAAAAAAATAAAAAAAAAAAAAAAAGAGAAAATTGAGAGGACACTGTTACAATCTACTGCCATTTATTGAAATCTGTCTGTCACCTTATGCACATATTTATAGGATAGGTAGACTGAATAAACACATGTGTTAGAAAAGATAACAAGTACACACATTAAAATCATCTGGAAAAAAGTCCTGTCATGATCCAATTACACAAAATTATACAGCTTTCACAAAGAACTTCTGAGAAGTATTATATTTTGAATAAAAGCTGTTTTCAAGGTGGACAATGAACTGCTTAAAAAACCCTCTGCTGTATCAACACAATGCAGCAATTAAAAAAATGAATTTCTACTGTAGGATAGAAATGTAGGATAGATACTGCCTCAAACACTGAAATCTCCAATAGTTCAGAAAAAGTATGATGGAAGCACTTTTCCATGGGAAAAGATGAGTCAATAGTACAGTTCTTTAATAAAAATGAGAGGAGTTTTGGAATTGAAGTTATTACTTTGCCTCTTATTAAAATACTGGAGTTCTGGAAACTGAAAAGCAAAGCTACTATACTTGTTGGCTGGTGACATGCTCATGTGTGAAATATACATGAAGATGAGGATTTCTGGCTATCTGCATTTATTAAGAGCAACTGTTTAGAGTTAGCTGCAAATTGCTGTAACCCTTCTTTCCCTATTATTTTATTTATTTATTTTTATTTTTTTAAATTTTTTTTTGCATGCAACAATGAACTACAAGTCAGAATGAAATTAATATAAAAATGATTTAAAATATTTGTTATGCTGTGTTAGGACAAACTTATTTATTCACATAAAATAATAAACTAATGCTTTGGAATTAACAAAAAGTCTGAAAAGACAATGTCTACTTACAGGAAAATTATCCTTAATATTGTTGCCAGAAAGGCATAATTTCCTCCCTGTCTGAAGCAATTAAATCTATCAAGTCATAAACCTTCTGAGTGTCCTGCTGCCGGTGTTGACGTAGTGAAAAAACAAGATGCAAGGACTTAGAACTACAACAACAAAACAGCAGGGAAAGGGTTCAAGTCCACAACAATGTAAATGGGAAGGTGTCAGCTAGAGACAATTGCATAACTTGTTACCCCCCGACTTTCTTGAACTAAGTATAGGATTTTTTATTTGTTCATTCCTAGGCAAAATGAAGACATTTTAAAAAACATAATGACTAAAGAAGTTTCACTGCAGGCTTTAACTGTGACTACCAGGCAAAAAGTTAAATAAAAGTTTGCTCAGAAAACACACAACTCATGTCAGATGCAAAACAGCACAAACAATCCATTTATTTTAACAATGCAATTGTTCATTACTAAAAAGAGTATAATTATAACATTCAGCAGAGTTCTGGGCTCTTTTCTCCTGTTTCAGGACACAAGACATTTGTATCACATTAATGTTTGAGACAGTGAATTAGGCACATTGAAAACAAGTGGTTTCACCGCTCTTACAGATTGTGGCTAAGTTCCTTCCCTTCTCACTGCTGAAAGTCTATCCTCTAATAAGTAATTCCCAAGACATCTTGCAATAGGAAGCATTCATGAATGAATGCATTAATAAAAGTTTCCTATTGCATGGCCCACTGGGAATTCTTGTAATACTTGCAAGGAGTTTACAGACCTTCATTAGTTACATACTAATGTAACTAATGTTTGCTTCTTCTGAACACAGTATTTTTCCCTGTTTCAAAATATCACAGCAGACAACTAAATGCTGGCATGAAACAAAGCCAATGACTCTTTATGTACTTACCATGTACCACATGCTTGGCCACTTGGGATCATTGAAATAAGTGGATTGGGTACCTCCAGGTTTATAATCCCTCTTTATCCTTCTTTTAACCACCTGCTGTTGTATCCACTCCACCTGCCAACCAGGAAAACATTTGGTAAGTGTTAGGGTTCCATGGAGATTATCAAGAAATGTGTGAAATCTTGGGAAGTTTCCCATTACCATCGTCCAAGACATATTTCATGTTAAAGAGTTCATTTTGGCAGTGGGAATGCACAGCTCACCTTGGCATATGGTTCACTAGGGAATATGTCCAATTTAGTTAGTGCTACAAATCTCCTTGAAAAACTACTTAAATCCCCTGCTAGAAAGATTTCATTGGCGATCATCTTTTGCATGCTATTATTATATTATTTTTCATTATTAGAATAGAACCTTTTTCAAATTTATAAAACCAATTACTTTTACAAAGCATAACAGTACATTGCAATGAGAAATTAGCTGAGTTTCTGATAGTTTTCTTTTTTCATGTAAGCCCTGAAAATAAAAACTTCCAGTAAAATATTCAAATGTTGTGCTTAACCAATATCTAGATCATCTTCACCACTTGGAGTGAATTAAACTGTATTTTTAGTAGAGCGACTCTTTGTCAGGATTCTCTCAACCAGGTGCTCTGGAACTTTATTTGAGCTACTAGTACAGGGAGAAAGAGATGGGTATTGAGCACAAGGGCAAATTAAATGACATCAACAAAAAGTGCTTGAAACGAGAAAGCAAAAATAACGGTTAAAAACCTAGTTCTGAAAATCATATTCTTGTCTATCTGATTGTTCTTCATAGATTCATCACACACTCAGAAAGGGCGACACTGAAAATGATATCAACCTTAGAGTAGATCGGACTCTGCAGTCATTTCTGCATTAGCTAGTCTAAATGGGAGTTAGTTTCTATAAATGTAAATAGTATAACTATTCACAGAGAAACCTAGGTTATATTTACACTCATCTAGCTTCCTGACAGCTCATATTTCTGCTGAATTGTTTCATGGGATATAACTATAAAAATTCAATTCAGCTCTCCCCAAGCAAGACAGCCATTTCCTCCTAGCACCCAACTCTGCACCTTTAACTTCTGCTGTTTATGAATACCTGTGTATGCACACACACATACATATAAAAGAAATTTACTCTCAGCTTACATATTTCTCTTTGTCACTTGTCAGACATGGTATTAACATTTTCTGTATGCAAGCTAATCCCCACCATGCATTCACAATTCAGCTTCAAATCATGGGGTCCTTAAAGAGACATAGGTCCACTATGAAAATAGTGGACACAGGTCCAGAAATTTTGCTTGAGATCCATACCACCTTCACCTCTATCACCCCTAACATATGGTTTTGATTGTTTTCTTTAGAAAGAGGAATTTATTTTTTTATCCTCTCAAGAATTAACTTTAGGGTTAAGACTGTTCTTCTAGAGAAGTTGTCCAGTTTAAGAATACAGGACTATCACAAAACATTCACACAGAAATCCATTTCTCTAGTCTTCTCGTAACAATCATAAATCCTTTTCCGCTTCAAAGAAAGATTCTGCTCCTCTTTCAGCTCAAGTTGAAATCCATCTTGGTGGACACCCTCTCAAGAATCTGAGAGCTGACCATCCCCATCAGATCTTACAACACCTCTTAGAGGTTATTCAACATTCTGTTGTTCAACAGAAGTGGGCAGCTAATCAGTCTTAGGAATTTGATGACTGGAGGCCTGTGAGATGTAGAGTGTAACTGGCCAGAGGACAAAAGAGGAAGAACCAAAAGACTTTGGTAAGCACTAAGTCTTAAGACTGATGAGACAGCTTTAAAATGGGTTCACTATTCCTTTTAAGTGAATCTCTCCTACGTGAAAAAAAATCTTATAACTGACCTTTAATGAACCTTACTTCCTTGTCACCTGCTGCTAATGTACACTGGACCCTTGCAAAAGAAACTTGTTTTTCTTCAGTTTACTTCCTGCAGGTAGTCCATCCCTCCCAATGCATCCAAAGCCAGCTGAGACCATCTTAAGTACCACTTGATTTCTAACTCAATATCTGCCTGGATTGCCTTAGACCATGGGCCTCTCTTCTTCTATTACTAATATTTAACAGTCAATAACTAAAAAGCTTCAACAAGTCTGAATAAGCAAACAGGTCTGAAAAAAAATGTTTTTCAGAGCTTAAACAGATCCACCTTCCAAGCCTTATCATGAGATTTGACTGTCAGTGCTAGAAACATTTTCAGCTGAAGGAGAGGTCCCAAGATTTCTATGCTGAATGAGTATTTATTGTCACCTTGACTCATCCTTTAGCTGAAGGAATGAGTCACATGAGCATGTTACCCCGTCTTTAAAAATTACAGACAAAACTGTTTAAGTCAAAAGATTTCAAAGTGACACAAGCTACAAGCATACAGAGCACACCATGACATGTATGTTAACTCATTATGAAAACTCATCCATATCTGAGTCTGAAGAGAGGAGTTACAAAGGCCAACCACCAACACAATCTGAGGATCTGATACAGTTGTGAAAAGGTCCACAAATTAAAAACAATGAGATAGCAGAAGAGAATTAAACTTTCTACCACTGCAGACTGATTCAGGTGCACAAGCATCAATGGAAGAAGGTAGTCACCAACACTGCTATTGCCTGTGAGTCAGAGACACAAGGCATTTAGTTTGGCATTAGGGACTCCTCTGCATCTAAGCTCCTCTGAGAAGTACTCACAGCAACTGTGAGAACTATGAAAAAAACCTTCCTTTTGTAAATGGGGCCAGAGGAGTGTGAAATATTCCAGGAGGCAGCATTACCCACACAAGTTAATACCATTTCTATATGGCGGAACAAGAGGGGTTTTCCTGACAAGACAAATCACAAAATTCTTTACAATTCACTGTGAAAATATGTTTTGTCAATTTATTTACTCCATATTCAGCTGCAAATATCTGCTGATCATTGAAAAGACTGAATGTAAAGGCATCATAGTGCATATGGAGACTGATACAACCTTATATTGATGCCTCAACACAAACAAACAAAAAAAATCAATTCCTTTCCTCTTTTTTCCCTTTATCCAAAATGACATTAATGACAATTATCAGACAGTTCTTTAGTTCAAGAAATTACAAACATTGCCTCACTGTGCAATTCCAGTTTATTGGAACAATCACTTGACACATAAGGAACTCTGTATATGCATATATGTTTGTATTTGAGTACACGCTGTATTTGTACATTAGCTTGTATCAACCAAGTTAATGTGCAAGCCAGTAGTATAGCTAATGGTTAGCTTTTGAGTGATGGACTGATATTTTTTATTTACCACCTTTTACCCAAAATTGGACTGTTCTTCAGAATATGTATTTGTTGCAGGCCCTGCCCCTAATACATTCTGGATGTTTTCCATAATTCCTACTTCCTCAGCTCCTAGAAACGTTAGGGAAAACGTATGAGAGAGTGAGTAATTTTGCAGAAGAGCTGTGCAGCATGCATGTTCAGACCCAAAGCCAGAAAAAGAAATGTAACTGCTTGTCTTCACGTAAGACCTAACAACAATTTAATGTATGCATAAAATTACTATAAATAAAATAGTCATTTGATTTTGTTCAAATAGAGGGAAAAGCAAATAGCATGTCTGCATGGGAATGTGTGGGGAAGATAACACAGGTAGCTCTGTAATGATGAATATGATTTAAGGAGGGCTCATCTTGGGCATCTCTGGATATCCATGTAAGTGGAAGAGGGAAGTCAAAATGACCATTCACAGACAGCAACTGTGGACTGTCTTGAGGGAGACAGAATGCTTGATAGAGTGACCCAAAACAACATAGTATCTTTGATCACATTCCTGAGTATAGCCTTGTCAGTAATATTTTTAGCAAACACTTTCTGTTGGAAGCTGCTTAGTAATTGTTTTATGAGTATACACTGATACACTCATCTACAGTATAATTTAAAACATCCCAGGAAACCCATATTCTCATTTGAGAAGCCAATGAATAAAGTGTACTTTACAGAAAATACCACTGCTAGAGAAATATAACACTTTACTCCACTGAATCCTAAAGTTTGTTTATTTTCTCTAAAAAAGCGAAGAGAAAAACTTGCCAATAGTCTTCAGTCTAAGCTAAATTATACAATGACTGGATTATATTAATGATGACCAGGTCAAAACTCAGCAGTTATTTTAGTATCTCCTTTGAGTATTTTATGGGTATTCATGCATATATCACTGTGAATGTCTGGTATACACTGTATTTCTTTGATTCTGTATGAAAAGAGCTCATTTGTATAAAAATATTTTCTTTAAAAAAGCATCCACACTTTTTAACCTATAGGCCTTCAAGGAAAATCTCTGGAGTAATTGATTATACAGATTCCCACCTCTTGCCAAAAAGAGACTCTATGCGAACAATGAGGTGCATTTTAACATTTCCATAAAGTCACACTTACTGAGGGGGAACAGTGCACATTTTCCCATTGACTTCAGCTTCAAAAGTTCCATTTCCTGAATGTCTAGAAATCAAAGCCAAGCCAGATTGGAGACCAAACTATTTAAAAAAACAATCATCATTTCCAGTCTCCTCACTTCAGCACTCACAAGCTTGTTCTGTACATGATGCAGTTACTCTTCACAGACCTGCACAAAACAATGCTATAGAATAAAAGCTGCTCTGAGCTCATTCTAGCACGCCACTCTTTTATCCTCTTTAAATGCTAAAGAATATACTGAAATATTATCTCTATGTGAAACAAAACAATTTTCAATTTCATTTATTGAAAGTATTACTTTTTCATTCATTGAAAAAAGTAGCCCCATATAAGAACGCTACTAAGATCTCCACTGTAAGAAGTTATGACAAAAAGTTTGAAAAGCAAAGGGAAAAATATCACATGCTGAAAAAAATTAATAAATCCGCCCATTTATCAAAGCACTATGATTTTTAAAGTAAAAACACCAGACAATCTTGTGAAACAGCATTTACTTTGTTTTTCATGTATGTGATGAGAGTGTCTACTTGAACAAATATTTTCAAATTGATTAAAAATACATGAAGTCCAACATGTGAAAATGTTATTATCAAAAAGCAGAAGTTACAAGCAAGTTGAAGGCATACTCCTTTGTATTTTGAGGAAAAAAATGCACAAGGAAAAAGCACCCTAACTCTGAGGTAATATATGCATTTCGTAACAAAATCTATTATTTTTATGTTGCAGAGTTAAACATGAAGGTGTGGGTCTTCAGTCTGTGAAAAAGAGTTGCTGAAGGACCCAATCCCAAACATAATCATGGCTTTATTCTTCATACTGCCATAATTCACCACATCATTCTGCCACATGAACAGTATAGATTAAAGAGAAAGAAAACCAGAAAAAACTCAAGTAGGGAATGTATAAAGTATCATTGAGCAAGCAATGAATCTGCATGGAGTCAGGTTGGATGAGCAAAAGGCGCAACAGTTATGTAGAAAGCTGGACAGTATTCCAGCACTTTCACTTAGAACTTGACTACAGAAGGAATTGCCCCAGATGAGCATCCTGCCTCTCTGTAGGGATAGTCTCAGGCTGCACCTGGCACACCTCATCCTTCACACACTTAAAACTCTGAACAATGACATTTGAATAAACTCCAGGCTGAAAAAGGACAGGAGTGAGTCTGGTACTCTCAGAGGCAGAAAATGAGATTATGCTTGGCCCGTACCAGGCCATAAGAGAAAAATTGTTCCTACTGCTCACGGGTAGCAAAAACAGTCAGATATATATCTTAGGTGTGCCATCATCATGTTTTCTGTGACACACGCTATATTTAAACATACCATTTGACAATACTGTCCATTTGCATTTCACATTAAATTGAAGACAAGAAGTCAAAGAATATTGGAGGATATACTAATATCCAAGGGACATAACCTGGCTGTGGAACAAGTGAGACCCAAGCTGTTACTCGGCAATGCAGGGGGGATGTTTAAGACTGCTGGCACAACTCCTCTTGCCCACATGCAGAGTCATGAAAGTGAGACTCCCATAGTTGGATTACTCTGCTTAAGAGGAATTGCATATTTTTTAAGTAATTGAAAAGTAGGCTATTTTCCTAACCTATCCGTATTCTCTGTCTTGCAGTTGCAGCAGCCAATTTGCACATAAAAACAGATGAAGAGAGTTGGATAAAGGAGCTATTGACATAGGTCAGAAGCATGGAAAATTATTGCAGATGTCATTTCACGAACTGCAGGGGTCTAAAGTTGGATAAAAAGTCAATGAATCCAGCAGTGCTAAGTGATGAATTCTTGCTGATTGACAATATGCTTCTTCAGCAAGGGTCAATGACAATCCACAATCAAAGCAGTTGTCATAATTATGCTATACATAATCTAAAAAAAAAAAAAAAAAAAAAAAAAAAAACAGAAGCAGATGTTAAGACAAGTTGGATAGAGAAAGGAAACGCAGGCAAGAAAAGAAGGCATCAGAGAACACATGAGATTACTACTTAAACCCAAAGAAACACATCTTGCACAGCAGTAGGGAAAGCTACAGTGGTCTGACCTGTGGAACAAAGCCGAAATTCAATGCATATTTTTCCATCTTACAGCTACAGAAACGTGAGGCAGTAAGTGGCTTCTACCTACTTTGCAACAAACGAGTAATCCATTATAGTGCTACAGGCATATTTCCACAACTATGAGGTACACTGATGCACAGCTGTGCATGCAAACAGATCCGAAACACGCACTGCCTTTCTTCTGCACCCTACCCATCTCCAGACCTCAGAGTTCTTCACATATGTCAACACAATTCTGCCTCCAACTGTGTGTGCCAGCAAAGTCTTCTGCATGCTTCAGGAACAAGACCTGGGGAATACACAGGGAAGCAACATAAGAGAAAGTGGCACAGCCTGGCTAGAAATGGCACTGCACAGTCCTGGCCTCAAGGGAGTTTATTACCAGATGGCCCTGCTGCTAGGAGTGGCACCATACTTCAATCTTGGAGAAGCTCAGTGTGTGTGGCCAGAACTCATGTCCCGCTGGAAAGGCAGGGAACAACGACAGTGGCAGAGGCAAAAAGACCCACATTACCTCTCCTTGGGGAAGTCTCAGCAGATATTACATTCACAGGTGTGACTGTAGCAGTTGCCGAGGGAACATGACCATGACCTCCAACACACTCTCCTCTTCCACGCTGTAACAGCAAGGAGCTTAAAATTGCACAATGCACATCACAAGGCAGCTTTGAGGCAGTGCTGAGAGTAAGTCCTAGGGAGCTTGGTGGCTTCCAGCAGCAGCACCAGCTGTCCTAGGCAAAGTGTGTCTCAAGCAGCTGGGGATTTTTCTCTTCTTAGGACTGGAAGTGCCCTAGTCAGTTCAGATACTTCTGGTTCTGTTTCTAAGGTAACTCAGCCTTGGAAAAGTCGGGAAAACTCTTTGCTGCACCAGCTTGAAAGCAACTCACATGCTTATACAAGGTACTTTATCATTTATGACCCCAGGTCAGACAGTTCACCTCATAACAACTCAAGAGCTAAAAGGGAACACAGATTTTAAGAATAAAAACAAAAAACACTATAACTGATAGGTCTGTTAGGTACAGTACCTAACATTCTGCTTACACCACTACGTACAATGCTAGTGTATCTAGATGTGAAACAGTATAATAATCTAGAATTTCAGTACGTTGTGAAGATTAGCATTAACATCACTCCAAATGTAAACTGATATGTTGCAGCTTCATCTAATTAGGCCTACAATTGTATCTTAATAAACTGAAAGGCTGATGCTGAACCCAGTATCCACAAGGGAATAAAACTTCAAGCTCTCTAACCTTAATTAGCTTTGGAGTTTAACATCTGGCAGTTGAAATATACTGAGGTTTATGTTTATATTACTGTAGCCATGATGGTTTACATATATATATATAAAGTAGAATTTTTTGATGGATTTTTTCTTTCCTTAGGCCAGTCATACAAGTCTTTATAAATGATGTAAGTACTTCAGATATCTGCATGTGCTAATTTCAGATGGCTTTAAATCATTTACTAAATGACCTTTAGGAAGACAAGTCTCCCACTGAGTCAAATTTAAAAACACCAGTGTAATTCCAAAGGTGCAGATTTGGTCAAGGGTTTGCCATAGATTGTATTGTCACAGATAAAAACGACAGCAGTTTAGCAAATCCACTGAGAATTTCTGCGGTAGTAGAAATATTCCATAATTAAGTGATATCCATCAGTGGCATACCAGTCTACCAGTCTTGCCAAAGCAAATAGAGGGTGTTTTACCTGAGTAGTCTCTTCATTGACCAAAATCCCATTGAAATCATCCCTGTACAATATTGTTGCCCTCTACAAAAGATGAAACCACCACCTCTTTCCTTCTTTCCTTCCTTCTACCTTTCTACCTTTCTTCCTTTCTTACCTCCTTCCTCCCTTCCTCCCTCCCTTCACCCACCCTTTTCCTAGCATATACTTAAAATGTTTAGAATTCAAAATTGGGGAAAAAGTACATATCTCAAGATTCATTTTCAAAGTTTTGAAACACTAAATAAAAAAAACAAGAGTTTTGCTCTTTTTGGAAATATCCATGATATATTTTACACCACTCCATGTCACTAGTTCTTTGGCATTTCAGATCCTTTGTGCCACAAATTGAGGAATATTCCTGTTCTTTTCATGGCCAACTTGGATGTCTCTGATCTACCTCTCAGATCAAGAGAAGAGACTCATTAGCATTGCCTCTTCCAGAACAAGTTGTAGTGAAGAAAAAAAAAATATAATAATAATAATAGGAAACATTCTGTGCCCTTCAAGCCATTGCTGGTTTAATCTTTCTTTTTCTCTGTGTGTGACCCAAGCTTCAGCACAGTTCTATCTGTCCTGAATTCCAGTCTTGCAGCTGGCAGTGAAGTGTGCTGCTGTGAAAATACTGATTATTGCAGCTCTTAAACATCATCATCACCTACTGAAATAATCTGCAAAGCTACCCATGAAAGACACATGCAGCCAGCCTGAGGAAACATTGCAGTCCAACTGCCCAGCAAATGAAAAAGTTTCCTTTCCTGCATCCAGTAAGCTAAAGAAAAGCAAATGTTTCAACTGAAGTACTATTCCCACACCTGAAGAACTGCTGACAGTGCTTCCAGCGAGGTAGTATCTCTCAATTTCTGCAAATCAGACCACATAAAAGCTGGAGTGATGCCTGATTAATGAACCTGCTGGTTACTGCTTTGCTTTATTTTAAAGCCCTGAGTGAAGCACGAGCAACATCTTGACTCGGTAACTCCCTGACAGTCCCTGTGCACATTCTGACATAAGAAATGAGCCAAGAGCAGTCACTTAGTTATGGATTCATTTCTCAATGCTCATAATTCACAATGCTCTTCATATTAAAAATTGAGAAAAAGAAAACAATGAGCATTATTTCCAAGGCTCTCACTTATGAGACAGACTTTCCAGTTGTATATACCAAAGCTTTTCAGTCTCCAGTCAGACCATGCACATAAGGTTGCAGTGTGGTCTGTATAGTCTTGCCAAAATTTCTGTTATCTATGTTTATGTCACTTGAAAGCTCATAAAGCTCATAAAACGATGAGCTTTATGAGCTATCTCTACTTTGTCTTCTGTTACGATAAAAAAAAAGTTTCAAAAGGGCTAATATAAATGTGATTCTTCATGATTACAGGTTATGAATACTTTCTGTACCAATGCAACCTTTTTCCTTCTGGAAACTCTCCATTGCTGGAAATATTTTAATAAAAATTGGAGGATTTCTAAAAGCTACACTCTGCTTCAGATAAAAATTCCAGGGACCCATATGACATCTGGTCAAAGATTGTTTGACTGGATGACCACAATATTTCCTTTTGGTCTCACAGACTGTGAGTTTATTGGCAACTGTATTTTGGAGAAATAGTTTCTTAGGAACACCCTGGAAAACAGAAACCTGTTTAGAATTCAGAAATTCTGGCTTTATCATATGATCACATATAGTTGTTGTAACTGCTATTGACCAAACAGTGGACTGACTCTGGGTTTGGTAAAAAGACTTAAAAAGAAATTTTTAATTAAAATTATCTTAAAAAGTAAACACAAACAGATATTCTGGCCTGCATATTTATAGAAAAAATCAACGTTAATGGGAGTGACAGAATTTACTCCCCCTCAAAAAAGTGGAAAACAATAATCTAGGTTAAATACAGCTTATGCAAGCAATAGTCAACACACCAATGGATATGACTGCTTACAGTGGATTATAGGGAAAGGATTTAAAGTGAGAGTGTTTTATTTTACTCAGATGTTATGCGTATTCTACAATGCTCTGTGTGACACCAAAAGCAATATATTTCCCCAGAATAAAATACAGAGTGCTCTCTTTGCATGTGCCATTCGCAGCAGTTTGTGTTCAGCTGTCAGCACTGTCCCCATTTCACAGGTAGGGAGTGGAAGCATGTGGAGTGAAGCCGTCTGTTGATGTCCACACATGTTCAAGCTGCACAGCTGGATGCAGCGCACAGCTCCTCTGAGCAGCTGACAGGATGATGAAGATCTGCCAGTCTGAAATAGAATATCCAGCCAAGGAAAACGACTGGCTTTCCAGTGACACTGACTTTTCAAAATGATCCTATAAAAAAACGAGGTTGTTACACACACAAAGTTTGGGGGGAGGAAGGTGGATTCTTTTTGCTTTGCCTTGGGAAAGGATGTCTTTCCAGCTCCCTGTCCCTGCTCTTTATTATCTGTTAATAACTCTAGATATGATAAATTATCTATGTGTATCATCATTATTTGCTGTTTACCATTTAGATTATCTGGGTGAAAACTGCCACTAGAATTGAGTGAGATTGTTTTGTCTGTCAGAAGCAGGCAGAGAGATGCATAAATATGTTGATGCACTCCATCAGGAACATATATTGCTGCCAGAAAATTTTTCAAATGCAAGAAAAAAAAAATCTTTAATCCATTTTCTATGAATATCCTGCACTATAACCAATATCATCAGTATCAGACGAAGCTGGATCCCCTAAGGAAATGGTGTGTAAAAGCTGCTCTGTCACATTCCTACACATTCTGCTCTGAGATGCTCCTTTCCAAAGAGTGTTTTCTTTCAATCTCTCTCTCTCTCTAGTCTGACATTCTGGCATTTGGCCCTGCAGGATCAGCTTTTTTTCCAGAATGGTGCATCTTTCTGTAGTTCAAAACTAGCATCTCTTCACTTCCTCCTCTTCTGACTCTTGCTGATATCCAGCAATTTTATACCCCAGCAGCCAGAGCAGCAACTTGCTAACTCTCTGCCACTAGCAATGCAAACTGACTCTAATGACAGCAAAAGCGCATTTTGTATGACACAAGACCATTGCAGCTGTATCCCATGGCAAGCTCCTAGAACACAGATTAGGAATGAAGGGACTAATTCCCCTTGTCTATTTTTGAACATTTAGTTTCCCTGTCATTTTTCACCTATAGACCCACTTCACCGATAAAAAAATGCAGGAACGTGCTACAACAGTAGAGAAACTCAAATGTTATGAACGCCTAATAACATCCATAGACTAAGGACTGACAAGTGCTTTCCTTTTTCACTCTCCACTATTTCACATTTATAACTGCTATGATGAAATAGTTATTCTACAGATTTAAATTTCTCACACACAGATTTACCTAAAGTGTTTTTGTCATCTTTAAGGCTTTAATTACTAAAATCCTTTAGTAATTCCAGAACTGTGAGATGAATGTAACACCCCTTGCCTTTTTAGGCTGCAAATGGATCTTTTTTTTTCTATTCCTTATTTTTTTTATTTTTTATTTTTATTATTATTATTTTTAATGTATCACTTGCAGTGTGTGATCTTGCTTTATGTGCATGGCATGCCCCTCATTAAAGGTCATTTTCGAATGAGGCTGAGCACTCCCAGCTCACACAGGGAGAGGCAACCAGGCAGATGTGCAGTTATGCAAGAAAGCAACAGCCACACGTTTAGAAATCCTGACAGAGAGATGCTGAGACAATCTCATCTCTGAATGCAAATATTTTAGAAAGCAAACTTAAGGCACACAAGAGAACCTAATGATGCTGATTAACTACATGGCGTGCCTCATATACCTTGCATGCTCTCAGCAAAAGTGGCTGGGACCTCTACTAGTCCCTGCTCTCATCAATTGCCAACTGAAGACTCCTAAAGCATGCTGCACCATACCACAGTGTGCACTGCCCAGGTAATTTTTCCACCCTTTACCAATGCTGTGAAACCACCATGCTTCTGATGCCAAAGGGTCTTCTGATGAAGCAGCATAGTGAAAAAAGTTTTCCTGCCTTGCTTTTAATGTTTCTTCAAGAAACATTCAACTTTGCAGTTATGATATCCTGAAAGGTTATAATACCTAAAGACTATGGGGTTATGAGGTAGGAACTAAAGCAAGTATTCACAAATAAATAAAAAAAGTACCAGGTACTTTTATATTTTAAAAATAAATGTTAAATGCTAAAGCCAATGTTAAATTTGCTGTTAGGTGTAGTATGCACTGGACTTTTTCCTGAATCCACTCACTGTTTGGGTCAGCACTGCAGCTCCAGTAAAGATTATAGACTGGTAGAAAATGCAGGAGCATGTACTTCTTTACAACAAATATAAAGGAAAAGCTACACAAGGTGATTGTAAAAAAATATCACTTTTAAACAGGCTAGATCTAGCTTTTAAGATACCAGAATGTAGTTCTTCTTTGTTCTATGGGTGACTGTGAAAGGAAAACATCTACAAAACTGTTTTCCCTGATTTGTCTCCAAAATTTAAGAGGGACATTATATTCTGAGCCTTAAATCTGACCAATTGTGAATGTAGAACTGTATACTTTGTAAATATTTACTCCCTATATAACAAAAGTATCTCTTGAAGGGAGTTTTCCTCCTAAAGAACATTTCTATGTATTTTGAAGGTCCTAAACAAAATTTTGTAACAAGATTGAGACTACAGTCACAAATACTGCCACTGATCCTAACCTCTGCTCTACATATTTACTCAAGAGACAATGGATCTTAACAGCATAACACATACCTTGAAGCAAAAATGTATGAGTACAGTAGGCATGCACCCCAAATTCACCAAGTGCAGAGAGTTCAAAGAACTACATTTCTTAAAAGAAAAATGCTTTTCTACTGCTCTGAGCTTAAAACCTGCTTTTTTTTATTTTGTAACTATTAATGTTTATATTTTTATTATGTTTATGTTGCTTTGCAAATTTCAGAATAGATTCCATTACTTTATTTATTTTATTTTATTTTATTTTATTTTATTTTATTTTATTTTATTTTATTTTATTTTATTTTATTTTATTTTATTTTATTTTATTTTATTTTATTTTATTTTATTTCATTTCATTTCATTTCATTTCATTTCATTTCATTTCATTTCATTATTCCTTAATAGAGTCTCTTGCAAAGCACCAGGCCACAGCATACATGTTTTGTGTTTTGATTTTGATCCTCCAAAACCAGAAGGTTCCAAATTCATCAGACTCAAGAGACCAATGAGATCTTCCTCATTTTGACTATTCTTGCCTCAGGAGAGCTTAGCTACTTCTCTGAGAGACAGCTGAGCTGTTGTCTTGCTCTTCAGGGTCAGTCAACATCTTTCTCATTGATGATGAAGTGCAGAGAACACAACAGCAGATCTACCACAACCCCAATAGACTATTTCATGCTGGAATTGGGTATTAGCCACCTGGTCTGATGCTGGACTGTGACGCTGGGATAACTTGATAAAAAGGGTGAAGAAGCACTGCACTTTTTCACAGCATATGACTGTTCAAAATCTCTACCCGACTGCTTCCCAACCTGTGGTCTTTCAGTTTTCTGGCCCATCTCACTACCAACTGATGAAAATAACTACATGAAAATAGCAAGAGAATGACATTCTGCTGAGTTGTTTTGTTTTGTTTTGTTTCATTCCTCAAACCATTTGCTACACGAATTAGGAAGTGGGCCAGTTGAAACCTCTAGACTAATCTCCAATTCTTGCCCAGCGGTTAACAGGGAGATTGACATTGCCAAGGAGTTCTGTAAAATGACCTGGCAACCAGAAAATTACTATGTTCTGAAATCTAACATTTCTTTTAATGCACAAGCAATTAAGGAATGGAGAGGACGAAAACCCTTTGAGGCAGGTGCTAACAACTGCAATAATTATGATGAAACTGAAATACATGTAGGTAATCAACCAAGATCATTCATGTCAAGAAACACTTTGATTTTCTCTGAGACTGGACATTTTTCTTTCCTAAAATTATATTACACTGAATTCCTATTGGCCATTTCTCTGTTTTTAGTAGAAAACATCAATAGATAATTCCCCTAGGTAGTTTAAGTAATTATTTTTGAGGTTTTCTTTAAGTGCTAATAGAAAAGTCAGCTATCTTATGAATATCATAGCAGAATTAGACATTAACAAAGCTTTTATTCTTCACAAATAAGTCTTGGTCCCATTAGTGCTATGATTATCTTCATTAAATATTTCTACCTATTGTAGATAAATGAAGAGAAATTGCCATTATATGACAAAATTTGCTGATTGAAGAACATTATCTCCTGTTACAGCAGCATTGGATTTGGCCTGAACAGTGCAAGGGTACAACCACATATGTGATACATCCAATTCATACTTTCTGAATGTACTCTGGAGCCTTTCATCTTTAGGTTGCTGTCATTCAAGGTTCAGTTTTGAGCTGAGTTTGTATCATCCATAGGCCAAACACGTCCCATGTGTCCAAAAGGAGCACCACATTTTAGGTTGCTATTTTCTAGCTATGCCTGACCTCTTCAGTTGATTAGATGATCTTTGAAAGTCCCTTCACATTTAACTATTCTATTCTGTTCTGTTCTGTTCTGTCCTGTCCTGTTCCACAGAAAGATAAGTTGTTTCACCCTACCCTCCGTGGTTCTTCAGGTGTCATGCTGGTACAGGCAAGGGAGAAACTTGCTACAAAACACAGCTACAGTTCCACTCCAGCACTGCTCTTATCACTGGGATTTGTCACTGTGCTTTTCCTCCAGATCTAGGCACGTTGCAAACTGGAATCCAGTCCATGGTGGCTCACAAATGAAAATGAGCCTGATGCTGTCTCGCAGCCCCAGCACAGCACAATTTACCTTGATTCCTGCTGAAGCAATGGAGGCTTCCCTGGGATTTTTCCTGATGGAGAACATTTTATAAGCTAAGACTAATATACCAGGCACCCCTGTACAGAGAGATTTCAATGACCATTTCACAACCAAAATACCAACCATCTTGTGCAAATTTAACAACAACATGATGTGCACTAGAGCAAAACTAATTATAGCAGGATCTGATGCAGTTGCTTATCAGTGAATAGCAACTTCACAGCTCAGAAAGCCCTGCAAAAAGATCCAAGCTGCAGGTTGAATTGCTCAGGTTTACATGAAACTTTTTAACACTCTGGAGACAGGTACCAAAGGGAGATGTTGCTGTGGCCTCTCACACATTGTGATTCTGTTCATATTCCAACTCACTCGCAACAGACTCCACGAGCCTGATTCTTGATTTTGACTAAACTAAAGAGTTACTCATGTAAAAGCTCTTTGAGACAATTAAATTAGGAGTCCATAGTGGTAAATATTTCATTAGTTAACAACTAACTTAAGCCCACCAGTTAAACTCTGAAGATGGAAATCAGTGTGACAGTTCCTATTATTTCACTACCAAGTAGTATTGATTCTTTGTCCTCTGAGCGCTCATGCAGATTATGGCTACCCGGGCAGACTTCAGTAACTCACCTGGTCCCAGTGTTTAACACTTCTGTTACTCTGGCTAACAAAATCCTCCTGTTCACTAATGAGGTTTAACAACATAGCAGTTAGCACTGCCAACATGAAACACAACCTTACCCACAACAGCATTCTCATCAGTTTCTCTAAGCTTTCAGTCCACGATGTCAGCTCTTAAAAGCCCAAGGATTTAGTAGTTTAGTAAAATTATTTATTCCTGCTGAATTCATGTTCCTCCTACATGAAATACAAATTATTTTAAGCTTTGTTTTCTCCTTACTCAACCTCTCACTCCAATCTCAGCACATTTAAACTCACAAATAATTGGAAAACACAACCTGATGATGTTCATCCTGGCATTGAAAATTTTGACCCTCCTCTCTACTTGCAATGAACATTCTGATCTCTACTGATTAACTGTATTACTTTCCAAAGATAATCCCAACAAGAAGTGGCATAATCTTTGCCAAAGCAAGACCTTGTAGTGAAATCCATCCTCTCTCCTGCTCTTTAGCAAGCTATCTCCTGCATCAAGACAGGATATCATTTAGCAGTGTGAACTGGTGAAAGCCCTGCTGCACAGCTGCATGATAAAATATTTACTGCTGCTACTGTTCTGCTCCCTTCTGACCTCTCATGAACAGCCAGTGTCCTAGAAGTATTATGAACATGATTCTGCCATTACCTTTCCAACCTCTGAAGTCAGCCCAGACCATTTGGTGTTGTCTCCTCAGAGATAAACTTGGTAGTGTTTTACATGCTGCAGCCACCAGTCCCATTTGGCTTGTTTTGGCAGAGACAAAAACCCAATGCACACACGCTACTAACAGCTTAGCATCACCAAGTCATACAGATCTTCTCTTTGTGTGGTTTGCTGAGACTGGGTGAAAGTAGGTGTCTGGAGCAATGTTTCCAAGAGGTATTCTGACCCTGGAGCAGAGGCGGCAAAGGCATGACATTTCTGCACAATCCAGCTCAAGCAGGGCGTCTTGCTGAAATTAGGTGGCTTTCCTTCTTATTTCAATGAAAGTGAGACCAGTAATCTTTCAGCTTTTAAAATGTGAGTGTGAACCTGACCCACTAGCTAGGAGTTCAAACCACAAAGAAGCCTATCTGAAATAAATTAAAAAAAAAAAAAAAAAAAAGAGATGTCATCTCAGTTCAGACTGACAAATACTAATGCTGTAAAACATTTTCCTCATTAGTAAATGTGACATTTTACAAGAAGTTGAATTACTAATTTTACATTTTGAAGCATTGCTATGGGCCACATTTATTTTTTAGATCTCTGTTGTGATGCGGAGCACTGGGGACTTCATAAGCAAAACAGAATAAACTTTAGTTTGTATGTACACAGATTTGAGTATTTATCAATGTTAAAACTGCATTTTACTATGTTAAAAATGTATTCTACAGCTATTGCTTTGCCATTTATACTACTTGATTCTGTGGGACATTTTTCTCCATACAAGTCCCAAACTTCATTATCACAGCCCTTCAATACAAACTCTTCATCTCATGGAACAGTTTCCGTTATGAAAAGACAGCTTTCTCATCTATACTGTCTGTTTAACTTCTATGTACCATTGCTATGTGCAAAGTGTTTTAGCTATCACATTTCATTGGAACTGTAATCTCTTCAGTGATAGAAAAGCTCCATTGGATTTTCTTCATGTTTGTATTGACATAAGGTGACTTACATGTCACTTACAAGTGATATGTGACTTACATGGTGAGGTTGCAATTATATTTTGCATTTTCTTCACCTTGTGTACTTTCATTTCAGCACTGTGGCAAAACCAGGGGTGCACCACAACTTTTAATTCCCGTTTTAATTCATGAACCTTTTCAAGTATGAACTGACTCCGTCCATCTTCCCCCTTCTGTTTTGCTCCCATTGATTCACACACCACCAAAATAACTTTGCTGAGCAAATTCGACTGAGCTAAAAAGGCTCTCATTTCATGGTATGGTGCTTTCACTGATCCATGCCAAAAGCTAACCTGAAGCATCACATCAGTTAGAGAGACTCAGCTCTGATTCCACAACCTTCTTTCATGTCTTTTGTTTTGCTAACAACTCATAAGAAACAACTATGCAACTATAACCAAGACTAGAAAAGATATTGTGGAGAAAGCTCTCTTTCAAATTTTCTACATGACAATCTATGTTTTGGACATTAAAGCCACACTTGGGCATCTCTTCTTAAAACTATTTGATCCATTTCTCCTCTAGGCAAGGATGTGGATGAAAACAGGCAAAGTCATGTTACACTGCATATTCTTTATCTTTCCATCTAAATAGAGGTTAGTATTTGTCTAATGTTGAGACAATTGTCATAATGTGCTATACACTAATCAGTTTATGCTCCCTGTTGGACTTATTCATGTAATTTATAGTGGTGTCATGAAGGTTTTATAGGAAAAAAAAAAAAAAGATCAAGCCAAAGATCATTAAAGTGATTCATTAATTGAAATCCACAAAAGCAGTTTTTTACACTACCGATATGTCTTTCCTATTACAGTCACGCAGTGCAATCAAACATTATTCACACAAGTAGTTTAGAAATACCAGATTTCAAAATGGTTCTTTCATTACATAATGGTAACTTATGTAAGGAATTTCTCCTCAATAAAAATTCCAACATTTAAAATTTTATAAAGCAGGAAATTAGTGATCCACACCTGAAGCAAGCACAGATCAAGTAATTGTGTGTACATGTTACACAGAGACGATTTTAAGCATTAACCAAACTACCATTAAATGATTTTGAAAGTACACGAACCTTAGTGTTCCCTTGTTCACGAACACACATGCCATCTAATCTGCTGCAAATATTGGCATTAGATACAGTGATGCTCATAAATATAATAACATAAATACTGGCGTTTTAACATTCTCAAAGCCATGTGACATGCCTTTCGTAAGGTTAAGCCTTTTGTTTTTAAAAGGTCCAGCTTATACAATACAATTGAATTTCCAGCCTGTTTTAATAATCATGAAATATTATAAACACACAAGCTGGACTTTATACTACAAATACATGTTTGTATTTTGACATGTCTAAATCTGCACAAGAATTCCCAAACCCAGATTCTGTGAAGCCATCACAAGATGAATCACAAACACTTTTACCAGAACACAATATTACACAAAAGAAGCTTTCTCTTCTCTTTAACATATAGAATCATTACCAGTGTTGAGTACCTTGCACAGCCCTCACTAGAGCGTCTCAATATTTCAGTGATATTTAATAATGATGCAGAAATTGGGCAGTGAGACTCCTGTACCAGCAGCAGCACAGAATACTGTATATAGGAAAAGACCTAAATGGTATAACATGAAAGGCACTAGAAAATCAATTATTGCCCTGATTTTCTGCTGTGCTCTGCCATACAGCCTCTCACAGTTCAGGGCATAGTAATCAAGGCCAGCTGCCAACAGTGCAGAAGTGGTATTTGGAAGCTGGGTAATATAAAAAAGTTCATGGTGGTATGTGCATATGAACTTGAATATTTGCATGTAAACTACTGCACCTCTATGCGCGTAGGAAACAGAGTAAGCTGATGCAAATGCAAACACTTTTCCTTATTACTCTTGCAGAATGACCTACTGCAAGCACAGCCCCTGTTGTCTGAATGGTGCGTCTCTGCACTTGTGGGAACAGATATGAGTACAGTAGTCAAACTGCTTTTTCTTTTACTTTTACTATTTTTTAAATAGATTAAATAGATCTTAAAATTAAGATCAAGGGGAACTGGTAAAAAGTATACAGAAAATAATATTCTTATTTTAATCTCTCACAAACTCTTAAATCTAGAAAAAGACCAGGAAAACCAACAAACAATCTAACAAAAAAAAAAAAAAAGAGAGAAACTTTCCTCTAAACATTGATACCATCCTATATTGCTCATCTTCATTTCAAAACCTGGATGATTTACAGAAGATTTGCAGACATTAATGTTACACATGGTTTTGTAGAGAAGCACAGCATGGTGATTAGTACATTAACAAAACTCCAAGAATAATATTGGACCTTATGCTCCAAGAATAGCATATAACTTAATAGCTTGGTATTGTCTCCGCCTCATTTTAATGGGAAGCAGAACCTTAGTGAACAGATAGTGTGTCAGTTCTTGTAATGCTATATGCCATTCAGGTAAACACCTCATGGTATGATATTTCATATAAAAAATGCAAAGGCTTTTGCCTCAGACACTTAGATGGATTTTCTTACCTTTGGTTCCATTGAAATGAAGCTGTGGGTACCTCTACTTGAGAGAACTGACCTTTTAATTGTTTTACTATGGTAGAAGTGGTAGTAATCCTTCAGTGTTCCAATCTGTAAGGGGAGGAAAAAAAAATGAGAGGGAAATTTAATTTATGGAAAGCAGTTCTCTGTTTTTCATTTTAAAGGTCTATAAATTATGCAATTTCCTGCTGTGCTGAAATGTTACTTGAACCCAGTGATCATCTTTCAAAAGAAGGACATATGATATGAAATGGATGGAGTGTCCTTGAGGCAGTAACTGCATAACCAAAGATTATAATTGAGCTGCTTAGTCTGTCTGTATCTACCTTTTTAATGTTTAATTTATATGCAGTACTTTAAGTAATTCTGTATCAATCTATATCCAAACTGTCTTCAAGTGGCAAGTATAAAAATCATCAAATGACTATATGGTTATTAAAAAGCATTCCATCTAGTTTGCTTAAGGAAATGTACTGTAAAATGCACTAGATTTGGTTATTTATATAATTAACTTATAAAAAGGACGTTCACAGCATCAAACTATACAACAGGAATAGACTTCTCTTTCTGCCAAAGATGGGCAAGAAAGAAGTAGAAAAAATTGGAAACATTAACCTCACACAGAGTAACGACTAATTTAAAATATAAAATCAAATCATGCAAAGTGCAAATTTCACAACAGCAAAATAAAATTTCTACTTACTCATCCCATCACTACACAGTAGCAATGTGAAACTAAACACAGATATGCTACCCAATTTGATAAAGAAACTTTCCCTTCTAGTCTCACTAACCTAAAAAAATTCATAACATGAAACTCCAGTTTCACACACCTATAAACAAACATTCAGCCTCCTTGTATTGAGGGTCAACATCTCACCAAGTCATATGAAATTTGACCTTCTGTTGCACTGTAAATCTTGTAAGACATTCAATAATTTAGCTAAGTGTCCCTTAATGTTGAGTAAAAAAAGGGAAAACTGAGCTTACTGTTATTTTAAGATGAAAATCAAAGTGACATCAGAAAATAGGCTCGGTTTTACAAATAAATCTCAATGAGATCACCAAAGAGGGTGGAGGAACAATGAAAAACTGTAATCTCAAAGATCCTGTATTATGAATTTTCATCTATGAATATATATGAAGGAAACTTGAGTGTTTAACATTAAAGGGTCAAAGAGAATGGGAAACAAGCCACTGAAGAACTCCAAGAATATGCTTTTAGAATATTAGAAAACAAAAATGTTGAGAAAATATCGGCATACACTAAGAAATATTCATAGAAATTTTTTGTTCTCATGGAGCAGTTCTATATTCCATCTTGAAGACATAAGTGACATGGGGAATGAGGGAGAACTTTTTTGTGAAAAAAAACAACCATCTGTAATTCAAAATAATTCACCTAATTGGGAAAACTGCACCAGTGTCAAAGATATTCATCTCAGTCTGTTGAGTGTGTCCATCAATGTCTCCCTTTCAGAAAGAGTGACTTATGTTTAGTTTAAGCCCAACATCAAAACATTCAGTTATACGAAGTTGGTTTATCATAAATTGAATAGGAATTTGACTAAGGTATAGTCAATTAGTTTGAATAAGGTATATTAGCACTGCCATAGTAATCTCCATGCTGCCTTCTGTTTGAAAGGTGATTCAAGCAGAAGTGGTGTGATTCTGTCCCATGGAAGAACCTGATCTCATATCTGCCCATGCATGTCTGTGAATAACCCCCCTTTAAACATATAGGGAACAGTCTTTTGATGGATATCTCAAAGAGCTGTGAGGTCCTGGGGGTGCTGAGACTACCCAACACATGGTCCTCTGTGGGCTGAAATGTGTTGCCAAAATAAGTGGCAGAGATGGTTCTTTGCCCAAAGACTACCATACTCTTTTGGTGCATAGGAGCAACACCACCCAAAGTCACAGAAAGCAAAGGCAGGGACTGGGAGAATGAGAAATTACCCACTGTAGAATATAAGGTTCAAGACCATCTAAGGAACCTAAAGGTGCACAAGTCCATGGGACTCAATGAGATGCATCCACAAGCCCCAAGTGAACAGGCAGATGAAGTTGCTAAGCCACCGTCCATCATATTTGAGAAGTCAAGGCTGTCCAGCAACATTCCAGTGAAGTTGCCACTGACTGGAAGAAGGGAAATATAACCATCATTTTTAAAAGGGTAAAAAAAATAAGACTCAGGGACCACAAGCCAGTCAGTTTCACCTTTGTGCTTGGCAAGATTATGGAGCAGATCCTTCTGGAAACTATGCAAAGACACATGGAAAATAAGGAGGTGATTGGTGACAGCCAATTGTTTCAATAGGGAAAATAATTCCTGACAAATCTGGTGGCCATCTACGATGAGGTTACAGCATTGGTGGATAAGGGAAGAGCAACTGATGTCATTTATCTGGATTTGTACAAAGCATTTGACGCTGTCCCCCATGATATCCTTATCTCTAAATTGGAGAAACATGGATTTGATAGATGGTGGCAGTGGGTAAGGAGTTGGCTGGATGGTCACACTCAAAGAGTTGCAGTGGCCACTCAATGTCCAAATGGAAGTCAGTGACAAATGAAATTTCTCAGGTGTTGGTATTGTGATCAACACTTTTGTCAGTGACACAGTCAGTGGGACTGAGTGTACCTCAACAAGTTTTCTGATGACACCAAGCTGTGTGGTGCGGTCAACATGCTGGAGGGAAGGGATGCCATCCAGAGGGACCTAGACAGGCTTGATAGGTGTGAACTTCATTATGTTCTAAATGCAAGGTCCGGCATAAGGGTAAGGGCAATCCCAAGCACAAATATAGGCTGGGTGAAGAACAGATTGAAAAGGAGAAGAACTTGGGGGTATTGGTGGATGAGAAGCTCAACATGAGATGGCAATGTGCACTTGCAGCCTACAAAGCAAACTGTATCCCGGGCTTCATCAAAAGAAGCATGTCTAGCAGGTCAAGGGATGTGATTCTCCCCCTCTATTCTGCTCTCGTGAGACCCCACCTGGAATGCTGCCTTCAGTTTTGAGGCCCCCAACATAAGAAGGACACGGACCTGTTGGTGCAAGTCCAGAGGAGGGTTATGAGGATGATCAGAGGGCTGAAGCACTTCTCCTATGAAGACAGGCTGAGGAAGTTGGTAGTGTTCAGCTTGGAGAAGAGAACACTTCAGGGTGACCTTACAGCAGCCTTCCAATACCCAAAGGGAGGCTACACGAAAACTGGAGAGTGACCTTATACTTTTTAGAAGGGCATGTAGCAGTAGGACAAAGGGTAATAACTTTAAACTAAAACAGGGTAGATTTATATTAGATATAATGAAGAAATTCTTTGTTATGAGGGTAATGAAGCACGGGAACAGGATGCCCAGAGAAATTTTGGGTGCCCCATTCCCGGAAGCATACAAGGTCAGGCTGGATGGGGCTCTTAACAGCCTGCTCTAGTGGTAGGTGTGAGAAATAAAGTACTATCTTTGCAGTGGAAAAATTCACTAACTTTGTATATTTAAAAGTGACTGCGCAGGCATAACAGTGGGGAGTGTGTTAAGCAGATAAGGGGAAGGTTCCCCTGTCCCAAAATAAGAAGGATAGCTAAGAAAAACAAAACAAGCAGCATGAAATCAGTAAAAACAAAAAAAAAAAAATCACAGGCTCTCTAGTCACAAAAGAAGAAGAAAAAAAAAAGAAAAAATTAAAAATTAAAGGTTGGTCAAATAAAATTGTACTTATATGGCATAGTAACGAGTGTTGAGTAGTTTGTGAACCTGTAGTACTCAGCCAATGAAGAAATAGGAGGAATCAAGTGTTGGGTAATAGGGAATATAAGGTTATGATATACTTGTGCTGTGAATTCCTGCTTGAAGGATGCACACCGTTGAATTGCGAATAAAAATGCTACTTCACTGAGATCCTCACCTGAGCCTGTTACTGGCTACAGATTGTTTCTCACAAAGGTGTCCCTGCTTTTAACGAGATGTTCTTTAAGGTCCTTTCCAATCCAAACCATTCTATGATATAGCTTGAGTTAGATCGAAAATCAGTTTCTGTGCTGATGTTAGCCCAAAAGGAAAATAAGGACATTAGTGTATACGGCTGTATCACTTGTAACTATATTAACTAGAGTTTATTTTCAGTTGAACAGCCTGTAGGACAATGAATGTCATAACAAAGGTTATGGACCTTTTAAGGACCTTGTCACCACCAGGAATCATGGACCTACTACTGTGTGCACACAATAGTATGTGTATCTGTGTGCAAGAACGTGCATTATTGAAAAGATACAGCTCAAGTAGGTAATTCAGGTAATTGTATTTTACTCCTACATAGCACTGCCTAAACAGAAACTTATATTTTAGGGATTTTTATTTAATTATTTATTTTTGTGCTACACAAATCTCGACATCACCCAGTTCTCTATGGTTTGTCTTGTATAAGTTTGGAGATCTTATTTATTTATTTAAGGGCAAACCATAGCTGACACCTTTGAGGGCATCCACAACAGCAGAATTAGGAGATGGCCAGATTGGACTCCTGGAGGTCATACAGTTTAGCAGCACTAGTGTCCTGGTTAAACCATAACAACTAGCCACAACAGAAGAGACTAGAGTGATCTGCTTGCTCTACATTCTAACCAAAGAGGGAAAGCCTGAAGCTTTCTATTGTCTGATGGCTGTACTGCCTCAGAGACCTTGTACTCAGGAGACAGAAGAAGCCTGTAGAATTACGTGTGGTAATTGTAATGTCATGCCTTCGAGGTGTGGCCAGTTTTCATATAATAGCACTTAATAAATAATAATTATTATTAGTAGTAGTAATAATAATAATTATTATTAAAAATAGTGAGATCTACAGCTTTAGTTCATAACTGTCAATAAAATAAAGGAATCCCTAACTTTTTAAATGGAATTTAATTCATATGCACTAACTGCCAGTGCCTCTCACAGTAAGGTAACACCAGTGTTATTAAAAATTTTATTGCCCTCTTTTCCCTTAATGGGAATTTACTTAGACCTTCCAAATCCTTGGACTACTTGGAGAATAGTTAAACTATGGAAATATAGCACAATAAAATTTATCATTATGGATGTTCTTGTTAAATTGTTTTGTTTTGTTTTGTTTTGTTTTTTTTTTATAATTTAACTACCAGGTCTTAGAGGCACCCTCAGAGGAAAAGCAATGCAAAGACAGAAACACCAGACTGCACAGCTAACCACCTTAGAGACTGATGGCAATTTAGCTGTTTTATCCTTGGGAAATCTTTGTAATCTCCTTTTTGACCTGGGAGACCAGATCTCTTTAAAATGAGATGGAGAAACATTCCTGAGGAATTGCCTGGTGAAAAGCAAGGAGAATGGGTGGCAGTAGCCAGGGAGACCCACTCTTTTTGGAAGTAAGCTTCATCACTGAAAACTTCAAATGGATATATACATAAATTTTAAAAGTACTATGCTACACTTATTCAAGAATAAAATAATTCACAGAAATTACAATCCTACAATATAATACTAGAATCCCAGAAAACTAAAGCATCCACATATACAGATTAATTTCATATTTATTAGGCCTGGTTTTCTTTTTAAAGTTGAGAAAATGGATACATTGAAACAAGAGATAAACTTTGTCCTTGGATTATATTTGTTCCATATGCAATTTCATATTTTAAGGCAGTATTAAAATAATCTAGGACATAATTACTGAATGAATTCATCTAAGTTCACATATGAGTGTCCTCACAAACTCTATGAGGAAATATAAATGCTAAAGTTACCAGTTAAGTATACCTTAAGGATGTATTTATAATCTCTAAACTGACAGATAAGATTAAGCTCTCTGAAACTTCTATGCATTAGAGCATGAGCAGGGAAGTTCTTCAAGTTAATGGAAAGGAGCACAAGAAATACCTTTCCAACAGTTTCTTATCTAGTGAAATAATACACTGATTTTTATTTATTTGGTTTTGTTTTTGAAGAGAAGAATTACCTGGATGTCTGGGCTCAGACTATATTTCTCCCAGGATTACTATCATCATCTCATTTTGAAAAAAATACCTCAACTCTGCTTCAATTTTAAAACATTTAAAATGTCACAATACAAAGAGGAAAGGATGTTTTGCAGCAAAACATCCTTTGTTTTCGGGTCCAGAGAAGGGCGACGAAGCTGGTGAGGGGCCTGGAGAACAAGTCCTACGAGGAGCGGCTGAAGGAGCTGGGCTTGTTCAGCCTGGAGAAGAGGAGGCTCAGGGGCGACCTTATTGCTCTTTACAGATACCTTAAAGGAGGCTGTAGTGAGGTGGGGGTTGGCCTGTTCTCCCACGTGCCTGGTGACAGGACGAGGGGGAATGGGCTAAAGTTGCGCCAGGGGAGTTTTAGGTTGGATGTTAGGAAGAATTTCTTTACTGAAAGGGTTGTTAGACATTGGAACAGGCTGCCCAGGGAAGTGGTGGAGTCACCATCCCTGGAAGTCTTCAAAAGACGTTTAGATGTAGAGCTTAGGGATATGGTTTAGTGGGGACTGTTAGCGTTAGGTCAGAGGTTGGACTCGATGATCTTGAGGTCTCTTCCAACCTAGAAATTCTGTGATTCTGTGAAAAATGAACACATTTCAGTCCAAGAAGGTTGAAACAAAATGCATTGGTATCATAGCTTTTGTCCCTGTTTCACATGCCAGTGAAACCAACTGAGTATTACAAAGCATTTTAACAGAACCAAATATTGACACAGCTTGCAATACAGCTTATGCTCCTTTGATGCACATCATGCTATAACGGATATGGAGGAGCTGTGGTCACAGCCCTAAATTCTGACCCCTCTCGGCCCACCTTTATCCACAGGTGAAAACAGGTTCAATGCTACTACAGAAAACTGTTGTTTCTTTTCCTTCTTTTTTCCTTATAGACTTAGGATATATTTCATAGACAGGGTTCTATTCTAAGCATTTAGAGGCAAGAAGGCCCTGCAAATGCTGTTAGTCTTCATGGCCCTATGCAAATTAAAGCACCCATATCTTGAAAAAGCATGTTCATCCAAAGCCTGGCAGTGAAATTGTATACTGTTTTTTGTTGTTGTTGCCACTTGTTTTCCTGTAAAATACTGCACTAGTGACCACATTTTCCTAATATCCATCTCTCTTGCCCAAAATCTCACCGTTGAGACAGCATTCCACCGAGCTAATGCTGGAGGAGCAACCACCATGAGAGTGGCTGCAGAGCTGCTGTTTTGTCTGGCCTGTAGACTGACATGGGGGTTCTCTATCTCTCATATTTAACCTCTAATCAAAAGTAGTGTGTTTGTTTTGGTTTGTTTGTTTGTTTTTCTTTGTTTCATTGTCAACAAAATAGGGAATTTCACTTACTTATATATCATTCATAAGAAATAATAGCAAGGTTTATCCACATACGGCACACCACAGTGAGGTACAACGCTCTCTCTCTTTCAATTCTGGACAATTTGGGGCTCCCGCATAGATCAGAACATAAAACATTTTAGAGACAGAAAAGGCTCTCAGGACATTACTCGGCCTAAAACCTCAAATTCCAGTTTGTTTCTATCCAAATATTTAAGCTGTCTGCTAGTTCCCTATTGGGCTGGTATCATACACTACCCTGCATGAGTTAAAACAGATTCTTTAATAACAGTAAAAAACAAGCAGAAACCACTAGCACTGGTCTTGTCTTGAGCTGCAGTAGCAAGCAAGGTAATACTACTTTGAAGACAAGGCTAAAGGATGGAAATAATGATGTTGAGTCTCTATATTACGAGAAATATATACATTACAAGAATATCTACTGGGTGTGGGGAAAAAGTGCACTTTCGGTGTTCCCAAACTTGGCTATCTGAAAGAGTTCGAGCAAGGTGACGTTGGTATGAACACACATCACCTCAGACTACAGACCCAGACTACACTGAAAGCATGAACTCCAGCTATGCTCAAACACACAAATAACCCAGTTCTCAGTTCTATTTTAAGCCCAATTAGCTAATATAAATTCAACAGCCCAAGTTGTGCAAACAGCTCTCGAGGTAGAGTGCTCGAGGTAATCATAACCTAACTTGACAGTTCATATCTCTGCTCCTCTTATGTTCCTTTCCTCTCAGGTTTACTGCAAGGGGACCTGCTGCATCTGCAGAGTGCTGCTGTTTCTGAGCAGTGACACCCTGAACAAGCTGGGCTTGACCTGACTCATCAGGTCTCCTCCATGGAAATTCAGATACAATGAAACAATAAACACCATCACCTCAATAAAAATGCTATACTGTAACCAACAGCTCTTGCTTAGCTTCTTAAATCTAGGAAGTCTCTGGAAGACAGAAGAGTTCAGCCGGAAAAAAAGGAGAAACCCTCCTGGACCACTGGCATATGGAAAACAAACAAAACCTCAACACAGACAGATAAATTAAGCCACATACCTGTTGTAATAGAAACATCACATTTTCCATATAAATAAATCAGGTTATATCTCTTCACATTCTAGGAATGTGCCAAGACTTTACCCTTGAAAATTCCTCTTCTTTTCAGACAAGGAAAAAAATTCATAACCTTACTGAATTAATATATGTCACTCCTGACTTCTTTTGTATTTTTCCTTTGTGTTTCAGCTATTTGGGCACTTACCTTGAACTCAAAAAGTACCATTTGGATTTTTAAACGGTGATGTCAAAAAGGAATAACAGAGTCATTAAAATAAAGTAGCTCTACATAATGTTCTCTCAGATAAGAATGCTACTGCTGTTGCCTACATCCTGTTGAATTTTACTTTAAAATTAATGCAGCACACTAAATCTTTTACTGGAAAATAAATAAATAAATAAATAAATAAATAATAACTTCTATTGTATTTAAACTTTTATCGTGCTTTGCTAATAGGATAAAAAATCCTGAAGTGAATTTTAATTTCTAATACTGAGTTTTTTCTAAGTCACTTTGCAAATTTTAATGTGAATTTGAATCATTATGCATATGTTAGGAAGCTTTAAAATTCTCAGATTAAAAAGAACATAAAACATATCAATTTGCAGCGGAAATTCTTTACATAAGTTCGTATATTCCACTGTGGACTACTGCTACAAAAATATTCTTTTTAGTAGATTTTCTTGTCAAGGCTTTTGGTTGGGTTCCAGAATATAATCTAAATATAAAGTCTTAAGTATCAATTCTAAACAACAAGTAAAATTTAATTCAAATTAGAATTTACATTTAAATGTAAACTATATGTTCCTAGTTAGATTCTCCAAAATATTTTAGAATTTCAATGTTCTATTTTTTTAAATAGAGAGATGTCCTGCTGTAAATATATTTTAACATATACTTCACAAAATAAAGCAAAATAATTTTCCTCTACAACCAGTAATTGATTCATAACTTCTATGAAATTCAGGTACATTGCACAAAGCTTCCTAGACCATACTTTCAGCATACAGGTTACTTTCCATATCTGTGTTTTAAAATAACTTTTGTCAAATGAAATTCTGCTTTTGGCAACTGCAGTACTTAATGATTTTTTGGTAACCTTATTTAGTATTTGGAATTAATTGGAGAAAAAAAAAAAAAAAAAAAGAAAAAAACACTAAAAAACAAATACCAGCATAAAATATTTTGTTTAATTAAAAAATAAATGTTTTAGAATGTAACACAGCTAAATTGTAGTACAACTTTATTTGCAAGAATGGGAAAACTTTGATTTATAGAGAGGTTATAGGTCTCAGAAGTATTGTGAACCATAAAGTAAGTTCACATATTAAAAAGATATTAATTAGAACTGTATGACAGCTTTATGTTAATACACACTTAATCACACTAAGAATAATTGATTTAATCTACGCTGCTAAACAGGATGAACAAATCTTCCAAAGAGGATTGTGGTAGCATTTTTGGATTATATATTCATTCACATCCTGTAAATTTGGGAATCTCTCCTGTGAAAGGGGAGGTAGGTTACCTGTTTGTATTTAAAAATAAAACTGTATACACATTTGATCGTATTTAATTACAAACAAGGCTACTACTAAGAGCAAAAGAAACAAAGAAACAAGCCAAATCACACAAAGAAAAATCCTGAAGACATCAGGCAGTTAAATAAAACCAACAGAAAGCTGCCTGAATACAGAGCAGATGAAAATGATGTTTGAGTCTTACATGGATGAGCAATGAAAAGAATGGTGCATTATACACCACAGGTCATACAAGACCTGTCTATGGTAGATTCATATCACTTCCAAAAATGATGAAAGAAACAGATATTGAGGCTGGCCCCCTACCTTTCTCAGCTGCAGCTCCAAGAACAAGAACTTGCATCAATGTTTAAAGGAGGGCAAGAGCTGGCAGCCCTCCATGAATCTGAACTGTGTTGCCTACCTTATGAACATCATCTCTGCTACGTGATACCACTTCCCAAGAGATGAGGACGTAGAGTAAGTCCTCAGTGAAGCTAAGAATGGATATAATGTGGCAAGTAGAGGGTATCTATGGTTATATGGTACTAGAGGGTACCATGTTGATTATTCAAATGCCAGATCACAAGAAATTTGACCACAGTACTTGAAATCTTTTAATGTCAGTAAGGAAGAGTTTCATCCACCTCCTCAGTAGGACTAACCAACAGGTTGTAGCTGTAAGAAATAAGCAGCTAAAAACTAATAAACACAGAGAATTTTTTTTTTTTTGGAGGGGGGGAGGAGCTAGGACCCCTCAAAGCAGATCTTTGTATGAAGTACGTTTGTTCTTCCATGAGATAGAGAACAAAGCCGTTTTCACATCTCTCATGAAATTTTACTGTCCAAGTACTTCACACCTATAGACCTTACCAAATTATAGCCCCAGTGTCCCAGTGTGCTTTGCCTAAGGAGGCATCACAGCAATTGGAAAATTCATGTCCCTATCAAATAAAGTAAAACAAGGTTGCTCAGCAACCCGCGATCATGAGGTTTCAGTTCCAGGGCAACATTAAACATTTCATGAAAATCCTCAAAAGGAAATCAATTACTGCCTCCTTTTCCATTAATCTTTTCTATTGTTTCTTTTCAAAACACAAAGCAGTGCAATGTAAACTGATAGTTCATGCCCTTCTGTGAAGCCCAATGAGTCACCACCTCATTTCTGTAAGTAAAAATGAGTGCAACAAGCAGTGTATTTATGTTCAGCTGAATGAACAAACTTGACCTCTCCAACATTTAAGTGACTTCAACACAGTTATATACCATCATCCATTGCAAGTTCAAGCCATAACAAATGTTATTTGTATCTACAAAGCTGCTAGGCAATATGGTAATGTTTGTTTCAGTAAACCGCCCCCATAATGAAGCCATCAGATAGGAAACAAATACCTTTATAATCTCAAGGGGTCCACTAAATTGCCACTGCATTCTGAAATCTTTTTTCCTCTTTAACAACTCACTACTCTGTAATATAAAATAACTAAATGATATACTGCATTGCCTGAAATGAGCTTTGTTGTTATTTTATTGACTTCCAATCCTATTTCATGTTGTATTACTGAACAAACATAAAATGACAATGAGAGAAATAGGATAGATTCTCGTTCTATATCGCAAATGTTTACTTAAGTAGCAAACAGAACTGCTATATTCCATACATTATTAGCTACTCCAAACTGTAAGGATTATTGTTTTTTCCTAATCTTTACTCTCTGATATGCAATTATAATACCGCAGAGTAATGTGATTTGACAAAGTTCTGACACTGCTATTCCAGTCATGCAAGCAGTACAAAGGGTAGTTAAGAAATAGGTTTTACTTTTTTAACAAACTACAGCGAGAGAAGTTTCGCAGTAAAGAATGTTCGTATTCCTTTTAAATCTTAATCATAAAATATTTAATAAGCATCGTCCCTGTCCTGAAACTTGTAAACATCTGACCAATTCCAATGGGATCAAGTTCCTTCTGATTTACAAAACCATAAATCAGAAATAACTCTGTTGAAGCTAATGGAATTTAAGAGGCACAAATCAAGGGAAATCAAATCTAAAGGGAATACTTGTATGAGTAAAAGATTTAAGAACTGGGCGCCAAGTTAGATATGCCATTATATCTCTACCCAGTTGTTTAAACATCAGTATAAAACTCTTAAGCACGTTAATAGCAAGAGAGTTTATAACATTCAAAATGACTAATGCAGTGGCCTACAGTAGTCATACTGTTTCCAGTGAACATTTATATTGCCAGCAATAAACCTTTTCACACTGTACTTTGTCTTGCAAATCTGAATTCAGGTCTTATTGGTCCTAGTAAGTACAATGTTTTCATTTAACTGACTTTCTCATGAGACTTGATTTAAGTAATTTCCTCCTCTATCACCAATATAATTTACGGAAGAGTAATAAAGAAGTGACTCATGGGAATATCTAGGACTGGGTTAAGTTCATCTGTGTGATGTGTGTAGGCATTAAATCCAATGCTCTTTACAGTGAACCTATATCACACTTTATCACTTTGTCCTGTATTAAAGCCTGATGATGTACCACTCTGTACAGCAGGCTTAACTGAACACAGATTAACACACAACTTGTCCAGAACCAGGCAAGATGCTGATACATTTTCCTATTTTACTTTGACAGTGGTAGAACTGTACAAAATGTATACTCTTTTGTATAACAGTCAGGTTTGCCAGTAATTGTTAGGTATATAACAATCTCTACACCCACAGATAATCTCATGGATTTTGATAAAACAAATTGAGCAACAATTTATTCATAAGAGTAACAGTTTCTGGAGAGAATCTTTTTGTTTCTGACGCTTAGTAATTCAGAAAAAAAAATAAATCTCTCTCTGACAAGACCTACAGGCACTTGCAAAGAAAAAGCAAGTAAAAAAATAAAAAAACAATTTAAAAATTATTTTATTATGTACCATTCAAGCCTTGTAAGAAAGAAAACATCAACATCATCATAACTAATGTGTAGTGAAGTGTTTTTTTTTTTTTAAATAGATCTGTTAATTCTAGGCATAGGCAGGTAAACCTAAGAATAGCTATCTCCAATTACAACAGAGAAAAATGTGATGTATTAATTGAGAAATATACAGGTCTCTCCTACTATACCAGCTTCCATTGTGCTGGAAGAGCTATATATTCAGTGCTGACTGGAATCAGTGGGATCCTCCACTGTATTTAATGGGAGCTGTGATAAGCACTTAATGAAGAAATTTAATTGTTTTGAATACAGACCTCAACAAGGAACATGTCCTTTATTTTAGGTAAACTTATCATCACAATGCCTAGACCTGTCTACCAGCTTTGAACTGATTTCAGACTACAGATTAAAGTCAGGGAGATTTGAGAGCAAATTGTAGCTCATAATGAAATATCTAAATTTTCTAAAATCAATGAAAAACTTCAGGTCAAAGCTTACACAAAGTAAATTTCACACATTTAAAGACTATTCCTTGATGGCCTTTTTGTTTGTTTGTTTGTTTGTTTTTTGTTTTTTGTTTGTTTGTTTGTTTGTTTTTTTGTTTGTTTGTTTGGTTGTGGTTTTTTTGAGTGTAGAATTGTAGGACCTGAAGGCTGAGTGAAGGCTCAGCCACATACCTCAGAGTGAATTTCCTGGTGAAAGGAGAAATGTCTCTGCTGTACATTTCTTATATTGGTAACAGAATATTGAAATAGGGAAAACTTGGTCAGCTAGAATGGTAGCAATGAATTGAATAAAACTATGAATTATGTTTTATAAATGGATTTTGATTTCCATTTTGAAACATCTGTTTCTGTGGTGTACCAGTCCTACAAGGCCAGAAACATTAAGAAATCAACCCAGATTGCAGTCACTGCTAGAATTGCACACTGTGCAGTTAAATGTGTCAGATTAATATTCCTAGTTCCCAGAAATTATTCAGATTTCGCAAGATGGGAATGGTATTTATGTCTAAGAAAGTTTCCAAAAGAGCAGTCTGTTGCAATGATAAAAACATTTATTGATAAGATGCATGTAGTTGCCCTTTCCAACACAGTCCAGAGACCCCTTAAGCCAGAGGATGGTTCACTCTTTTAGAAGGGCTCAGCAACCCTGCTTACTCCTAATAATTATTTTTCCCAGGTGATGTCTTTGTGACTTTTCAGTTCTCCATGATCATCATGCACTGGCAAAAGAACTGCTCAAACATAAAGGTCTGCTCAAACACAAAGGATATTCAAAATTCTCTGAGCTGAAGCAAAGGTTTGCTTGACCAGAGAGGCAGAAACGTGTAATGACAGTAATGTATGGGCATGTGACAGAGCATCAAGGAAATCCCAGATATTCTATGTGTCTTCTCTGGTAATGACCTTGTACTTTACATACAAGGTGTGAATAAAACCATACTAACATTGTGCTTTATATCCAAAGGAGGGGGTTAATTTGGTTTATAATGGAGTAGAGCAGAATCTTTCAAGAAGCAAACAGTGTTGAAGTTAATGCTGCAACACTAGTTGGGACTGAAGCTCCTGTCATGTGACAGTGATGGGACACTTCTGGTCCATCAGACTCTCTGTTACAGTCAGAGCATATGCAAATGCATTTCTAATATTCATGCTAACAGATAATTGAGGCCTTTACACACTGCAAATTTGCAGTGCTCTGCTTTGCTGAGCTGAATTTCAGAGACTCTCTTCCAAGTCCAGTGAGAGGAGTGTTTTCCTTTAAGAGCATAAAAATCTAATCTGAGCTGGAAAACCACAGTTCAGGTATCTGCACTGGCTCCTCTCCGCTTCCAGCTGGTAAAACTACTGCTTCATGCACAGGATGGGGGTTGGTTGGTTGGTTGAGAGAAAACAGAGCTCATTCCGTAGTCCATTCCTGCAGGGAGGCTGTGCTACTCATTTGCAAGAAAGGTAGGGGAACTTTCTTAGCTTAAAACTCTGCCATTGCTGTTCGTTCACACTTGGCTTACTGGACAGAGCCCAGCATGTTCACAGAACATTAAAGATTTTTCACAGTTGAGCATTACATAGTTTTGTTTATTTTCGTTCAGATCAGATAGACTACTTGAGATATGATACTTTAAGTTCAAATATTCTGCAAGACAGAGTTTGGAAGGAATAAGGATGATACAGATGAATAAAAAAGCTCAGTAATTTAAAATAATTTAAAGTAATACAAGTAGTGGCATGAAATCTCTCACAAAAAAAAAAAGTTTTCATATTTCAGGACAAGTGAGTGACCAATTGATGTCAATTTTAAAAGGCAATCTGAACCACTTTGGACATGCAAGTCACTATGAGGTAAATGAGCAGAAAATGTAAGAGATGGGAGAACTAATGGACACAGAGAAAAAAGGACCTCTTTGGAAATAGTCAGAGGAAAATTCTGCCATAAAAACTTTTAGTGTTCTTTGAAGAGGCCGAGTATACAGAAAAAGGTGGCCAGAGAGCTATACCTTGTTTGGACTTCCAAAAGGCTTTCACAGTGTCTCTTATCAACAGCTTTTAGGAAATTAAGAACCCATGCCATAAGGTCCTTGCAGAAGCAAACAATCCATTAGACTACTAAAAACATAGTTTAGGAGCAATTTGTTATTTGTTTATTAAAAAGTAATTAGCTTTCCACAATGGAAGGAGGTCCCTGCTGGAGTTTCTCTGGGATCTGTGCAAAAACATTTTCTGGGACCTATGCTATTTCACAAAAAATGACATGGAAAAAGGAGTGAGAAATGAGGAGTAGCTGTCAGCTACTGTCAACAATCACAGATGTAAAGACTGCAGCTGGCTGTACATGAGCTGCAGAAGGACCCTGCAAAATCCAGTGACAACAACAAAACAACAAATTAAATCCAGCATAGACATATGTAGATGAACTGGTGCACACATCAAACCTCACATTAAGATGAAGTGTTTTGAGATGCCCAGTACCACTGAGGAGTAACCTTAGGAGTACCACTGAGTGTAACCTTAACGGTACAACAGGCTAGTAGTCACAGCACCTCAGCTTGGTAGAAATCCCAACAGCAAAGCACATACTAAAAATGATCAATAACAATATTGAGAACAAAGCAGAGAACATCAAGAAGACACTGTGAAAACAATCCAAGAGTTTGCCATACTTTGAGTGCTCTGTGCCACTCTGATCCCCTCTGTTCAAAGAGGAAATGGAAGAGCTGGAAAAGTTTCCAAGCTGCAGAAGAGAGACAAACCAAGATACAGAACATCTTCCATATGGGAAATAGGTAAGTAAGCTAACAGTCTTCAGTCTAAATAAGAGACAACTGAGGGGGAAATTTCAGAAAAGTGTGGCATAGGAAGAGTGAACAGAGATCAACTTTCACTGTCTTTCAAGTGTCATCAAATGGAACTAGTAGGAGTCAAGCCTAAAGCAAACAGAAGACAGGTGGTTCTTCATACAATGAAGTAACAAACAAAAACTATGCCAAACAATACTGTGGATGCTGAAACTTTACTTCTAATTGGGACACTGGACAAGCATTTGGACAAAATAAATAATAAATAAATAAATAAAATCAAGAGTTTCTAAGTATACAGAAATCACATCCACTTCAGGCAGTCTCCTGAGTTGAAAATAGCTGAAGTGGCTATGAGGAAGAGGCATCAGATGCTTGTTTTGTTCCTTCTCTCCCACAAACAGTAATGTAACATCACTGCCATAGGCAGACAGGCTAGATGAATCTCCCAACTGACTCAAAGTGCCCTTGCATCCTTACAGGTCTGTCTGAATAAAGGCTTTTGACATGAACAAAAACATTACAGGAAATATCTTTAGATGCCATACTACTGGCCTTAGAGCTATAAGACAGTGTGCATTTTCTTTGCTGTTTGTTTTTAAGACATCAGGTTACTGTGTTAATATGCTTTATAAAGAAAAAAAATATCCATAAAAGTAAAAAAATAAAAAATAAAAACCTACATTTATCCAGAAGGGAGGCTACATGCTACCATTGATTAAGCTGAATATTTAAAATAAGGAGAACATTGTCTAATTGCAGGCTTGAATGTCAGCCACACAGCACTACTCAGTAACATGTTTGCCACCCACTAAGCACTCACTGTTGCACAAAGGAGTTTGTTTTTTTTTTTTAAATATTTTTTAAAAGAGTTTTTTAAAAACACAGAAGTGTTTTTATTCCAGTTTGAATGAGTATGGAAATGTAGCAAAGGTTTTGAATTTAACTTGTAACATCTCTGTAACTCTGGATTGGCCCTGAAAACAAACATAAATGATGCCTACTCCTTGCTGGCACAAAAGTGTCTCAAAAAAGGAGAAAAGCTTTAACTCAATTAAAATGAAAAAAAGGCCCTTTTCTGATGTATATTCCTCACTTATCGAAGTATCCTGTCACTGTGAGAGCAAAATCCTTCTACATAGAAGAGTCTGTGCTGACAATTTTTTTTCCTTCCTGATTTGTTTAGCACTGTATGATCCATGATTATGCCTGGCTAATGAACCTTTTACAATCTCATCTCCATCATGTACCATCACGTAGCTAGCAAGAATCCACACCAGCTGTTCTGGTTACATTTCATGGTGTAATTCTGATACTCTTCTGGACTTGCCACCATTTTTTTTTTCCAAATAGTTTTTCATTGTGTAAATATCAATGAAATTGGGTCCAACATGTTGCCAAATAATCACTTACTCTCTTAAGATATATATCTCTGGCAAGCAGGCTTCTGTTTGATCATGCCATTTCTTCTGTTTTGCAGGTGACGAAGAGCGCCACAACTCCTCACTAAGGACCATATAATTATTCAACTCCATGGTTGACATATGCATCTTCCTATTTTGTGATTTTACAGTTCATCATTTGGCGAGGAAGAGAAAGATATACTGGTCAAACACAAAACCAGAGAACACAGCTGCAAAACATGCAAATGAAATATTGCAAATATCTTGTCTGACAAAGCCTAGAGAATTATTTATGACATTGTACAAAGCAGTAGGGAGGCTCTGTACACGCTGGACATCTTTTCTGGTCAAGGCAAACAGATTTCAATTGAAACACTGCAGACAGGATGACCATGGAAGCACAAAGCCAATCTTCTAACAGGAAACCAGAAGTTAGCAGCAAAATTGAAGATGGGTTCCCCCACAAATGTACTTGAGAAACAGACAAGCCACTTAAGCACAGGAACAAATAGATGTATGCTGCTACAAGTAACATAACCACTTTTAAAACTTGTTAGTTTTAACTTGTTTGAAATGTGGGAAAGAAATCAACTTAATGAACCCTGTTAAGGTTTATAACAGCAATGGCTGATGAACTGGTGATCCAGTCCTATTAAATATCCCTGTGATTTTCATGTTCATTTTGAGACAATGCTTTGTAAGTTACATTCTGTATTTATATCCAAGTACTACTTGATTAACAGTCCCTGTCAAATTCCTGATATAGAGCCCAACATTAAGCTATGGAATAGCAGGTCAAAACTATGTAAATAATGTTGATACATTCATTCGTTGCAGGGGAATGCAAATGACTGCCTGCTAGAGTTCCTCTAGAAATGGGTTTTGGTCAATATTTTCACTGACCTAAAATAGTGGTATAGGAAACTGATCTAAATAGTGGCATAGGAAATACACCCATAAAGGATAGCATAGATGAAGAAGCAGAGAGGACCTTAAAGTACATTGTGGGGCAGGAGGAGAATTCAAAATTGACAAATTGTAAACTGAGGTCTGGAAAAAACAGGGCAAAATTCAGAAAGGGAATATACACAGTGCTACATGTACCCAAGAATTAACAATTGGACAAATTCAGGCTGGAGAACAACTGGCTAGGAATTTGGCAGAATCAGTCTGTGAGCTATAGCAGACCACAAGCTGAACTAAGTCAACAATGTCATACGGCTACAGGAAAGACAAACACCATAATGGGCTACACAAACAGCAGTGCTGTCCTCCAGACACCTGAAGAAATCCGTATGCTATTCTCAGCTGTAAAGCTGTAACAGCTCGTTTCCCAAGAAGATGTGGTTCTCTTATAAAGAACAGTGAATCCATGACCTATCTGAAACAAGGGAAAGAACTGGGCTTGTATGAAAAAAGCCAAAAATAGGTGCAAGGAAGAATTAAATGCTACAACTTTTCTGATTTTGTTACTCTTTATGTCCATGAAGAAATAAGAAATCCAGCCTTGAACTGCAGGAAGATTGTTGCAGCTTGTAGTTCAGTGGAGCAATTGGCTGTGGCCTGGCACTGTGGAGCTTCTTCAGGGAAGATGTCTGAAAAGTGTTTAAACGTCTGCTATGAAAGAGATAGGCATAGATGGTCCTCTTAAGGACATGGCAATGGATAAGGTGATCTCTAGAGATCTCCCCCCATCCCATGACTTCTACAACTGTCAGCTATTATGTACCAGACATATGACACACTACTGATTTTCATTACTATGTTTTACTGATTTCTTCCTCCTCTTCCATTTTCATCCAGCCTGGTCCACTTCATCTTGCTTGAGAGGAGTAGTTCCCACAAACACTGCCATCTGAAAATTGGGTTTGCAACTAATTGCTATTCTTAAAAGTATAATTTAGTGTGTGTTTGCCTAAGGGCTCTAAATAAAAAATCATCACATAATTTGTAGCCTGACTACTATGCTGTAAAACCAGATTCTCATCTTCCCTCATTTTACAACAGCATATGAAGGCTATTAGATTGCCTTTATAACTAGAACCCATTTAGCACATCCTATTCTTCATCTACCTCCTAATGAAAGCTCACATTTAGTAGTAGTATGCTCTGCTCTCTTTCCCTTCTCCCTCTCATTTTAACTGCACTGACAAGAGAATTACTGCTAAGTATGAAGTAGTTAGACATGGCATACCCTTTGTATTCTCCAATACGTGCTGTTTTTCTGTTTTTGTGTCATGTACCCATCTGCAAGAATGTTGTTTTGGTGTTGACATTTTCCAAAGATCTGTCCATCTAGTTATTCTCCAACAGTTCCCAAAAGTACTTTCTGTACCACAAGTAGGAAATAATTTAATTTTCCTTGTTGTATCTCTGTAAACCTACTATACCTGCACATACATATAGTCTGGAGTACACCTCACTTTGATTCTTCCAATACTGTAGTCCCAGTACTTGCATCTTTAGTTCTCAGGAGGTCACTAAACTTATTCCAGCTACTAACTTAGGCAAGAGTGGACACTGTTTCAATGTCATGACTACACAGGCTTTTAATGGGCTTGTCTATATTATTAACTATTTTACTATTCTTGGGTAGCTGAAATTCTTTACATGTAGAGACAGACCATCCTGTTTTCTGAGTCATCCATATGAGATGGTGGAAATTATGGCAGAAAATTCTGACCTCTGCTGTAAACAGAATTTTTTAGGCTCTGCTTTAGGCTCTTCATCGTAGCACAAGCTCTGTTTTTTCTCAGCTTGATGCTTTTTCTAGTCTATCAATTTCAGCTACTTAGTTTGCAAAATTTTCTTTTGCTTCCCATCGGGAACAGATTTGGAAAATGGAAAACAGACATTCCTCCTATTCTTGCTGATCAATTGATTTTATTGCACAACATCTCCTCTGTGCCATCTCTGGGAAATCAGGTTTGAAATGGACTAATATTCAGTAACTCTTTGTATGATTTGCTGGCATTAAGTCTGTGAACTCCCACTAATACCTTTTTACAAATCACATCAGTATTTGCATTATCTATCTCTTGGGCTACCCCTCAACTTAGCATGCTTAGGTGCCTTTCTGTAAACAGTATGTATTTCTCACAGGCAGAACACTGGAGGAAAATGGTATTCTGTCACTTGCCGAGGGTAGGGTAGGGAGTAGGACACTAGACCCTGAAAGAGATCAGAAAAGAAAAATTACTAGGAAGGAAAGATGTGATTTGGAGAAGTGTTGACCCATCCACAGCTCCTGCCTAGATCTAAGTAAGGAATATGAACAGAAGGATCCTTTTATTCCTATGTATTCCTATATTGTATTCCTAAATGTATATTCCTAAATGTATTCCTATACTAATTAAGGCAGCATTTCACTCCCTTGTTGGAGGCACAGAGGAGATACCTTGATGTCTCTCATTCTTCCATTTCTTTCAGGGTATCAGCTGGTGGCTTCTCATACTTCCCTGCACCTTCAAGGAATGACCCCTACCTGAATGAGAAACTCCTGGCTCCTGAAAATGAAGAATCACCAATTTCTAGAAAAGCACAAGCCCAGAAAATCTTCCTTATGTTGAAGCCCACATCTTTCATATGACAAAAAACTTATGTTCTCAGTTTCTTGAAGCTTCTCTTCTTTCATCTATATAAATGAAAAAGTCAGGGGAAAAGCTTATGTCAACAGGTCAAGAGCACAAAAGCCTTCAGCACTGGAGCCAGGAGTAACATTCCCAGCTTCTCAGATGCTTTACAAGTCATCCCTCTGTAAGCCAATGTAGCTTTACCCAGGCTATCAAGAATATTTTAGCACCTAAACACAGATTTATATCCAGTGAGAAGCTGTGTTTACAAGGAATGAGGAAAAACATGGGAACCAACATGACATATAAGTATAATTTAAATTCTCATATCTGTATCAAAAGATACAGTATCTTCTTTCACTGCATAGTAACAAATCTCCATGATATTAGCACAGTCATAATATTTATGCCAATTGTACAAAATGCTATACATACTATGTGCTTCAGTATATTTAACCCTCAGCAGCTGCCAAGAGTGGAAGAAACTTTCTAAAATGTCAGTGACCAACACTTCACTCCAAGACAAATGTCTGCTTAGTACAGCCACTGCAAGACAGAAGGGTAAAATATGTCAGCAAGGAGCTGCTAGGGGACAGGGTGTATCCCAAATTGCTCCATCCAGCATGTAACTTAGAACAACTCCTTGGCTGCTTTGCATTATACTACCTTATCACAGTCCCAGAGGGACTGCCAGTCCAGATTGCTTGCTTGAAAGACTCGTGCAAAAGGAGTGGAGACATTTTTTCACATGAGACAAGGATTCGCTTGTTAGAGAAACTACTAATTGTACTTCACGGCAGGCCAGAATTGCCTGTAATAAATGGTAAAAGAAAATATAAATATGTATACACACATTTAAGTCATGATGTTACCATTTGTGCTATTCTGAAGTTCAGTCAGACACAGATGGCCTTGGGACTGATTCTTTTGTAGCTTATGCTGATGCTTCACCACATTTGCTTCATTAGCCTTAACAAAGCTGTGGTTGTCACAGAACTTACATTAACAGTAAGCAAGTACTGAAGTCTAAAGTCTTGGGACAAAAGTCTATTGATTGAAGTATCTGCTCAAGCAGGATCTGCTGTCCAAATGAGAAGCTCCACACTGGTGGCACAATCATAATAATCACCAACTTCCAGAAGGCTAACCTGCTCCTTTGTCTCAGTCAACAAAGAGATCTACTGCCTCTGTTTTCATGATACTTAACCTCCATGCATCCCTAGGGGGAAGAGAATCTTGCAAAAGACACTGTAACAGCTGATACAATTATAGGTCGACACTGCTGCTCTATTTTTTTCCAAGCCATAGATGAGCAAAGTTAATGACAGTCTTGCTAAGTCCACTGTAGGAATTCAAGCATCTTTGAAGAACAGGCTTCCATGTCTACTGCCAATTTCACATTGTTAACATAAAAGGAACATGCAGGATAAATGAGCAGTTTGCTGGACCAATTTGCAGGAAACAAGAACCAGAACACGCAGTCTGGAAAAGCACAGAATCTTCTATGAGTTAATGGAAAACTCCCCTTTCCAATAAGCAGAGAGGGTGAAGTTTCAAATTTCTCTTACAAGAGATGAAGACCTCAAGATAAGTTTGACAGCAAAAGGAGTTTACCAGAAGCTGTGAGTTGCAGGAGTTCTCAATTGCTCACCAGCAGGTGATCTCTAGACCTTTTTAAAAAATACATCTCATCCATCAGTTTATGACTGACTGGTACAATCATTCAGACAGGCCTTGTAGCTTTTCTGTCATCACCATGGCAATGAAAATGAATGTAACAGATATTTCAAGACTCAAAGGATATTCTCCAGATCACACAAGTACCAACAAAAGGAGGAACCAATTCTGTCTATTACCAACAGAGTGCACCACATAACAAAAAGCGGGAGAAGGGATGTCATCTGGTGCTTGTGACTTCTGGGTCTACCATCTTGTTTGCACTGACCAACGTAACACACCTTTCAGTGCCACTTCTCTACAAACACAACCAAATTGTTTCCTCCTTTTAACCTGACCTAATTGCTCTCTCTCACTCCCATATCATCTTAAATCTCCAATCATCCAAAATTAACAGGCTGGCAAGAACAACACCTTCAAAACCCTCTTCCATTTTCCACTACTCCCTTCAGCTCTAATCTTGCAATTAGCTGCTGTCAGAATCCTCCTGGTTTGCTTCTTTGTCATTGTCCCCACTTGACTTTTATTTTTGTACACAATTTTGCTACCTTTTCTCTGGAATATTTCAACTATGTTCTTCTGCATCATTTGTGCTATGTCAGTTCTTTGGACCATCTGTATTTACACCTTGAGTTTAGCTTTTTGCACTTTCTACTTAAGGGTGAACTTTCACATTTAATTAAACCAGAAACATTACGCTTAGTACATTACATTTGTGTTTTTTTTTTTCACCTATTTCAGATTATTTATGGATGTGTGCTATTATGAGACTTTTAATTACCTTCTTCAAGCAAAAGTAAACTTCTTACTGATGCATTTAGCTTTAATCATATTATTCCAGCTTACCTAGAAGGGATGTTATCTGCAAAACCAAAGTTTAATTGGCTGGCCTTAGCTGCTACCATATACAGACATTGAGCACGGGAAGTCCTGCCTCTAGCAGAGAATTTTGCTTACTGTTTTCTCTCTTTCAGTGTTTTGGTGGTGTATTCAGCTAACAGAATGTCTTTCAACATCTCACACCAAATACAGACTTTTAAATTACTTGCAATTGTCTCTCAGTAATAAACAGGAGATTTTTACCCCTGCTCATACTCTTTTGCACCTTCTGTTCTGTTATATGTCAAGTAAGTCCCCACTGTTCCAAACCCATGCAAAAAAACCTGTTACGACCAAATCTCACTCACTGTTCCTGACTTCCTTTCTTTAAAAGGAAACTACTTTACTCCCTTTTACCCATGTCTATCAAGTGATTTACTCTACTCTACACAGTGACTTTTCTGTGACCTTCACAGAACAGGATCTACTTTTTTTTGTGTGTATTTTTTAAGAAATACAGTTACACAATTATTTCACATACACTTTGAAACATATATTTACATGTATATGTATGGCCAGACCAGAGTCATTCTGATTAGTTTATGAACTCAATTCTCAAATTGTAGGTCCTGAATTGTAGTGACCAGGTCAGCCTGATGAAAGTTGTATAAGGACCAGGTGGGAACAAAAGAACAGATTAACTGCAGACATTAGACTGACCACTATATATATATATATATATATATATATATATATATAAAATACACTATACACACTATATATAATAACCATGTTGTCACAGAAATACCACTTGGAGATGTTTTTGCATGGAATTACCATAAACTTGGAACTGGCCATCCTCGAAAGATATCTATGAAAGGAAATTTTTGTAATACTTTGTGCAAACGCATAAAAGATTCCTCAGGATATATAACCGTACAATGGCAGAGCCCCCAGCTTTGCGTTGGTGGGACACAATGACAACAATCCAAAATACATACAACAAGCTCTGTGGAATTTCTTCCCATATGTCCACTGCCTGTGTCTTGTGCTTAAAGGCTGGTTACAGACAGAAGACAAGGAGCCACACATCAGTAGTTTAATACATTAGTGAAGTTTCCTTTCTCATACACACATCATTTAACATTCTTATATTGCTCTTCTACTCGCTTTCTCCCTATCTGCATACCTAAATAACTATTGACTCCCTTCACAAATGCTCTTTTCATCTGCATATCCTGTAACGTGTTTTCCAGTTGTTCATTATTTATAGTCTCTATTTTCTCTCCTTCCTATCTGTACACCTGATCAGTAATGTATCTATTATTAATATGTCATAGCTATGTACATGGCACTTCACTGGCACATAAGAAGGCAACAGTGGCTTACTACATTCTTTCCTTAATTCAACAGGAGGTTTGGATGTGCAAGTCACAAAAAAAGCAGGCCTTAAGTTAGGCAGTTGACCTGATAAAAGATAAAAGGGGGAAGAAGGGAACCCTCCAACTGGAGGAGGGTTTAGTTCCTCCACTAAAAAGGTCTAAGCAGGAATATGCAGACTTTAACCCGGGGTTCCTTCATTTCACAAACATGGCAATTTAAAGGTCTAGGTTGAATCTTGACACAAAAACTTCCTTTCTAATTTCTATGCCTCTAAGAGGAAGCTACACTTCCTACCTGCTAAAGAGCACCATGAGGGACGCTGATACTCAACCTGCCTAAATACCTGCATCTTCATACATCATGTTTTGTGCTGCCTCAGTGTCATTTTCAATCTTTTCTTATGTAAATTATTCATCTTAACATGCTGCACAACTGTCTCATTCAGGTTTGGTATGATTGGGAACAGCTGAGATGCATGCTTCAAACTTTTGAGTAAAGCATACAGTATGTGGGGACTCACAACACAAACAAAAATCGGGTGTCACTTTGATCTGGATGAAGTAAAAGGCCTGCTGTGTAAACTCGGCTGCATTTTTGTGAATCTCACGTACGAGATGAAACCTTCTCTACCTGTAAATGCTCACTCCTAAACTTTCAATTCATGTAAACTACTGTCTAGAATGACTGTGCTGGGATGTTCGCACACAGCTGTGCAACAGAATTACATTCCAGGCGCTCGACTTGCTCAGCCCTACGATACGCGAATCCTGTTCTGTGGCTAGTGGTCAGGAAAGCCGAGGCTGCCGGTCGCAACCTCTGTCTGAAAAGGCGATCCCGGGACATTTTGAACGGCAGCCGTGCCTCGCTACGGCAACAGGGCTGGGACCCCGCGACGAGCGGCTGCTCCCCGCTTGTACCTCCCGGCAAATCCCAGCAATTTGCTCACGGGGCGACCCCGGGACGTGCCGGGATCCAGTCGCTTCCCAGGCCAGCACCGGCAGGCTCCGCAGAGCCCAGGTGCTGCCGGGCCGCCGGCGGGGCAGCGGGCGGGGGACCCCGATGGCGGCGGCACTGCCGGGGCAGCGGGGCCAGCGCTGTCACCTCTCCGCGCCGCGCCTCCAACCACCCGCGGGGTCGGGACGCCCCCGGCGGCGGCCGCGGCTGCCACGTCCTGGCCGCCGGGGACACGCGCGCTGGCCGCGGGACGCGCTCCGCTTTGATTCCGATTTTCTAAAATTTTATTTTTTTTTTTTTTTTTTTTTTTTTTTTTCCGTCCGAGTAAGGGAAGCGGCAAGGAGTGCTAAGTTCAGCCCCCGCCGCCTCGGAGGCCGGCCGAGACCCGGCAGGGCCCCCCGGCCGCCCGCCCGCCCCCGGCCGGCTCCGCGGGGCGCAGCCCCGCTCCCCGCTCCGCACCTGGCCGCGGAGGGGGAGCTGCGGCCGTGCTGGCAGCCCCCGGCCCGGCCGCTGCCTACCTGCCCCCGGGCATCACCTCCGCCGCTCCCTGTCCCCGTCCCCGTCCCCTGCCGCGGCGGCGGGGCGGCAGCGGACCCCGCGAGCCCCTGCCCGGCGCCCGGCTCGGAAGTAGTTGCAAGGAGGGTTACCTGTCCTATATTGACGTATCCGTATTTGCTAGCTATCCTGTTGGCCTCCGGCAGCCCCCCAGCTATCCGCACAGCCCAGTGGTTGGTGTACAGGCGCGTCCTGCAGGCAGGCAGCAGAAACCCCAGCACCAGGGTGAGCCGGCAGAGAAGGTCCCCGCCGCCTCCGCCTCCCCAGCAGCAGCGGCGCTTCCAGCCCATCTTCTCCTCCTCCGCACGCAACCCCCACAAAACTTCTCCTTCCTTCTTCCGAGGCTCTTCTCCTCCTCGCCTCCCGGCGACACCGGCGGCGCGTCCTCCGAAGTTACCCCGAGGAGGAAACTAGGAAGAGCTTGGAATAGTGCATTGAACCGCCCGCGGGTCAAATGGTGAGGGGCTGGGGATAGTGATTATGAGCGGCAACGGTGATTACTGCTGTCCCCTCCTCCCTCTGCTCCTCGGGGATTAAGTAACTTGCTGGGAAAGCTTCTCGCACAGTTTCTGAGCGCCAGCCTTCT